>NC_081409.1:419403974-419753974 GCF_030272615.1 Cryptomeria japonica | reverse complement strand
TTTTAGCCAAGTGGTGAAGTTCAGACACTCAAAAAATAGATTTGATAGTATGGCCAATGAATTTGTTTTTTAAAAAACTTTAAAAATTTGAGTTACATGTGAAAGGGCTTAGATTGGCCCGATATTGGACTAACTCTACTAGTCTAGCACATCGAAAGATCTACAAATAAATTGAAAACAATTACTTGCCTACTCTAGATACAAAGGAAACCATCCAATGGAGCCTCTACGATAGAATACCACAAGAAGGATGGAAAAATAGAGATTCTGGTAGCACTGGCTCCCCCATGAGGACACTCACTTCTCGAGCATACCAAATTATTACCCCAAAGATCCAGAGATCTTATAGCTAGGGAATTCCTCTCTCATCTTGAAGGGTGCATGAGAGATATCTACGAGGTACAATCCACACTCCCTGAACCATCAAATGTAAGGATTTTGGCCACTATAAATAACATTTTTAATTTGAATCCAGGGTTTCTAGCACTCTACATGTGCCAAGATAATTGTACTCAAGGTACAAAAACCCTTTTGGATTAGCAAGAACGATAGGAGCTAATATTGGTGGGCTATGAGTTTCATTGTACCCTTTTTCATATAGCAGACTAGATTAGTACCGCTTGGGTCATTCCCTCTCACCCAACTTAAGGCTTCTCAAAAGGTGGGCCCACTACTAGGGTTAAACATAAATGAGCCTAAAGCTCCAAACACAATAAATAATAATTAATTATATGTACCAAATGAGTGTTACTTAAACTACAAGAAAAATAGACAGACACCTATGTTACCTCTATGAACCACAAATTATTAGGTTTCAATTTATTATCTTCGACCAAACAAATGTCTTCCTTCTTAAAACATCACTTGCCACACGTTGTAGATAAAAGATTAGTAGCAGAGAAAATAACAGAAATCAAAAAATTTGACAGAGACAAAAACCAAAACAAAAACATAAAAATTTAATTTCCTTTTTACCAGTCGGATGCGTAACCAAACATTTGAAAATGCAAAACCCATAGTCAACAAATGTGAGAGAGAAAGACATCAAATGTGAGAGACTAAGCTATCAAATGTGGAAAAATAAGCTATCAAATGTGAAATTGTTATGGAAAATGGAAAATTGTTATGGAAAATGCAAAATTGTTATGGCGAATGCGAAATTATTATGGTGAATGTGGAAATCTGGAAAGGATTACGAAATTATCTTCACAAATGCAGACATCTGGATACAAATGTAGAATTATTTTAGAAAATCTAGAAATTTGGACATGAATGCAGAATTTTGTACTTGTAACCTACAAACACACATGAAATGCAAATATTAGAAGATTGTTCATGTCAGGTTTACCATTTGTTTTATGCCTAAAATCATCGAAAATCGAGTTAATTAGAATTAAAAGGGATATCATGAAACCCAAGTCTTAATTAACAAATTTAAACATAACACAATAAAAGTGCGCATAATCAAGACAATGAACTAATCAAATAATCAAATTAAACTCCCTCTTGACATGATTTGTGTCACTTCCATTGTTGTTCTCTTTCTTACAAAATGTTGGCTCTTAGAGTTGTGCTGCTAACCTACATTAAGACAACAAGAATACAAAGATTGTGATTATATGGAAAAGGAGAGATTGATGTTGAATTTATAGATTTTGAAGAGGGGATTCAAACGGTCCAGATGCATTCAAGAACTAAATTGATCTATGGTTGAGATTGCTTGAGATAAAGTTGATTGAGAGAATAACTCAAATTGATTGACATTTAAACTCATTTGATTGATGAGTGAATTGAATTGATTGGGAGATGACTAGATTGATTGATTAGTTGAACTCAGAGTCGGTGCCAGTTAGGAATTTAGGCATGCGTTGTAGGAAATTATCATGGAATTTGAATTTGAGTTGCATTTGATTTGAATTTAGATTTTCAAAATCATGAAATGACATGCACACGCAATTTAAATTAATTGAAATTAGAATTTGGGGA
Organism: Cryptomeria japonica; assembly: GCF_030272615.1. Lineage (NCBI taxonomy): Eukaryota > Viridiplantae > Streptophyta > Pinopsida > Cupressales > Cupressaceae > Cryptomeria > Cryptomeria japonica. The sequence continues at coordinate 419,751,988 of NC_081409.1, read as the reverse complement.
AAATTTGAGTTTTTGAATATTTGAATTAGAAAAGAACAAGTTAAATAATTCATGGGAGATTAGAAATTTAATTTAATTAAATAATAAATAAGATTCAATTAAAGTTATAAAATCATAATTAATTAAATAATAAAATATTCAATTGATTTTAAGAAGAGGAAGGTTAAATGATTAAATAATTAAAGATAAAATAAATAATTAGAAGTGATGAAATATGATGATTAAATTAGAAGAATAAAATTAGATTAATTAAGGTGAATGCTTCTAACATCATTGAGATGGCTCTATGTGTGCATGGGTGTCATGCTAGGGCTGACGTGCCCTAGACTGTGTCCTGCCCTCTGCTTACTTCATTCCAGGAGGGGTGTTTCTTGCTTGTTGGGGGTCGATTTTTGCTTGCCCGTAGTTGGATTTTCTGGGCTGTCGCAGGGTTTTTTTTGCAACCCTTTTCTATTTCTTCTGCTCTGGGTTGTCGTTGGGGTGTGTGGGGTTTTGGGGTTGGGTTTTCTGCCCCTCTTCTTTTTCTTATTTTGGTATTTTCTCTGGATCCATGGAGAATAGAGGATTATCCTCTTCTCAGATGGTCTCTGGAGATCTGGATATGGTGGATCAATCTCATTCGATGCATGCATGTGGAAAGGAACACATTGGTCATTCCCAATCAGGGGTAGGCATCTCTTCTTTGAAAGATCCTTTTCACAGAAAAAGGTGAATGGTTGTTTGGAGAGATCCCAAGATCATCCAGTTCTGGTTATTCAACCTGAGCAAATTTCAGAGAATGTTGACTATTGGTGCAATCATGCTCTCATATGCAAATTTATCAATCTTCACCTATCTATACCTATTTTAGATTCTTGGGCACGCTGTGTTTGGAATCCTAAAGGAGACATGGAGCTACTTATGGCAGCCAATAACTATTTTCTAGTTATTTTTTCCAACCTAGCAGACAGAAACAAGGCTTTTGAGGGTGGCCCTTATTTTTTCAACCACGTGGGACTCTTTATCAAACCTTGGCATATTGGCTTTAATTCTGCTAAGGAGCTTCCCTCTCGTGTGCTTGTGTGGATCTGATTTTCGAGGCTTCTATTAGAATTCTAGAGAAAATATATTCTTCACTCAATCTCACCGCTTCTTTGTAAACATGTGGGTTCGACTTCACAAACTCAAGATCGAAAGGTAATTTCCTATGCTCGTATATGTGTAGAAATTGATTTAAATAATCCTTTTCCAGACTCTATGGAATTTTGTTTGGGGACATCTTCTTGGATCTAATAGTTTGACTACGAGACCCTGCCATTTACATGCAGAATTTGTCATGAATATGGTCATTTACAGTGAAGATGTCCCAAGAATAAATCTTCTAAATTTGTTGTTTTCAATCCTCCTCACTCTATTTTGGGGGAGGATAAGGGGAAATCCCCTATGCCTAATGGTCCTATTGATAAAGATGGCTTCATTCCTGTCAAACCTCAGAATAAAGACAAGCGAAAGAAGAGAACCTGGTTGGATAGGCAAAATGATGTCACCCTAAATAGGTTTGAGGATCCAGAGGATTTGGTCCAAGAGGAAGGAGTTCCAGTTGAAATGTCCTTGGGTGCCCAATTTCAGCATGAGGTGCTAGATGGGGATTCCAAGAAAGAGGGTTGGGCCCTATCTTTGGAGAATAAATAGGATGTTCAAATGGTTATGGATTTGCCTTCCCATGTTCAGGACAACAGAAATCTTAGTGAGTCACAGGTCCCTGAAGGTGCAGTGGTAATGGCATCTACTCCTCCTTCCACTATAGCAGCCTCAGGTTTAGTGAATAGTAACAAAGCCCCACCTGTTTTAGGCTTGCAGCAGAAGACCCTCAAAAAGGGTTCTTTAGAGAAACCTTTAAGGAGTAGATGAAAAATGGATCAGGAAAAGGTTAAGCTTATTGGTGATACTTTGGTTGAGTCGGGATCTATGAATCCCATTGATTCCCACTTCTCTTAACCACATAAATGATTGTGCTCTCATGGAATGTAAGGGGATTGAACAGCATCCCTAGACAAAAGGTTGTTTGCAGATTAATTGACTTTGTGTCTCCTGATGTTGTTTTTATCCAGGAAACCAAGCTTTCAGTGGATGGTTTGGCCAATTGTTCTTTGTGTGTTTGGCCCCAAGGCCTTTGGTAGGGATTGAGCTCTCATGGTAGTTCGGGGGGGGGGGGGGGGGTTGCTTTCTTCTGGAACCCAAGGAAAGTTTCCCCTTTGTGGTGGTTTTCTAGCAGGTCTTCCATTTCTATGTTCGCTTCTAGATTTGAGACTGAAGAAAGATGCCTCTTCTATAATATTTATGCTCCTACTGCTCTTGTGGGTAAGTCTCATCTTTGGGCTCACATCAAGCTTTTTTGGGCTCAGGATCCTTTTCTCCCCTAGATTTTGGCTAGAGATTTTAATGTCGTTACTAGTTTGGAGGAAAAGTGAGGTGGGTTATTCAGGCTTGACCCTTCCTCAAATTTACTCAGAGATAATATTGGTCTCTTGAATCTCATTGATGTGAATCCAATCAATGGTATCTTTACATGGAATAATAGGAGGAGTGGTGTTGAGGCTATCTCTGAAAGGCTTGATAGATTTTTGGTTTCCTGCTATTGGGTGCATGATAGGTGGTCCACCAGTTCAGAAATTCTTGATTGGAGGGGTTCTGATCATCGTCCTATTAAGCTTTCTATTACATCTTTTAGAACCTCCAAAAATCCCTCTTTCAAATTTCAATTGATGTGGCTTCATGATCAGTCATTGAGGGATCTTATGGTTGATTGGTGGTATGAAGGGGTGCCTACCCACGGGTGGGCTATGTACTCCTTTGGGAAGAGATTACAACATGTTAAATATTTGCTGAAGAGGTGGAATAAATAATGTTTTGGGAACCTGCATAGACACAAAATGGAAGCTCAATCCAAGATGGATGAGGTTACATGTCAAATTAGGGATCAAGGGATGATTGTGGAGCTTAGTATGGCTGATTCCCTTGCTCTAAAGGACTTAGAAAAGTGGGAGTTGCGTGAGGAGATTTTCTGGAAACAAAAGTCTTATGTGGATTGACTCCAAGAAGGTGATAGAAACACTGCTTTTTTTCATAATTTTGTTAAGGCTCAGAGGTATGGTAACTCTATTACCTCTCTCATTTCTTCAGAAGGGGTTCATCTTTCATCTAAAGAAGAAATTGCTACGGAAGTTGTCAGTTTTTTTCTAATTTGTTTACCAAAGAGGATCCTAAATCTATGGTGGAAGAGAGGGCCATCTTGAACTGTATTCCCCCTCTTGTCTCTATTTAAATGAATGATGCTCTCTTATGCCCCATTTTGTTGTCTAAACTTGAGGGGATTGTGTTTCAAATGAAAAAAGGCAAGGCTCCTGGCCCTGATGGGTTTCCTATTGAGTTTGTTCAAGAATTTTGGGAGATTATAAAGTATGATCTTCTAGATGTGGTTCAATAATCTCATAGAAATAAACAAATGCTCAAATCTATGAATTCTACCTTCTTAGCTCTCGTTCCTAAGAAGGAGGGGGCTAACAGCTTGGATCAGTAGAGGCCTATTGCTTTATGTAATGTTTTCTAAGAGATAATCACTAAATTGATTGTTGAACAACTCAAACCTCTCCTCTACACTTTGGTTTCTAAGGAGCAAGGTGGTTTCATTGATGGAAGACAGATCCTTAATGGAGTTGTGATAGCAATGGAGGATATTCATTCGATGGCTTCCTCTAAGGAGAAGGCTATGTTTATTAAACTTGACATGGCCAAAGCTTATAATAGGGTGAGTTGGGATTTCTTATAGAAGATCCTTTTGGCTTTTGGTTTTGGAGAAGAGTGGGTGAATTGGGTTCTTAGTTGTGTGACTTCTACCTCTTTCTCAATTATTATTAATGGGGAACCCTCAGAATTGTTTATCTCTTCGCGGGGGCTTCAGCAAGGAGACCCTTTATCTCCCTATTTATTTATTCTCATGGTTGAAGGTCTTGGCAGATTTCTCACTTCCCAGGTGAGACGTGGTCTTATTCAGGGCTGGAGTTGGAGTAATGCTCTACCTCCCTACTCTCATCTTCATTTTGTGGATGATACAGGTTTGATGGGCAGGGCCAGAATCAATGAGGAAGCGAATTTCAGGAGAGCTTTGGATATCTATTGCAAAGCCTCGGGTCAGAAAATTAATGAAGATAAATCATCCATATATTTCTTTAATACCCCTCGGCTTATTCAGAATAGGATTGTCAGGATCCTCAGATTTTAGATGAGGTCCCTTCCTTTGTTGTACCTTGGGATTCCTTTAGATTTGGGGGTTCAGCGTGGAAATTTTTGGCAAGGAATTCTGGATAAATTTTGTTGTAAGATTAATCATTAGACTTACGGGTGGTTATCCTTTTCTAAAAGAGTGATTCTTTTGAAGACTGTGGTGCAAGCGCTTCCCATTTATAGGTGTTTTGTGCAGGCTCCCCCCTCCAGCTTCGTGAGAGAGTTCGATGATCTTTCTCGTCAATTTATTTGGTATTTTAGTTTTCTTTCTTCTAAGTGGAGTTTAGTTAAATGGGACTTTGTTTGTAGACCAAGACATGTTGGGGATCTTGGCCTTAGATCTATTGCTTTGGTTAGCAAGGCCTTGGTGGCTAAGCTATATTGGAGGTGGTATAACAGTCAGGATCAGGACTGGGCCAAGATTTCAACCCACAAGGATCTACCTGGTGCTAATGATCATGAGGTGCCTCATCTTATTGTAGTGGGCAGGGGCTCTTGTATCTGGGATACTCTTAAAAAGGGTGTCCAACTTATTAAAGATGGCCTTTTCTTGATTTGTAATAGAGGCTCTCTCTAAAGCTCATTTTTGGCAGGACTCTTGGGATGGTCACCCTCCTATTATGTCTAGTTATCCACAGTTTCAGCCTCTTTGCAACATTTTCACTAATGTTGGATGGGTTAAGGTGGAGAATTTTAAAATGGTTAGGCGCATTGGACAGGTTAATGTGACTTGTTGAAAGGATCCTCTTGAATGGCCCTTGGGTGGTTCGGATGAAGATCATGTGGTGTTGGTTAATATCTTAGATGGTAGGTTATGTAGTTCCCTCAAGGAGAGAGATATTTTGGCTTGAGGTCCTAATCCAAAAGGTGAGTTTTTTGTTGTTGAAGGTTATGCTCAGCTTGATAGGCAATTGCATGGCCTGATGGATGTTCCCTAGTGGAAAAAGGTTTGGAATAGCTTCTCTTGGCCGAAATGTAATTTCTTCTTATGGCTGGTTGCTCAAAGGAAATGCCTCACGTGGGAGAATCTTCGTAAGAGAGGCTTCTAGGGACCATCTATATGTTATCTTTGTATGCATAATGAGGAAGACTGCTCCCACTAGTTTTTTCTATGCCCTTTCTCTAGGGAGATTTGGCACAAGTGGTGGGAGGCTTGGCAACATTCTTGTTTTCATGCTACCTCCTTAATTGAATTTTGGGATAGCTTGGGCAGACCCCCAGCAAAGACCTCTTTTCTTCAAGTGGCCTGGGCTATTAGGCCAGCCCTTATTATCTGGAATTTGTGGCTGGAAAGGAATCAGAGGGTCTTTTGTGATTCACATATAGGGAGTCCTTAGCTGTTGTAGAAGATAGTTAATAGGCTTTAGGAGATAATCTCAGCTAAGTGCAGTTTGTCTGAAAATGTTGATCCGGGTGATTATGCTATTGTAAGGAATCTGCAATTGGAAAACATTAAAATGGATTGTGCTACTGGAAATAGATCTCGACATGCAAAGAAGCAGATAAGTAGAGATGGAAGGTGGATTCCCCCTCCTGTGGGAAGCTTAAAAATTAATACAGATGGCTCTTCTCGTGGGAATCCTAGACATGCAGGTATTAGAGGTATAGGTAGAGGTGATGATGGTTGTGCAATTTTTCTCTTCTCTATTTATATTGGGCAGCGGTCTAACAATCTTATGGAGGCCCTAGCTATTAAGATTGTTGTTGAGTGAGGCTATTCTTTAGGATGGAGGAAGATTATTTGTGAGTCGGATCCTCAAATTGTTGTGGACATGTTGAACAAACAAAATTTGAATGATGTGAGTTGGCAATTAGCTTCTGTGGTCAGACAGATTTTACAATTGTGTAATACATTGAAATTTGTCTCCTTTTGTCATATTCCTAGGGAGTGGAATAGAGTGGCTGATTGTTTGGCCAAGTGGGCTTCAGAGCATGTTGATGGTTGGGATTTTAGTGGAAGGGATGGTCTACCTTCTGATTATCTTGAAACTTTAGACAAGTTGATGCTAGAAGACAGGATGATGCAAGAGCACCTAGTGGTGTAGGGTCAATTTCCCTGTTATGTTTGTTTCATTTTCATTGTCATTTTTTAGGCCCTTTGAGGCTCCGAATGAGCCTAGTTTTTGGTGTAATTCCAAAGTAGCTGGCCCTCGGCGCTAATGTGTGACATCATATTTTTTAGGGCTTTGCGAAAAGGTATTATCATTGGAAATCTTACGATCGGATCTATTGCTATGGTCACTGGATTTTGTAGTGGTGTTGTTAGTGGTTCTTTTAGGATCCTTTTAGTTTTTGTTGCTGTCTTGGTGGGCCTAAGGCCCGTTCTTTGTAATTCTATGATTTTTGAATAAATCTTTACCCCTTTTTTTCTCAAAAAAATTAGATTAATTAAATAATTAGAATTATTTTATTAATATAGAGGAATAATTAGTAAAATTGGTGTTTGCTGGTGTGGGACAATTTTAAGTGTCTATAGTGTGATCTTAAAATGGATCCATTTTTAATACCTTTTGGCATGATTTTGGACAATAGATGGTTTCTTTGATGTTGGGGACCCTACAAAGTATAAAAAGACATTAGTGTGCAAGCTTTGATTAATGAGAAAACTATTCCAAAAAATTTTGGGGGGTTCTATAGTGAATTCACAAATATACACGAGTCACAAATGTGAATTTTTCATAATGATTACACAATTGACATGACATTTTTGTTTGTAGAAGTAATAAATTCATTATAATTAATAATTTGTGTCTTTTGGCATTCAATAATTTAAATTTTTTGTTTCTTCTTCTTCCTCAACAATCATTTTAACTTCCTTCATGCTTGATAATCTATAAATAACATATTAAGTTGAAATGATGATAGATGGCATTTGTAGAGACATTTATCTTATGTTGAGAGCTATTTGTGAGCTTTATTCTCATATTTTTTATTGTATTGGAGTAGGGAGTTCATTGGAATCGGTCTTGGGAATACCTTTAAGTTGTTTGTGAGTGTTATCAAATGGCTTATAGGCTAATTTCATTTGTATTTATGCCATTTTGAATTATTTAGGTGAGTGTGACTCACATTTTTAAGGATTTTTTTATGTGCAATAGTTAATCAATATAATTTCTCATAATCTACTCTATCTATATTTTGTAAGTTCGTGAGAAATTTGATGTATATTTTTATATTTTACAAATCAATTAATTATGAAATTGTTTTTTGATCAAATTATTTGCCAACTTCCATGCAAGAATACATCATTTTACAACCTAACAATAAATATTGTTGCATAGATATTATAGCTTAAAGAACAAACATGTCAAAGTGAGTCCAAAATAAAAGTAAAAATGCATGTAATATTATTACTAATACATTTACACCCATTTCAAAATTCATGTGAACTATACTATAAAGATACATGTTAAAGTAAAACAAGCAATCAACATGAAAGTAAATATTCAAAAATAATTTTAAAAAAATTAGATAAGGATGGAGGCCCCACACACTTTCTCACAATGAGCTCTACATTTTGAACTTATTGTTACCTATTTTTTCTACTAGCTAAAATAGGTAGTGTTGTTTACTTTTTACAAGTGAGAAGAAAAATCATTTTATCCTGCTATATCACATTCATATGCATAAAGAAAGGACGGAAGATTACACTATCACATTGTGTTATATAGATGCTTATAATATAGAAGAGAGTGCACAATCTTTTAAGAAAATTAATCTTTATTGATAATGTAAATGTATAAGGTCTCACAAAATCCATGAGACTAACTCTTTTAGTAAAAATGAAAGAAAAGAATATACATTTATAGACATAATGAAAAATAAATGTACATATAGAGAAAGGTGACTTGTCATTGCTTGAATGACACGTCTTGGTCCTAGTCAAGTTGTCTTGTATCATTTTCAGTCTTTCGCTTGTCCTGCATCCAATTGATGCTCCTTGCTACTCCTAGTTGCCTGCATCTTAGAGAGAGAGCATGTGTGTTGTTAGAGAAATCAGGGATCAGTCAAAATATGTGCATACATCTATAAACATATAATCTAATCTTTATGTGCACTAAAATAGCTATGCATTCTAATTACCATAGATGTCCAACAAAACAAGAGAATTATCAAGCACATTTGTCACATGCACATATTTTTCTAACATGTTTGCTTCCTGTGTAGGTATAGATGAAATTTCTGCCACTATTTCATTTTATTTGTTTTTAGCATGTGGAGTAAAATGGGCTCCCACAAGGGTTGAGCCTAGCATGCTATCATTTTGGTATTTGACAGAAGTAAGTGTTATATTCTTCTATGATATTGTAATACAATCAATCATCAATTTATCATACATAGTGCTGAAGTTGTTGAATTCATGGATATAAACAATAAATTGATGGTTAATGGAACTATAGAATCGTATAAGACATAAATGATTAGTTTACCAATAACAGTATCTTAACAGTAATCAAAAGGAATCAACACAATTATCTGAAAACAATGATTATCAATGCCACAAAGCAAAATTTTTTGAAAGAAAAGGTTTTGGAACACCACTATTATAAATCATTGAACAATGACAACATCTTTAGAACAGATAAGACTGTAATTTACATATTTATAACAAAGAATCCACAAAGATACTTAAAAGACAGTCATGACAGTCCAAAGTGCAATTCATGAAAGCCAAATTCTATATAAATTACTCCAAGAAGCCTTTATCAGTACACACAATGAGTAATAAGAAAATACAAACTAACAGTCTGAAGGCAGAAATTGGTTTATTCAATTCAGACTGTGTGTGAATATTGTAACAGTGATAGAATGGTAGGAAATAACAAGAGAAATAATGGTCTTAGATCCATCAATGTGCAAGAGAGACTTAAGAGACATAACCCCAAGCAAAAAGAATAGATCACAGTCATAAGTGTACCAAATACATTCAAGGTAGAGGTCACTGTCAAGACCAGAGTTACATAGAAAGGATGGTGATAAAAGTTTGTAAAAGAACTATGAAAAAGAAAAGTTTAGAGCAGTAATAGATCATTTTGTCATAGTGATGATCAGAGATAAAAGAAAATAGCAGTAACTTCAATAAGGTTGACAGTCAAGGTGGTCATATTGTCACAAGTAAATTCATTAAGAACAACCCTAATATAGTCATGAAGAGTGCAGTCCTCCATTGGGATAGTAACTGCAGTGAATAGAACTCTTAGGTCAGATGCATTCAAGCCACAAGAAGGAGCAGTCACAGTTAGCTTTCAGTGGATAGAACACAGAGCATACAAATATTTGAAGCAATTAGATGAATACAGTTAGCATTTAGGATTAAAATAGTGATAAGATGAAGAGAAGCTACAAGAACAAAAGAGAGTGAATGTGTTTTCATTTTTGGAAGGCTAAACCAAAGTATTAGTAGTTAATGATCAAGAGCATGATTGAGGAGATAATGGAGTATTGGTGATAGAGATATCATGATATCTTTAAGCTTTATAATCTACCTCACATGACATAAGGTAATACAATGGAAGTTAGGGATAGAGCAATGACAAAATCTAGACAAAGATAGGTATACAGTTGCAATGAATCAGCCATTAGTGCAGGCCTAGGACATGGTCCTTATAGAATTTCATACTAGTGATCATGTGATAGTCCAAAAGATACAGTACAAAGCCATGATGTCAACATCTCATTCAAAAGTCAGTCACAACTTGAAGATAGACCTCTGATCATAATATCAATCAAAAGGATATTGATTTGCAGTATTCAAGGCAATACAAACCATTGTGGCAGTTCAAGCATCAAGATACAGTCGTCCTCGGAGAAAAAGATTGCATGTCATAGGACTATCAAAATGCATCTATATTAGTAGTCATAGAGATTCTAAAATCTCAGATTTCATAACAGTATAAGCACAGTAAGAGCTCAGTTACTATGTTAAGGGTTTTGAAGAGCATGTGTAAATGTTGGTGTATATTATATCTCATAATTACACTTTACTTAAGTTGACTTAGGGTAATGCATTTCGTAGTAGTTTGGATATGAGATACTTAGGGAAGTGTGCACATAGGGATGATGTATGTAGGAGAAATTCCACCTTTTTTGGTCTTATCTTGTTGCTACATTCCACCTTTGGTGGGTGATCCACCTCTTGTGGAATATTTTATTATTTCTCCTACCTACCCCTACCTACCCTTGTTTCTCATTGAGCCACATGTCATGATTGTGTGGTCACATATCCATATGGCCTTGTCTTTATAAGCAATCTCATTTATATTGTATGTAACAATAAAAAATTTAATCAATCAACTCAGCTAGTTGGGTATTTTGCATCTTCATAGGAATACTATTTATTCTTGTCATATATTTTGTTCTCTCTTGTTGTGCTATCAATTGGACTCTAGATCTTGGAAAATTCTCACAATAAACCCTAGCTAAATTCATGGAAATATTAGTTGCGAGCACAGTCCAGAAAGAGATCATTCAAAATAAAAAGAACTTGACAGATTTGGCCAGCCCATGTTCATAACCTGCAAAAAAATTCTAGAAAAATCCTCAAGAAAACCCTCATGGTGGTGGTAGAACAGCAGAAGAAGGCAAAAAAACAAACAAAATGAATGTATGCTTTAAAGTTTCTTTTTACCCTAATATGCCTGAAGTCACCTAGGCTTTCTTTCCTTTACATTTTATTTTTGTAATAGAGACTAATTAACCTGTGGGCTAAGACATAAGTCTCATGCTTTGTTTTGTTCTCATGAAACTTGTTGATACTTTGTGAATTATAATTTTCCATGACCTTTGTAAGGTCGATGATGGGGTCATTGTAATCCTCGTCATTTAATTTATCAATCCAAGGAAGCTTCCATGGTTGTATGCAATAGAGAATTGAGAAAACTCATTTGATAGCCTTTCTAAATTGTAGGAAAGGAAAGCTAATATAAGGCACACTTGCAAGAACTGAAAAGACTAAACTTGCATGAAACAAAATAGCTAATCTGTATCACAGTTGCTGGAAAGGAAAGAGGTTGATTTAATTCACACTTGCTGGAAATGAAATACTTTCTTGAATTCAAATTTAATCTACAAATCTGAAAATACATTGTTGGAAATGAAACTACAAACTATCTGATTTCCTCAGGCTGAAACAAGCCTTTCTAATCCCCCCCTTTGCTTGATTGATTACAATATATTTATAAAATTTTCATTCTATATCTACCCAACCAATCTAGTAAGAATGTGGATCCAAGATCCGCTTTTGAAGGGGGCATTTACAAAACATTAAGAAAATTGAACTTGTTGTCCTTCATCCTGCCAATCGATCTCAATCATTTTATGATATGAACTGCTCCTTATCTATTGCAAATCTTTCCAAACCCTAAAAAAAAAAATATCCCTTGAATTCTAGTTTTCAGATCATTTTGAATTTTTGAATTTCGTTAAGAAATGAGGGAGATATCATTGTTTTACTGAGACTGTATTTTTCATAATTTCTAGGCACCTGGTTTTTAGGAAGTCTTCAAGTTCTCAATGTGAATGAATGCATTAATCATCAATTCAGTTGACCAAATCATTGTTGATCATCATGAATAATATTATACAATAATTCAATTACATTGGAGTGCTTTGGTAACTTGATTTATCTTTGTTGAAGAAAGATAACACATTGTAGTGTGCAACTGCAACTTATAAGAAACAGATACTTTGCGCATTGATTTAGGAATGATTGATGCTCCATGATTTTGCAAGATTGTTGGAGCCTGATGAAAGTCTTCAAGATTCTTATCTATCTTCTCTTAATGCCTTCAAATCCTTGTAAAGAGTTGTTTGGAGTTAATGTCTAAATCTCTTTGTTGCAAGTGTCTTTGAAGCTTCTTTTTCTCATGAGTTATTTAATAACTCATTCATCTGCATTGTAATATCTTGCACACTCATGGAGACATATTAGAAGCATTTTGGATGACATTTATTTACTAAAAATAAATCAAATATCTACTTATATTCTATCTTAAACAAGCTAAAGAACTTCTAATTATTATTCAACTCCACTTTTACAACAATATGCTAAGAAAAAATATATGATTTTAATGGGTTAAATATGAGACAAGTTACAGTCTCATCAGTCGACTAGGATACTTTAATTTTCCATTAATATAAGGTGTAAATCATGTGACTTCGTGATATTGTTATAAATCATTTAAGTCACATAGCTATTTTAAATGCAAAATTGATTGTATACCTTACATATGCCTTGAGATTCGGAGAGAATCTTCATGGGTTGCAAGATTAATGGAGTTAGTTTGAAAAAGTTATTTGACAAAGAGAGAGCATATAGGAGCTTTTATTTTCTTTTTTGGATAGTATGAGAGCATATAAGAGGTGGTTTTGCATGCCTTCATGACAAACTTGGTCAAATTTGACTTTTTCACCCTTTTAGAGCTCATTTGGAGGAAATCTAGTTGCTATATTTTAGGCTTTTTGGAGGCATCCGATCCCAAGCGATTTTCAATTCCTTTTTTGGTGCAACTGTTTGGAGGTTGATGGATATAGCCACTTTGTTGACTCTTTTGTATTCAGTTCTTATTATGCATCTTGTACTTAGTCACTTTTCAATCTTTTAACAATTTTGCATACTTTGTAGCCCATTTTTGGACATGAATATCAGTAACAACCTTGGATATCAGTGATTGAAATATTTATCCTTCTTACTCCTTTGTTTTATTATATGCATCTAATTGATTAATCAAATTACTAGTGAAATCTTGTTTGTTTCTCTTATAATTTTGTCTCATGCTAAGCATCTGTTCACCTTCTTCAATGGCTCAATAACTAAGCCCTTAAAGCTATAACTCAAAGATTACACATCTATACTAAGTAGCTATCAAACTCATTATGATGGTTCATTTAACTTATCAACCCAGGGATGTGAACTTGAAATAGGTCAGAATTGTATGTGCACTAAGACTCTATCATGGACATCATAACTTGAGAAAAGAACAATTTTGTAAATAACTAATGAAAGAAACTAAACTTAGATTAACAATTAATCTAAACATGAACTATTGAATTCACACAAACCACAAGAATGAAATTCTAAACAAACAGACATAAAACTACTCTGCCCGCTTTGGCTGCAGGAATAGACACAGAACAAAGTTCAGTGGCTGTGGGAACAGCCAACTGTTGGAACGATGCTAGCTACTAAATGAAGAATAACTACTATGCTAAATGAATAGAGTTCTCACCAATTAGGCCCCCTTGAGTGAGAATTCCCATATTAACACAAGTGTTGGAAACTCAAAATATCACTTTATTCATCAAAAACAAAAGTACACAAAATATAACAGCATGCTCTTAAACTGTATTCCAAAACTAAAAGTAAACCTGCAACATCAAAATATGCAACCCCTACAAGAGATCATCTGAATCATTATTTATAAAAGAAAAACTACCGACTAATCCTAACTAACTGGGCAACCAGCTCCACAACATAAGGAGGGTGCCATTTTTTGAAAGCATGAAAAGAGGAAATGAAAGCTTATGCATGCACTTAGACAAGTCAGATAGGACTTCCTCAACAGAGATATAACGTAGCATGCCCCTAAATAGACTCAACTTTTTTACATGATTAGTGAAAAGGTAGTTATAATATTAAATAGAAAAAGCTCTTCTACGTTGGTTACTCCTTGACTTCTTGAACAACCGGCCAGTTGGTAAGTGTCCTCCTTGTTGCAAGCTTCATTATAGCACCACTTTCTTAGTATAAACCTGCAAAACACGTTAGCACATAAAAACAACCACATTTCCCAAATCATCTTGAAATGACATTATTTTCCACACATGCACATTTAACAGATAATTGCATAGTATATGCATTAGTATCATGAATTGTTTCAAGGTTAAACTTAATCCCAAAAGGTAATATTTTTTAAGGAAATAGTATAGTAAATAGTGTCGTCATAGTATCAAAGTCTAAAGTATTATCATAAACAACATAATAAACCATTAGAAAATAGGACTATAAACTTGTCTCATCATTCCCCCTACCCTAAGGTCTTTCTGGTACTCCAGCAGCATTATTCCTTAGTCGCGTCAAGGTTCTCATATCACCAACTACTAACTATCCTAAAGCATTTGTTGCATCTTTTTAATTAGGATCCCAATAAAATCCATGCCTACGTTCCAACCTATTCCACCTTGGCCTTTCTTCTGCTATCTCATACCGATAGTATCTGTAGTCTAGCACTAGCCATAACAGGATGGGTGGCTGGTATATTAATGGGAACTAGGAATGTTTACGTGTCTTGCCAAGTTGTATAATTCTACAGTGAATGTGGCTCGTCTTGTCATAGCTGATTAGTCAAGCTATCCCATCTCTATGAAAGGTACCCTACTACTATTTTTCCTATAGTATATTCCACTTGTTCATATTCTATATAGGCTTCTTCCTACAAAGGCAGCACTTTGTCCTTAATATCTTGCCTATATAGAAGTTGGTGGCATTCATAAAATATTGTTGTGGGATTACAAGATTCAGCCCTAAGAGGCAATGGTTCTCGTAATTCCTTCTCTTTGTAAGATCTGACCTTCACACCCCAACTATTTTTATTCTAAATCCAGGAAATAAATGCCCTCAAATGGATATCTCCAATATACATCGGTGGGCTCTATTGATGGTCATCTAGGATGGCATAATTATGTAGGTACAATTCACAAAATAAATTATTAACCTCTATTGGAGATTCTTGATAGTCTTGAAATAATTCCTCAGGGGTTTTGATGGAAGGATTTAATCCTAAAATTACCCTAGAAAGTTGGAATTTTAGATACCTCTCCTTTAAATGCAATGTATAAACCCTTGGGGGGATCCTGCATTCCATTAATTATGGCACTAATTCTACCACATCATCCACTTGTTTCTTCAATTTAACAATCTCCTCATCTTTCTCCCTAATTTCATTATCCTTTTTCTCAATTTGCTTTTTGCAATTAAAGGTTTTCTTCACCCCTCTTTTCTATTTTATCCAACAATTTCATCACTACACTATGCCATGAAGATACACGGGGTCTATGAATACCTACCAAAAAAAATTGGGTAGCATGTTTTCATTGCAGTGTTGGTGGTTTGAATTCCTGTTGAAAGGGTTCATCCTTCTCTTGATGTGGTACTTCCTCTTCTTTTGCTTGCTCTACAATGGTAACAAGTTGATATAACCTCATTTCTACATGTTCCTTAGATGTATGCTCTTCAAAAGTGTTCTTCTCTTCATCATGTATCTCTTCCTTAGAGACTACTGGCACCTTTCCAGCTTCTTTAAGCCTAGGGCTTTTCGATTTTTCATTTCTGCAGGAGGAACAATGTCTCCAATTTTCAGTTTGTCAGGGCTAGGTTTTGATATTTCAGCAATCTCAACCCTAACCTTTTATTTCCTTTTTTCTGCTTTCTTTTGTTGTTCCTCTGATTTTCTAGTATCTTCCCTAAGTCAGTGTGGGGTTTGGTGAAAAGTATCACCATCATGGCTTGAAGAAGGAGTTCCTTATTCCTTTGATTCAGAGGAATCAACTGCTATAGCTGCACTGGTTGTAGGAGGGATTTCTCTAGGTCTTACTACAGAGGTAGATGCCTCAGAAGTGGCTATAGCAACCTTCCTCCTTCTGCTAGACCTACGAGACTGATTCCTCTATTCCACATTTTCTTGTCTAAACTGATCCACATTCTCAAATTCCTCCCATGTCATACCAGAAACTTCTTGTAAAGATTTTTCAACTAGCAATTTTATCAAACAGTGGTGAGACATAGAGTTAGTCCTACCTTTTTTGGTTTCAGTCACCATGATCTCCAGCAATCTGTAGAGCACATTAGGCATGTTCATTATCCTCCCATGGCTTAAGTGGTTTAAAAGATTGAAATGAATGGAGTGTAGACAAGACTGGTGACCCTCACATGTAATATATTTGTAAATGTGCACAGTTGCATGCATCCACTTGTTTGGCAGCAATGTTCTCCTTGTTCCATGTTTATCCACAACAAGTGTTGGGTCACTAGGTTCAGTGGATTCTTCCCTTGTTGTTTTTGCATCTTGAGATATAGGATATGGTTCCCCATTAGTGGGCAACATTGATACTTCTATAATTCTCTCCTCTGTGGATACCACTTCCAATCCTTTTACCATTGCTTTACCATTTGAAAAAGTCTGTGCGAATTTTGTAGCAATGTCTTCATTGAAACTCTGCAACTTCAAGAAGTAGTCTAGCTAGCCATAATTTAAAATTTCACAAGACAAACATCATCCTGTAGAATTACAACATGAACAGTGGGTTCATTCATAATTAATTGCCCACCCATATTTCCTATAGTCACTCTCTAAAACACTCCCTCATGTTTTGTCTTCACTAAAAGAGTCAATTTTGCTTAAGTTTGTGAATTTGGTCTTTTTTGATTTTTTCAGACCCTACAACTTACCCTTTTTGTTAAATTTGTTGATTAAGATAAGGGAAAATCATTAATGAGGGTTTTGGAAAGGCTTTCAAGAAAAATGGCGGCGTGACGGTGCTTGTTACTTCTCAAATGTCACATCATTATGTCAAATTAGCTAAAGGACAACTAGGACAACTAATGGCATATGCTTCCTCCCCCCAACTTAAAGTAAGGCATGTGTCCACATAGGATGGAGTTTGTGTGAAAATATGCTATGCAAATATCAAAATTAATGAACATGAGTAAAAGTAATGCCATTTAAGATAATTATGAAAGAAGTAATCATTCACAAGTACCTGATAAAGTGGATTTGCATGCCCAAGATATATGGTGTGTGCAGTACCTGTCAATCAATCAATTAAGTAATAAATGAAGTGTGAGATGGAGTGTAATGATGGAGAGAGTGCTGGAAGAGAGAGAATTATGGAGTGAAGGTGGATGTACAGAATGATTGAAGAATTGGATTTTCATTCAAGTGGAAATATTTATTATGTTTTTATGCATATGTGTATTATGCAGAAGTATGGACACTTGATCCTCTTTCTTTGGCTATAGGAAAGTCGGTGAAATGCTGGAGGAATTCTAATTTTGAATTTGGTTTGTGATATAAACACAAGCGATGACCATTGACTAGCAATTTGAGTCTAACAGGGTCAATTATGGTAAGTTGAACAATTATTATGGGCATAATGGTTATTTTTTCATACAACAATTCAAATGGTATGAAATTAGTTGTTGTTTTCCATGTGGTTATGTATGCCTAGACAACTTCTGGTAATCTGTTGGCTAAATCTTTCCAATGAATGTCCATTGTTTTTTGTTAGAATTGCTTCAATTTCCCTATTGGTTACCTCAGCTTGCCCATTTGATTGAAGATGATAAGGGGTATATTTTTTATGCCTAATATTGTATTCATTAACTAGTGTTATAACAAGGGTTGATGTAAATTGAGCTCCTTCATCTATCACTATCTCCCTTGGAACTCCATATCTTGTGAAGATTTCCTCATAAAGAAATTTTGCAACCTTATTATCCCTTGCATGTGTCATTGCCTTATCTTCAACCCATTTAGTGACATGGTCAATACATACTAGGATATAGGACTTACCATTAGATGGTGGATTAATTGGACTCACAAAATTGAGGCCCCATTTGTCAAATGGTGTGATAATGACTTGAGGGTAGAGGGGAATCTCATATGATTTTGTTGGTCATCCCAACCTCTGACATCAATCACACTTCCTTGTGTACTTCCTCTCATCCTTATAAATTGTTGGCCAGTAATAACCTGTGTTGAGAATTTTCATTGTTGTCCTTTTGGCAGCAAAGTGTCCTCCACAGGGTTCATCATGACATGTATGTAAAATGTCATAGGTGTCATCTTCTCGGACACATCTCCTCATCACATGATCTGGTCTAGTGTAAAACAAACATCCTTCAATCCATGAGAAAGGAAAATTTTCTCTATGAGAATTCTCCTCTCTTTTGGAGAGAAGTGAGAAGGCACCTTCCCTGCAAATAGTTTTCTATGTCTTCATACCAAGGTGTATGCACATTGATTGAAAACAAGTTCTCATAAAGGAAAGAATCATCAATTACTTGATTATATTTTGATGTATCAATCTAGATAAGAAATTTTTTGCAACATTTTCTTTGCTAGGCTTGTCAATTATGGTGATATCAAATTCTTGCATCAACGATAACCATCTTACCAATCTTCCTGTGATCAATGGTTTATTCATATAATATTTGATTGTTGCGTGATCAATATGGATAAAGATCTGATATCCTATGATATAATGCCTGAATTTGTTGAGGGCATATATGAGTGCCAACATTTCTTTCTCTGTGATTGTGTAGTTAAGCTCATCCTCTTGTAGGTTCTTGCTGATGTTCATTACATATTTGTCCTTTGATAAAAATAAAATAATCACAACTCTATTGCCCCTTTAAAGAACAAAACAGGAACCAAACATCTCGGTAAACTTATGAAAGTTTCCCTTTGAATTTTCTGAGGTACAGCTCCCTCTTAGATTTTTAATGAATGAAAACAAGAAAACAAACTATGTATATACTTTTAACAATAAAGTATGAAAGGCATTTATCTACACATCACTATGTTGTAAATGCATTTTTTTGAAATATAGTTCTTAAATGGAAAAGCTCATAGACTTTCTAATATTTCACACTTCTCATTCAAAAGCAACTTTCAGACTAAATTCCTTCTCAAATGAATAACATTCCTTAAAGAAATAAGAGACTATTTTGATAGAAATGAACTCCAATAGAAATTTGATTTCATTCATCAAACACATCAAAATATTCACTTTCATTCATTCATAGATAAATGAGTGTTTCTTTTAAAAAATATTATGCAAAAAAATTAAGTATATCAAGTCTGAAAACCAAAAAAATTCTTGGACCCTCACATAGTCTCTTTAAAACATATAAATAGCCATAGATCGGCTAAGTGCAGTTTAGGGAAACACAGAGTTACATAACTCTGCCCCTGATTCAAGATTTAGTTTCAAAACATAACCAGAAAACTAATTTCTAAAATTGTCCTAAAATTCATCATCAAACAAATTCAAAGGGCCTGCACGACCAAGATTGCAGCTACAGAATGGGATCCTCAGGTTGGTTTTGCAATGTGTTGATGACATGTTTCCAATCCAAATGAGCAGTTGAAAATCTCTATGTAACGGTATAGTTTGGAAGTCCGATGTGAGCAATCCTCTGACACCACACTTCCTTGTCTCATCAGACTTGGGCCACAATATCTTCATGACTTCCCAAGTGTTCTATGCACAAAAAAAGGAGGGACTCAATTTTCACCACCAATGAGAAATCGTCTGTTGTTAGAGTTTTTGCTTCTCTAACATAATTATTTTTTCCTTCAAAGGACTGGGTAATAACTTCAAGACTTTCTATCATTTTCCCATTCTATGCATTTCCAATCATTCTGCATGGATAAAACAAGTTGATCCAACTCGTTCCACGGTTTATCAAATTCTTCACATCCCTATTCTAGTACAGAGTTGTGCCACTCAATTCTTTTATTGCATACATAAAGAATATTATCATCCAAGCCCTGCACTATTTTTTTTTATAGAAACTTCACAATGCCATACTTTTGTACATCAATCATTTGAGCTTCTACAGGTCTCCACTTGATTTCCTCCTTTTTCCCGTTAACAATTTTTGTCTCTAGCTCTTTCATTATGGTTGTGGCATTTTCATACACCTTGCTCAGATTCTTGAAGTATTCTATGCTAGATTGAGTGATCCCATCCAACCACTCTAGGAAGATCTATGTCACCATATTGCTCTTTTAAATTTGACCCAAGAGCTTCTGATTAGAAGGTGACTTAGGATCAAATGACATGGGCAGCTGTGAAATTGGTTAGGCATTGGGATTGTGAATAGCATCTATATACTCAGCCATGTGCCTCAGTGTTTCCTTGAGATCTTGTTTATCCCTTTCATCCTTCCATGTCCTGCTTATTATTCTCTTTGTGGAAGCTTCCAAATGGTGTACATCTGCTACCCGTGATCCAGCACCTAAATTAATATTTTCAACAATGAAATACTTTGTTGAAGGATTATCCACCTCTTTCTTTGAAACAAGACGAGCTATTTCAGCTATCTAATTGACAGTATCTTGATCAAAATCCATTTTGAAATTGTTTTTCAACCTTTTGGAATTTGGAGTTCTACCCAAACATTTACTAACCATGTCTTCAATAGGAATTGAAATAGGAACCACATTTCTCTTTTTGCTACTAAGAGCAGTGTCTAACCAATGAGGAGCACTGGAATCTGCATCCTTCTTTGTTTGGGATTGTTCAGCACCAACATTCACTAAGACTAATGAACCACCAACGCCTGCTTCTTCTTCTATAGGATTTTTAGTGTCACCAACTTCCATAGAGGACATCTCAATATTTTGTTCTGCCATTATATTCTCAGCCCCTAGAGATCCTTCTAAATAAACAACTATTGTTCTTTCTTGTGGCTTTTTGCCCTTGTTCTTGGTTCTTGATCTAGTGACATGAGTTGGAAGTTGGCTAACAAGGGATTTCTTTGAACCTTTCATAGTATCTACCTCAATTTTAAATTTGGTGCTATCTACAACATAAGTTTTAACAAATTTATTCGACAAAACATTTTGAATTGGAACAGGAGAACCTTCGATTAATAGCTTTCCCAGTCTGTACTTTCGTAACCACTGCTCAGTCCTATGGATAACAGGGAATGTTCTCATTTGGATTTGATCCTCCTCTTTCTTATCCCATTATATCTCATGGATTGGGGAACCCTATACTTTCTATGCATACTGTGGATCAATCATATCATTGCCATTATCCTCAACCCCTATTACATTCATTCTGAGCTAAAAGGTATTAATTTGATCCATTATAAACCTAGAGAATATTCTCCTCCTTACTTCAAATTCATCTCCGCAATCCTCCTAGAATTCTTCAAGTTGTGGGACATGAGAGAAACCCTCTTTAAGAGCTAGATGCGCTTGAGAATAACCTTTGTTGTCAAAATTAGGTCGAGTTGTATAGTGTTGAAGGTTAAGCTTTTTAAATTCAACCTCTAAGTTCAATGCATCAGAAATAGTATGGCAAGTATAATAACCCAGCTCAATTGGGAAAGTAACACATGAATCTTGTTTGGATAGTGTCCTCTTATTAATGTGAGCAAGCTGCCTACAAAGTGCAATCAGCACAAATCGATCAAGGGAAAACCTCGGTAATTTGAACGGTTCTCCTTCGAACCCTCCAACTCTGATGTAGGTGAACTGAGGATACTTAATGAAATAACTTCCTTATGTACTCACTAGCTGCATATCCTCATCAAATAGTCTTTTGTTAACATTCCCTTGAAGTTCATAGACTAAACTTCTTGCAAACACATCATGAACCCTCCAGAAATCTTCATGACACTTCTGTAGCTAAAGGTGTGGATGGTAATCATAAATTTTCATCACATCAACCCACTCCTCATGATACAAACCGGGCCAAGGTCTGATACATGACAAACAGTAGAACAAGTATGAGGACATATAGAATTTTTTATTCCCAAGGCAGTTAGTCCTTCGTGTAACCTTTCAGTAATTAGCTCTGCCCAATCTATTTATCGCTTCTCATCTAATATGACTTGGATGAAAAAGTACATCAAGTCTTCCCAATAGAATGGTTGTTGGCTCCCTTTCACCTTATGCAACAAAATATCAATCTACCTTACCTCCCTGATCAAGTGCTCTCTGGTTAAGGGCTTGGGTAATCTAAAACCACCCTTCTAAAATTTCAAGAGCCAATTTTTGGCTATAACACTTCTATATTGGGACTTCTCTTCTAAGAAAAAATTGTAAGACATGGTTATCATCCAATCCTCATATGGCACTAATTTAGGGAACTGTATAGCAGGAGGGAAAACAGAAGCTTCTATTAACCCACTATCCACAATCTTTTCCATCATGGGTGAACCAGAGGGATTCTTATCTCTTTCTAAGAATTCTTTCAAATCAACATGAGCTAAGGACATATCCCCAAATTTGGGGAGAGAACAACTAAGACCTAATTCTGACCCTAACTTTGGTGGAACAGGTCTCATTTTCAAATTTTATTCAAATTTAGCAAGCTAACACAGACTGCAATAACACACCCACAACAGCTACCACAACAATAAATTAACCATTTTTTCTTTGAGGCATGAAAATGACAGAGACGGCGAAGATTTTCAACTCACCTTTCATGCAAATGAGTGTTTTCTTATCCCGAGAAAATTACCTCTAGCATCGAACCTCCACCTTTCTTAATTTAGCTTCTTTGTGAAGACACAAATCTTTTGAAATCGATATAAAAGGCTTAAAATTTGGTTTGATAATTACCACAACTCATTCACTAATGTTGAGTTATGGTGGAGATGACACTTCTGACACATGTTTTTATTACAAAACACTTCGTACAATCTCTTATCAAGAAAATTATTACCTCCTTAAGTGAGAATTATTTCAAATAAATCATCAAGATTCCTGGAATATTCCCCTCCATGCCGATCATTTCTTTCCTTTGGCCTCTGATTTTATAAAGCTTCCATTTTAAATGTGGAACTACTGAACCATTGAACCATTTATCTCTTGAACCAACAAAGGTTCAAAGGTTCAAGTTTGTTCTCCGTGTGAGCTTTCTGCACAAGTTAGACTTACCGCAACTAAGACATAGTACACACAAAGACTCGATGAACCAATGAACCGATGAACTCTTGAACTAAACTTCGGGTTCAAACAAAAGGTTCAAAGACATGAACACCTTAGACATAAAGACGCATTAGCCAAGATGGACTTAAATCATAAAGATAACAAATTAAGAGAATTGACCATACTACAATAAACGCACATTATCTCGAAACAAATATTCCAATGTAAGGAAAATCAACGGATGCAAAAATAGGAGGTAACAGGTGACAAAATAGATTGCATGTTCAACAGATGCCTCCTTCTGGCCCAAGATAGCTCCTATTGCATAATCAAATGCATCTATATGAATGTGGAATGTAAGTTCCCAATTAGGAACCTTGAGCATAGGTTCTTGTGTTAATGCTTCTTTGATAGTACAGAACTCTTTATCATAATCCTCTATCCAATGAAATTATGCATCTTTAGTCAAAAGGCTATAAAGTGGTGTTGCAATTTTGCTAAAAAAATTTATGAAGTACCTATAATATCCTGCATGTCCTAGAAAACTCCTAACATCCTTTTGCTTTGTAGGTGTAGGAAGACAAGAAATGACTACAATCTTAGCTAGATCTACCTGTATTCCTTTTTGAGAGATGTAGTGGCCAAGGACCACTCCTTGTTCAATCATCATGAAACACTTTTCACTATTCAAAGATAGATTGTGATCTTCATATATTTGCAACATTATTTCTAGTCTTTGTAATGATTCAACAAAATTAGTGCCATAAGTAGTAAAATCATCCATCTAAATTTTCATACACTCATGTGAAACGTCTGAAAATATACTTAGCACTACTCTTTGAAAGGTTGTAGGTGCATTGCAGAGACCAAATGGAAGCATTGAATAGGCATAGGTTCCCCATGGGCAAGTGAAAGTTGTCTTCTCTTGATATTTTGGTGCAATTTGTATTTGATTGTAGCCATTGAAACCATTTGGGAAGCAAAAGTATTGTTTTCCTGTTAGTGAATCCAATACTTGTTCTATGAAAATAACTGGAAAATGACCTTTCTTAGTTGTAGCATTGAGTTCCCTGTAATCAATACAAACTCTCCATTTTCCTCCCTTTTTAGGCACAATTACCAAAGGGGATACCCATTGGCTATCTAAGATTGGGTAGATAAATCCTACATCGAAGAGCTTTTCCAACTCTTCCTTCACTATCTCTCTTAATGCAAGGTTAATTCTTCTTTGTGGTTGTCTCACTGGTGTACAATCATCTCAGATATAGATCCTATGGGTGCATAATTTAGGATCAACACCCTTCATGTCATGGTAACTCCAAGCAAATGCATGCTTGTGCTTCTTTAATAGGTTTTTCAAAGATAACTATTACTCTTGGCTAAATTGACTATTAATGTTAAGATATTTTCCTTCTGAAATTGGTACTTGTGTTGTAAATTCTATCATGTTTGTCTCACTAACATTTGGCAAGGATGATGAGGACTACAAGGCCCTCTTCAAATTCCTCTCCAAGGAATGGGCAAGAAATCTCCTCGCCAAGAGGAGCCATGGAAAAAAGAAGTAATGCTCTGAATGCGGAGGGATACTGGTTTTTTGTTTATGGTTAGTAGCCTATGGGCGGATAGGTTTAGCCTATGCTTTTGTTTACGTTTCCATGTTTATTGCCCTGCATGGAAAATATCTAAAACTCTGCTTATTACTACGTTAACTCTGATAAACTCTCACAGAATGATAGTTGTTTTTGATAGAGGCAAAAGGTTGTAACTCTGTTGTTTATATGCGGTCAGTGGTCTTGCCACTAATCTTCTTAATGTTCCTATGGGTCAGCCCCCTTGCATTTTGGTTGCTTTTTAATATCAAAAACATTTGGTAGTTTCAATTCTCTAGGTAACAATATGGGAATAATATTTTTTGTTGTAGTAGGAGCAACTGGGAGAAGCATTGGCAAATAGCTTCCTAAATTGGATGCATGATTGGATGATTCTGCATGAACCTCATAATGATTTTGGATTATCTAGGACAAAATTTCATCTACATCATACTATTGCAAGAAATGGCTTATATTTATCATCATTAGCTTAGCCACTGAATTAATGTCTTCAGCTTCCTCTCCAACATTTGGCCAAATAGGATTGTCTATATCTTGGGTTGGTTGAGCAGGTGGATAGATTAGCAATTTTTTAGTATACCTACCAGCAAAGATTGTCATATCTCCTGAATGATGTCCTTTATAAGCATCTATTGTGGCCAACCATTTACTTCCCAAGATAATAGGATATCCTACTAGTGTGGCTTTAGGGGAAAGGATCATGAAATCCGCTAGATACTCCCATGAATCAAGAGTAACCATTATATCTTCCACTATACCATTTGGTTTGATAGTAGAACTATCGGCAAGCTCCAGGATTGTAGTAGTGGGTCTTCATTTGACAACATTTAGTTGTTACAAGATATCCTTAGTCATCACATTTATTGTTGCACCTAAGTCTATTAAGGCATTATTTATTTGCATACCATTGATGATGACTACAACTATTGGACTACCTGGGTCATCATACTTGGAAATAGCCTACCACATGTACATTAGTGGGATCTTTCATCTTCTTCCAGGATTTTTGAGACATGCCTCCTTTATTTCTTTTCCATAGATTGGTACATCCTTAATGGCCTGAAACAAAGGTATCTTGACACATGTGTTTCAATTGATCCAAAATGTCAAAGGTGGTCTCTTCCTTTTGCTTGACAATTTCCAACCTTTGCGAAAATGGTGGTCTGGATTAGATAGGGAGCTGGTTTAGGATCCTTGAATCATTCTTGTTGAGCATATGCCTTAGCCATATTTGGATGCCCCTCTTTCTCCTCAGGGAGCTCAGTTATGAGAGGAGTGGAAGGAGTAGGTAGTTTAGTTTTTGAATGTAGGTTAATGTCACCTAAACTCATAGCATATGCAAGGTACATATTTGGATTAGTAGAATAAACCTATTATTGATGTGGTTTATTATTTGGATTAGGTGTGGGTTGAGTTGGCAACTGAGTAGGTCTAGGTGTACTAGCATTAAGATTAGGAGGGGGCATGATAGCATTTTGTTGAGGCTATGAATGTGGTTGCATGTAACCTGTTTCCTGGTTTGGTCATTGTTGTGTTGGCATTTTGAGTTTGTTGGTATTTTGGATCAAGATTGCATTAATGATATGTTGTCATTGATGTCAATTGAACCGGTAAATGGTATTCATGTTATTGTTGATATTCTTGTTTTTTATATTGGCTAGTAATCGGTAAGAAGAGATTTGTGGAAGATGTTGTAAACCTGTATGTTAAGTTTTGTGAGTTGAACCGGTGTAAAGGGTTAAACCTTTCTATGTAATGCAACCCGTAAAACCTATCAGTTGTTAAACCCTAACCGACCAAGTTTGATGGTTTGTTATCTAATAAGCGATAATGATGGAGACATGTGTGATCATTTGATTAAGGAGATATTCAAATCATTTTGGCATGTTTTTTCTTGTCTAGGGAAGGAGCAAAGTGGATTGCATCTAATGCACAGTGTGTGATGAGTTACAAAGTCCAATAGAGCGGTGATCATGGAGTGGTTGAAATTGTCTTAAAGAATGTGAAGAGATTGTCATAATTTTCTAACAGTCAAGATTGTACCGACTTGTTTGTAATCTCGATGATGAGAATTAAGTTTTTGTTGTGTTACCGACCTAATTAATTTCTATTTAAGGTCAATGAAATTGTTTGTTAAGGTTGTTGGCAAGGTTGGCAGAAAACTTGTTGAGTGTATAGTTGCCAAACCAATGAATGGATCTGCACTTTGAGTGAAGGCAGACTGAAGGTTATAGAAGGATCTGATCAAGCAAAAGTAGTGCTATTTAGACATATCAACTAAACTGTTGTTTTCTAACAATTACAACAGAAGTTAAATCCCTTAACTGGGTAAGCTCTAACAAGCTTGGTTACTCATTAATTCCTCTAGCAAGGTGGTCCATTAGTTTGGATTCTTAAATCCTCCAGCGAGGTTACTCCTAATAGGGTATTGTGCTTCTAACAAGGTATATTTATAAATCCCTTAACCAGGTGATTCCTAACCAGAATTAGTTCTTAACAGGACTTATTGAAAATCTCTAATAGGCTTTGGCTCCTAACAGGGCGAACTTTGAAAAACTTCAGATAGCTATCCTTGTGAGTTTCATCTCACTGTGGTTTTTACCTATTTAGGTTTTCCATGTATAAACATGTGTGTCAAGTGGTGAATGCTTTTGTGGTTGTGATCTTATTTGTTGATTTGGTTAATCTCTGATAAGGCATGTTAAGTAGAAGCATTAAGAGATGAATATGTTGAGTTATGATTAAGCATTGTTGATATTCACAAGATTGAAGTTGTTTACAGTTAAATTTTTCATAACAATTAAACCAGTTGATGTCAAGTACTCTTATGAATATTGATCTTGACTGAGATATGATTACTTTGTTTGACTAAGTTTGAGTTTGGGAACTTTGTATCAGTTTTTCAGTATACTGATTCACCCCCCCTCTCTCAGTATTCTATCGGATACTTATTCTTTCATCATACCATCATGTTGTCCACCCCTCCACTGGTATGTTTGTTGCCAATTACCTTGGCGCTACTACCAATTCCCCTAAGAATGTTGCCATTGAGGTGGAGAATTTTGGTAATTAAGCCAAGTAGTATGAGGGTTATTCCAAAATTGTAGTGGATACCGTCCAAAATTGGATCGATATTGGTGATGCCACTGGTTATTAGATCCATAAGAATTCACGTAAGGTCCATTAAAAGATAATGGATCAGGTGTCATACATTTTCTTGGAGGCCATGGTCTTCTTTGTGCAACATAGAAGACTTGTTCTTCATCTTCCTCAATCAGCTTGAACTCGGGTGGAATTTTCTTGCTATCAACATTGGCTACCATTTTACATTTACAGTCCTTCTTCTTTTTCCTATAGTGAGGGTAGTATTCTGCCAACATTGCTTCTACCTCCCCTTGTTTCCTCTCTACTTGCAGGGTATCTAGCTGAGTGGCCATATCATTTATGATATCCTACTTAAGATTTGAAAGAAAATTAGTGATGTCCATCCTTGAGACCCCATTAGTAGATGATTTTCCCATTTGGTAACCTCTTCCTTTCTTAACAACTGCTAGGGAGTAGTTTTGGCATATCTTCTTAATGTCGTCCCAAGGAGCTTGGGAAATGTCTCCTCCTCCTATTAGATCCAGGGCATCAGTACAATTTTCACTGATTCCCCTAAGGAAAAGCAACTTTTGAGATTTTTGGTTAAGAGTATGGTCTAAGGATTTCTGTAGGCAGAACAAGAACATTGAAATATAGTCCTCCAAATTTTCATCTTCCCTTTGCTGCATCCTAAAGATGTCATCCACCCTCATATTACCACTTCTACAGTATTCTTTGTACTTCTCAAGAAATTTTATTTTAATGGCATCCCAACTATTGATAGCATCTCTCCCCTAATCATAAACCATCTTAAGGTTGCTTCCTTCAAAGTAGCAGG
This sequence comes from Cryptomeria japonica, assembly GCF_030272615.1. Lineage (NCBI taxonomy): Eukaryota > Viridiplantae > Streptophyta > Pinopsida > Cupressales > Cupressaceae > Cryptomeria > Cryptomeria japonica. Next base: position 419,723,525 of record NC_081409.1, on the reverse strand, counting down.
GAATAGCTTAAGCCTATGAGTATCAGTGGTGTAGTCATAGCTTCTACAAAGGATGTCAAATTCAAACAGAAAGGTATATGGGTCCTCTATTACAAGTTCATAAAACTTAGGGAGGACCGAAGCAGGGATATTATTGAGATTATTATTATCATGTTGGTCAGTGATGGGAAATTAAAAAGTGGTTTGGTTAGGCTGATTTTGTGCAGCAGTAGCCATTCTTTCTAGATGAAGTATCAAGGAAAATGGGTTATCAATGGGTTCTTGGTCAACTAGATCTTTCAGATTATTAAAGTTGGCAAATATATCAACCAAAGGATTTATCTCTTGGTGTTCTTCTTCGAATTGATTGTAGGCTTCCTCAAAATGATTGTTAGGATAAGGGTCATTAGGAATAAATCTCCCAAAAGCATCGCTTCTTCTATGCATATAGGATCAACTCAGTATTAGCCAATTCCACACAAAAAAATTGTGAAAGAATTATGGGCATAACTTATTGAAGTGAGAGAATATTATAAGAGAAACTTGCAGAAATATTTAAACAAGAATAAACTAGAAATGGCCCTAAAGAACTTCTTTGTTTGACACCACCCCTGGCAATGGCGCCAAAAATGTTCACCTTCTTCAATGGTTCAATAACTAAGCCTTTAAATTTATAACTCAAAGATTACACATCTATACTAAGTAGCTATTAGACTCATTATGAAGGTTCATTTAACTTATCAACCCAAGGATGTGAACTTGAAATGGGTCAGCAATGTATGTGCACTAAGACTCTGTTATGGCCATCATAACTTAAGCAAAGAACAATGTTGGAGTTTGAAATGTTGTAAATAACTAATGAAAGAAACTAAACTTAGATTAACAACTAACCTGAACATTCAAATCTTGAATTCACATGAACCACATGAATGAAATTCCAAACAAACAGACAGAAAACTACTCTACCTGCTTTGCCTACAAGAACAGACACAGAATAGAGTTCAGTGGCTATAGGAATAGTCAACTTCTAGAACGGTTCTAGCTACTGAATGAATAATAACTACTACACTAACTAAATAGAGTTATCACAAAGTGAGTCCCCTTGAGTGAGACTTCCCAGATTAACACAAGTGCTAGAAACTCAAAATATCACTTTTACTCATCAAAAATAAAAGTACACAAAATATAATAGCAATCTCTTAAGATGTCTTCCAAAACTGAAAGTAAACTTACAACATCAAAATATTCAACCCCTACAAGAGATCATCTGAATCATTATTTATAGAAGAAAAACTACCAACTAATCCTAACTAACTAGGTGACCAGGTCCATAACATAAGGAGGGTGTCATTTATTGAAAGCATGAAAAGAGGAAAGGAAAGCTTATGCATGCGCTTAGACAATTCAGATAGGACTTCCTCAACAGAGATATAGCGCAGTATGCCCCTAAATAGACTCAACTTTTGTACATAATTAGTTAAAAGATAGTTGCAGCATTAAATAGAAAAAGCTCCTCTACGTTGGTTACTCATTGACTTCTCCAACAACCAGCCAACTGGTAAGAGTCATGTTCCTTGTTGCAAGCTTCATTATAGCACCACTTTCTTAGTACAGAGCTACAAAACATGTTAGCACATATAAACAACCACATTTCCCAAATCATCTTGAAATAACATTCTTTTCAACACATGCACATTTAACAGATAATTTCATAGCATATGCATTAGTATCATGAATTGTTTCAAGGTTAAACTTAAGCCCAAAAGGTAATAGTTTTTTAAGGAAATAGTATAGTAAATAGTGTCATCACAGTATCAAAGTCTAAATTATTATCATAAACAACATAATAAACCCTTAGAAAAAAGGACTATAAACTTGTCCCATCAACACCTTTTGCAAAAAAGTGTATTTTTTGTACGTTATAATCTATGTCAATAATGCAGGTTATTTTTAGTTGTGAAGATTTCTTCCTTATAAGAGTCTAGCATTAAGGCCTCTTTATAAAGTACTTATGCAAGGATATATAGAAGTAGGTTGTGCAAGTCTATCTTAGTCATTGCGAATAAGTGTCTAAACTTCTGAGTTTCATGGTTCTTTTCAATTTGGTGTATCATGCCCTTATTTTAGATTATCCTTTTTTAGTTTATGTTTTCTTTCTCCCTTTTCCTTGATAAATCATTAGAGTTAATTATATTAAGGTGAGAACCAAGAGGAAGTCGGCCTTTTTGGGAGGTTGGTCTCTATTTTTTCCAAGCCCACACTTTGAGAAATCTTCCAATGTTCTCACTAAGTGGTTGAACAGGGTTGAACAAAGGATGCACATCCAGGTGATAACACTTACAAGAAATTTTAAAAATTTCCAATGATTCACATGTATCAAACTTACAAAAAATAGGCATAAACATAAATACTTAAATTGTTTATGAATATCCACATGGTGCAACAAAAATAAAGATTTTGTTTGGAAACAGAAGCAATAAGACACTAGCTAAATGCAAGAATGATAGAGCTTTGTCTAGATTCAAATATATAACTCCATGGAGAACAAAAGTAAGTCTTCATTTGAAAATAAAAAATAACCATTATGACCATGAAAATATCACTACAATCAATTATCAAGAGCATCAATGATATTATATGCCCCATTCAATAGTTTGTAAATAAATGGAGAGATAAAATTATATGATCACATATAACCCAATAATCATGTAATAGGTGGTGATAAAAACATCATATGATGATCAATAAACATATCAAGAGAAAATTATTGAAGCACTTATAACAGGATTTAATAATGTAAGCACATATAGCTAACCTAGCTCTAATATGTCCTATGGGTTACCCATAATGTTGATGGCACATGAACAAGAACCTTTTTTTAATAGATCCTAGAGACATAGAAATAACAATGATGGTGTATAGGTGTAGATCAAACAAGAGAAGGATAAATGAGCTAGGAGGATTTTTAACTATCATATATCATTATCCCCTGTAACACTAAATGTTTGCAAATAAAAGCCTTAAATAACAAATGAATCTATCTAATATAATAATCATTGATTTTTTCATCTATAACCATTTAGTTTTGTGAATAATAAAGATCTCCATCATGTAGAATTGATAAAATTTTGAAATAGGTACCATGTAAGCTTGGTTGAATTTTTAACTTTCATTTGCAATTCTAAAATGATTTTTTAATCTATATATTGATCAAAAGTAGAATCAAATCTATTAAAAAAATGTACTCAATAAGGAATATTATCATGAAATGCCCCTAATGAATCTCGACTAAGTCTACCAACAAAAAAAATCCATTTATAACATCACAATGCTAATAAACTATATCAAAAATATAGCAAATATGGCAAATGCAAGCATAGGAAAACATCCCCAAAAATATGTCAATGTTGCATACCATGGAAATCAAGTAGATCATCATGAATTGTAATATCTCATGTTTTGCATACTTAGTTAGGTCAACAAGAGTTAAGGCAAATTAATTAATCCACCTCACATAGATATCCTTGGTAAATTAATTAATTATTGAACAAACTAGATCTTAACCTACATAAAGAGCTAAGAATAGTTACTCTACTAAATTAAATGCATGTAATTTAAATAAATGTACTTAGCTCTAGGTTTGATGGAGATCTTGTTGTGCTATATGTCACCAACTTATTTGCCAATATGCCAAAAATGATGACCACAAAGTGAATGCCTCACAACTAACAAATATATTTTCTTACTATATTCACTTCCACAAGTGTGCAACCAACCTCCATAAGTGTGGATCTTACCTCCATGAGCATGGATATGATCCTTAAGTCCAAATTTGAATCCAACTTTAAGGATTCAAATTTTTTTGTAAATTAATTAATACACAATGAATAAACTATCTCAACATATGATAAAGAGCTAAGACTAATTACTATACTAAATTAAATGCACATAATTTCAATAAATGTACTTAGCTCTAAGTTTGAAGAAAATATTCTTGTGCTAGATTCGCCTATTAATTTACCACTATGCCAAAAAAAAGAGCACAAAGTTAATGTCTCACAACTAAGAAATATGTTGTCTTACTATATTCACTTCCACAAGTGTATAACTAACTTCGATAAGAGTGGATCTAACTTCCATGACTATGGGTTTGAACCCTATTGCAAATTTGAATCTAACTTAAAGGATTCAAATTTTGTGGTAAATTAATTAATTCACAATGAACAAACTATCTTCACCTACAATAAACTACGAAAACTAATTACTCTACTAAATTAAATGCAACTAATTTAAATAAATTAACTTAGTTGTAGTTTTCATGAAGATCTTCTTGTGCTAGATATCGCCAACTAATTCACCAATATGCCTAAACATTATGACCGCAAAGCAAATGCTTCATAACTAAGAAATATATTGTCTTGTGATATTCACTTACACAAGTGTGTAACTAGCCTTCATAAGTGTGGACCTAACCTCCACAAGTATGAATATGAACCTTGAGTGAAATTTGAATCTAACTTGAAGGGTTCAAATTTTGTTGTTTCTAATTTCTATCTTGTTTGACTTGGTGTCAATATTGTGTTTAATATAATTATTGTTGAAAGAGACCATTTAAGAGTTTGCTAGGTAAATGTTGTCCTCTAGTCAAACCCTTGTAACTAAGTCAACATAATAGAACAATGATTAAAGACAAGAAATTAGGGAATATGTCTAAAGTGATTATGTTAGATGATAATGTTTTAATGTCCATCAATGTGTGTTAGCATCCAAGGACAAATTGAGAAAGGCTTCCATCTTGTTAAGACATGTCATGTTCTATTTATTTCTTATTGTATGTTATTTGCTAACATTGAATCACAACTTGTGCACCCTACAAAGTATTCCTGAGAAACTTTAATAAATTTGACATTTTGATCTAGTAGGCAAACATATTAGTGATATTTAAAGAAAATAAATTTTGATTTACAATATGCTTGAGTCCTATAAATTTATTTTGGTTCTTAAAATATTGACAAATGTGTTTTGGTGTTTTTTTAAGAAACAAGGGAGCTATTAACAATCCCTATTTCACCTATCAAAAAAACATGTTAACTTGAATCATCACTTTACATAGAATATTTTCATCATAGCTACCATATTTTCAAGCATTATATCTATGGGTTGTATATATACCATAGGTTATCCAAACACAAGTGATATCAATTGTTCCTATGACTATGTTTTATAAGATCATGTCTACCCACTAAGCTGATTTTACTCTATTTGTGACCACCAAAAAATTTCTACAATTTCTCATCAAACCAATCCCATAACATTTCCCCTTTCACAAACTATCCCAATGAAGCCAACAAATACTCTTGAAAACATGAGAGGATTGAGAGGGGGGTGAATTAGTCTAGATCACTAGCTCAAATTTATTTCTAATTTATTAAACTTCAAACCATTTCTAACTTATTACTTTAATTAAATCATTAAAGCACAAAACATCATCAACTAGTGAACACCAAATTTATGTCAAAAAACCAGGAAGGGAAAAATCACGATGAGAATCACGCACATAATATAGATATAGATGTTTATAATGATTAGGCCATAGGATAGGGAACTCATTGCTTCAAAATTGCAAGTGAAGACACACAACCTTAGGGAAAGATGCAAAGGAGTTGCACAACTAAAACTCACTACTTTAGGGCAAGATACAAGGATCTGTCAAGAGAGATACACCATCTTCCGGTAGGAATAGCTAAACTTAAAATGAATAGGATATCTTGGTCATGAAATTGACCTTTATTCTCTATGTCAAGTGTCTAATATCATACAAAATATATTTCACCTCAAACTCTATTACCAAACACTGTCAAGGCTCTTCTCAACTAGTTGTCATACACTTTTTCAATCAAATCTATTTTCATATCATTCACATCCACTTTGCATCATTTCAAACACATCTCATACATATTTACATCTCAACACACATTTACTCATCCTTATTTACAAAGACATTCATTAAAATTATCAACTAAGTTGGCCCAAATCAGAGTATATAAAATTACATAAACTGGGCCATCTGGAGAAATAATATCCAATGTGGTCCACTCCAGGAGAAAGAAGGGACCCAAAAATAGCACCACCCATCCACCTAAATTAATTCTAATGATCTACATACCCTAACATATCTTCCAAAGTCGGTTCCAAATGAAATGTGTTGATAAGCAATAAAACTCAGCAACCAATCAGCCCAAAAACATCTTCCAATGCAAAATACCTAATGCAAATCTCCACACACCATGGTGAGACCCAAAACAACAATCTAACTTAACTTCCAATGCATATACAAACCAAAAAGGATGATCCAAACAAGATAATCCATCTAGCCGCACTGAGACCCAACACAACTGATCATTCCAAGCACAAGCCAGCATAACTCACATGTGGAATATAAACAACACCAAATATTTGAATTGGAACACTACATGAACCAAATAATAATGTCCTCCAAAATACAACACTTGAATTCACATATCTGAAAGCCACCAAGCAAATTCTAGATTAGTCTGACACACAATCTCATTATCACAAAACAACAACAACTAATCTCATCATCTAAGAAACCAAAGGACCTGCAAACTTGATAGTACACCATTCGCATAACATTAACATTATATCCAAGTCCACACACCATAATCATCACAATCTGAATCAAAACATTCTTCCATTGGGCAATTGAATACTCTTTCCTGCTTATTGAAATTGCTTCTACACTGATCTTCAAGAAACTCCTCATGTAAGCACAACATCTGAACACTTAGTACTAACCATATATATCACTGAACATCTATCACCAACTATTACCAATCAATAGTTTGTACATCACAATAATATATTTAGATTAGAGAACATCCGGATCAGTAAATTTGATATCAATGACAGCATAACTTTGGTTTCCAACAATCTCCCCCTTTGTCATTGATGGCAACAATTGTACCATCTTCCACTGAAATCTATCCCCTTTTGACATCAAAGACAAAGTGAAAATATCTAAAAATAGTCACCTTCCTCCCCTTCAATAATATCTTTGAACTCATTCATCTTGACACATTCTCTTATATTGATGCATGCAAAACTATCCTTGATAGGAACAACTCCCATAACCGTAACACTACATCCATCACTGTTTTTCTTGAGAGCAACCACAACATCAGTCTAAGAGACAAAAGATAAGCCTTGAATCTCCCTCTATAAAGATGCACCACATCAATGCATCTAGGTAGAGAAAGGAGGGGCAATAACCCTTAACTTTAGCTTGAGATAATTAAAAGTGTCTTTTTCCATTTCTTTAGTAAATATATCTATAATATGTTCCTTTGTTGGTACATACTCCAATCTAACCTCTTTCTCTGCAACCTTCTCTTTCAAGAAGTGATATTGGATAGAAATTTTTTTACTTCTTGAATGCATTACTAGGTTTTTTGAAATGTTTATGGCACTAGTATTGTCATACATAAAGGGAATTGCTTCATCATACAATACTCTAATATCTCTAAGAGTGTTACATCCACATAACTTGAGTATAGTCATAACTTGAGTATAGTAGGATGTTGCTGCAATATATTTTGCCTCTGCAATAAATAATAAAATTGAATCTTGTTTGATACTTAGCCAAGAGACCAACATGTCTCCTAAGAAAAATGTACCTCTACTTTTGATTCTCCTATCATCTACACATTTGAACGAATCATCATTTGTATATGTCTTTAACATTAAGCCACCATTATTTTTATACCGCAAATCATAATTCAGAGTACCCTTCAAGTATCTAAATATTCTCTTTACTACTTGAATATGTGATTACTTCGGATTAGCTTGAAATCTTGTAACTAGACATATAGCCTACATAATATATGGTCTAGAAGCTATCAAATACAATAGTCCACCAATCATAGATCTATATTTCTTCTAATCAACATCTGGAGATTTATCATCCTTTCTCAATTTACAACTAATAGCCATAGGGGTTGCAATCGGTTTACTATTCTCCATCCCAAACTTCTTTAACATTTCTTGTACATACTTGTCCTAAGAGATAAAAATTCCACTATCCAACTAACTTCAAAAGCAAGAAAGAAAGATAACTCGCTAATCACATTCATTTTGAATTCCTTCTACAAATTTTCAACAAATATCTTACACATGTTTACATCCACCTCCAAAGATAATATCATCAGCATGCACAACAACAATTAGCAACTTATCACCTTCAACTTTAAAATAAAGATTGTTGTCTACGGTACCTTTTTTGAAATTTTGTTGTGACATGTACTTATCCAACCTAGTATACCAAGCCCTGTGTCTTTCTTAAGTCCATACAAATCCTTCTTTAGTCTGCAAACCATATTCAGAACTTCTAACAAATTGAACCCATTTGGTTGTTCAATACAAACTTCTTCTTCAAGCTCTCCATTCAGAAAGGTTGATTTGACATCCATCTGATACACCTTAAAACTTTTATAAGTAGAACAAGCAATAAACATTCTTATGGCTTCCATCCTAACTATCAAAGAAAATGTTTACTAAAAAATATATACCTTCTACTTGTAAGTAACCTTTACATACTAGTCTTTCCTTGCTCTTTATGACTTGTCCATCCTCATTCATCTTATTCTAGAGCACCCACTTAGTTCCTATCATATTTTTGTCCACTCATCTAGGTACCAATTCTCATGTTTGATTCTTCTTTATCTAATTCAATTCCTCTTCCATTTCCTTTATCCAACTTTAATCCTTGCTTTCTTCCTCATAATACTTTGGTTCCACCTAGCATAAGAAATAATAATTTGCCTACTCACTGATTTCTGAAACTTTCCTTCTAGTTTAAACACCTTTATTTTTGTATTTAATGATCTAGTCTTCTAAGTGGTTCTTTTGCACATACTTAGCTGGTGTCTTGGTTACTTTCTCAGTTTCTTCTTCTTCTTCAATTTTTCTCTCTTCTTTGTCTTCAACTTTTGGATCATCTTTCTCTTTTGTAACCACCAAAATATCTCTTCTATTTCAGTCTCAGAATCAGGTTTTGTAGCAATCTAATTCTATTCTTCACACACTTTTATATTTGTGCTTTCTATCATATTGTTCAATATTTTGTTGAAACATCATCAAGCTTTTCTATTTGTACCATATCCCAAAAATACTTTCATATACTCTAGCATCAAACTTTCCTAGGTATTATTCATCTCTCTTGATATAGAAATCGCTTCCAAAGATTTAGAAATAATTCAGAGTGGGGGGTTTATCATCCCAAAACTCATAAGATGTCTTAGTATGATTTACTCTCATTTGTACCCTATTAATCATGTAAACAATAGTCTACATAGCTTCTTTCTAATATACATCAATAAAGCTAGCATCTTTTAACATGGTTCTAGCCAACTCAATAACAACCATTTTCTTTCTTTCTACAACTCCATTCTGTTGTGGGGTCCTCAGAGTACAAAAAATCCTTCTAATGCCATGTTCCTCACAAAATTTGTCAAACTCTCTTAAATTAAACTCTCCTCCTCTATTAGATCTCAAACATTTGATCCTAGCATCTACCAGATTCTCAACCATAGATTTAAAGACTTTAAACCTTTTAAAAGAGTCGAATTTTTTTTTTAAGAATTTAACCCAAATCATCCTAGAGTAATCATCAATAAGCAAAATAAAGTACCTTTCTCCATTGAGTCCTCGTGTCCTAGTGGGTTCACAAAGGTCTGTGTGAATCACCTCCAAAGGTTTTGAAGTAGAAAATTTTTTGTTCTTGAACCTCCTTTTCACCCATTTTTATAGTTGGCATTCCCTACACTTAGTAGGTTTGATGATCCTTGGTAAATGTCTCACAACTCAAATACTACTATTCTTCACCGTATTGTCAAAATTAATATGCCTCATGTATGTCCCATTCTTTTGTTCCATAGCCAGCATTTACTATTTTGTGCCAACAAATAGCTGCTTCAACTCTTGTCCTTCATATAGTACACATTTCCATTTTATATAACACCTTCTGCAACTAATCTTTCAAAACTTCCTTTTCCTGATCACACATCTAGATTATTTAAATATGACCTCATAACCATTATTGCACATTTGACTTACTCTCAACAAATTATGTGTAAGACATTTGACATAGTAAACATCATCAGTCTTATGCTTGCCATCAATTGTAATGCTTCCTTTTCCACAAATAGGTGCGACTTCCTCTCTTACAAATTTCACTGATCCACCATTATACTTATCAAGGTTAATGAACTTCCCTTCATCACCTGTCATATGGTTTGAGCAGCCAAAAGTCAATAATCCAAGCTTTCGGTTCAACTTGTCACGCCCCGCTATGAGGCCCAAAGGACTTAAACAATAAAAGTAATGAAGATGTGAATAATTGTTTTTTAAAAGAGTAAATTATATCCATGCCTTGAGATATAATCAACAAGATAGATAAAGATACATGTAGACACCTAAAAATGTCTCATTGATCATGTACTAATTATTCTTTTAATTGATTAAATAATTCTTTAATTATTTAATTAAGCTAATTAATCTTATTCTTCTAAATTCATATTTCCGCATCATCTTACTAATTATTATATTTCAATTCTATCATTGTTTAATCATTTTCTAACGTTTTTTTTTTCAATAAAAGTGGACAAGCCACTAAACTTTTTTATTATATTTAATAATTTTTACAATGGGTTCAAAAGGCATACCGGCAGGAGAGAACCCGCAAGAAAACCTCCGGTTGTCACCTTATACATAAATCAAACTAAAATACCCTTACAAAATAGTTGTTACATATCCAATTGATCATTTACCTCGCCCAAACCCATACATTTGAAAGATACAATGAGGTCCCATAGGACATTTCTCGATACACAAGTTTTTCATCTGGTTCAACAAAATATAAGCTCAATTGATTACAAAATGAAGAGTTGGATATCAACAAAAATCTCCTCGAGAACATCATGCAAAGACACCAAGAAGCCCATATGCTTTTACCAAATGGGGAGCAAAAAAGTCTTCAACCCGACTTGTGAAAACTGAATTATACCAAATGTGTTTGTACCTGTATAAAAATCATACCACGTCTCCAAGATATCATAGAAAAGTTATCAGATATTTAAAAACCAAGAGCTAGTGCCTTCAGCAGGGGGATCATTAACTGCATCTGAAGGAGGAACAACCCTTAGAGGGAATTCCAACCATGCAGGGGCAGAGAACAGAAAGCTCAAAGAAAGTAACGAGTGCAAAGCTTCAAAAACAACCCAAGCTTTATCCACAATCTGAGCAGGGACCCAATTTACAATAAACTCCATACAAGCCCGGGTATCATCCATAGTATCACATATCAGCCCCATCCTTAATTCAAACAATAATTGACCATACCATCCATTACCCAAAAGCTCATGATGAGGAAGAAAACCACCGTAATAGAAAGTCCCTATATCAAAATGATAACCATCCAAAATAGAAAAAACCATATCCCTACTACGCAATGTTGGAAATATGAACGTGGAAACCAGGAGACAAACCAATTCAGCATCAATTAAAACATCATAGAAAATTGTAAAAAATCAAGACATAATCTCAAAGTATGAAATATTAAGACAGATTTCCAACCAACGATTCCCCAAAAGCTTGTGGATTTCAAAAGCCACCTCAGGAGAAAACAAGTTAAAAACCTTACAAAGCTTTTCAGAAATATCCTCATTATCTTCATCCGGAACCACAGATTCAAGCACCACTCTATATTTTACAGAAGACAAGAGACCCAAAATTTGCAGAAACAATCACACTAAAACAAACCACAAACCAAGTGAAACAAAAAGCAGCCTACCACATACTAAATAGTCGAAGTGAAAAAGCACAGAAAGAGGTAATAAATGGCTGACATCAGCTTACCACCTTGTCGATGGAAAAAAGATTGATAAATATAATTACAGGTTTACAAACTGCATCGATGTGACGTTTCACAATACATAACAATACGTCAAACCTAATAGCCATCAATGAAAGCTTAATAGGAGAAAACACATATGCCAAAAAATGATTACAAACATCATAGAAACAATGTCATTCCTGCCACGACCAAAACTCACACAAAACAATCTTCAAGTTAGTACAGAGACATCATCAAACAATAATAGCTCAAGTATGAGCAGCAGATAATATCTCACACATGCAAATATCCCTTTTAAGAAGAAAATCCAAAACATTATATCTCACATACCACCACCCTTGAATGTATCATGAGTATCCACATCCTCACCCTATGAATGACCTCGTATGTCTTTAATACATAAAATAGAAAGACAATTTCTACTTCAAATACTAGACACAATAGTCATCCATACAGTGAACATGAGCACAAATCTGACAATTCAAGGAGGGTGGGAAAGGAATTTTAAATTACCAAAAAATAAATCATTTAGATACCAGATTGCAGAAGAACCATACAAAGCATTAACCATTGTAAACTCCTTCCCACACTTTAGAAGGAATTTCTTTGGAATCAACTATATGAAAATGTGCTTTGCTATCAATAGCTAGATTAGTCAGAAAATCCGCCAATGTGTTAATTTCTCTGTAACAATGACATATTAAGAAGGAATCAAAAGAATCTAACTTTTGTAAAATATGATCAAGCAAATATTGCAACTTCTAGCAATTCGATATCTTCTTCATAACACTCTAAATAATTACCATAGAGTCACCCCCAATCACTATATTTTTTATTCTTAATGAGATTTCCATATCCAAGCCAAAGGATAAAGTTTGATACTCCGCGAAATTATTAGTACTAATACCAATATCATGACATTTAGCAAGAATGAGTTGTGCATTATGATCAAAAATAGCCATCCCAACCCCTGCCTTCCCAGGATTTCCCCAGGAGGCACCATCAAAATTAAGTTTGAAGTGTCCCCAAGGAGGAGTTTTCCACTTGGCCAACAACCGTTGGGAAAAGGACTTGTTACTCTTGGAGACTGAAACATGAGAAGGTAAAATCAAGAGGGATTTCCAAACCCTATTATCCCAATGGGAAAAGGAAGACTGATTACCCAAGTTCTTATAAATGTATGACAATGCCACCTCCAAAATAGAAACTTCAATTTTTCGCAAAACATCTGATACAGGAGAATGCACCTTTTTGTAAATCCTATTATTTCATTCAAGCCAAATGTTCTAGAGCACAATAGAAGGAGAAATAACCCAAAGGCATGCATAGAAAGATGATGCAAACAAGAGCGGCCAAGAGAAAAAGTGAGAGACAAGATCCTTACCAATAACAAAAGATAAACCTAATTTACTCAACAGCCATTGCCAGTACTCATGAGCAAAATCACAATGAAGAAACAGGTGTGAAGAGGACTCTAGGTTCTTATTACAAAGAACACATGGAAAAATAGCAGTAATACCTAATCTGTCCAACCTCATTCCAGTAAGAACCCTATCCTGGACAGCCAACCAAGCAAAAGCACCAGCTTTAGGTAAACAAGTCATGTGCCAGAACAACTTATAAGGCCAATAGGAACAAGATTTAGCAGGTATAAGGAAATTATAGCCATCCTTAACAGCAGGTATAAGGGAGTTACAGCCATCCTTAATAGCAAGTACAAGGGAGTTATAGCCATCCTTAACAGAATACTTTCCAGAGTCATTCCCTGTCCAAATAAGTTCATCCTCTAAATCCGAGAGAGTGATAAACCTCTCACCTAGAATCTTATCAAACTCTACTTTCAAATGCAAATCCACATCAAGGAAATCAATCGACTTTTATTTAGCCAATTTAAGAGGACCATTCTGAACAATATCAAAATAGTCTACCACATACACACCCCAAAGAGAAGAAAGGATTGCAATCAAGGGAGACCAATATCTAGTGCTAATCAAGGAACAATGTCCATTCCATGTTTCATCCCAAAACCTAGATTTCCTTCCATTATGCACAACCCATGAGAGACAGGGAATAATAACTGCTCTGCATTTACATAAAAAATTCCATATGACAGAACCAGAAGGCAAATTAGAAAATTTAAAAATACTCTCTCTGGGACCATTATTCAAATACTTAGCAAACATAACCTGACATAACTCAACATTATAAATATTCCATAAAAGAGCCAAACCACCTGAGGCCCCAGAAGAAGAAACAGAGACATACTTCCACCTTTTCCAAGCGGAAAAAATCACATCAATAGATTCTAAAGACAACTTAGTTTCCTAAAGCAAAAAACCATCAAACTTAATTAAGTCAATCTGAGACTTAATTAAGCGTCTTTTGTTAAGGGCATTTAAGCCCCTAGCATTCCATGAAATGATCCTCATTGTCCTCGAGGGGAGGCAGAAGCTCCCCTCTTCCCATATTTTGGAGAAACTTTACTATCTCCAAAACTATTCTGCAAATTCCTCTTAACAGCCCCCGACCTAGTAACCGGGGGACTAGAAGCTGAATTCTTAACCCTCTTTACCAAGGTTTTAGATATATGACCTAACTTTTTAGGTCTGCCCAAAGAGAGTGAATGCTTCCCTAGCCTATTACCAGGAGATACTGACAGAGTTTTCTGAATACCCGCATCAATCTCCAATTGTGTTTTGCGGCTTTTCAGAGGTCTCTCTCTCCCAGGTGAAGCCACCGGAGATGACAAAATCATATTTGATTGGACAATAGGTAATTTCTTACTCGAGATAGGAGACACCATCTCACCTATAATTTCTTCAGTGTCCTTAGAGACTAAAACATCAAAAGGATTCTCAAAAGCAGATAAAGGAAGAGACTTATTAATAATTCCCAAGTCACAAACAATATAATTAACAACCCACTCAGTCACATGCTCATCTAGCTGGTGATCATGATCACTCAAAAGCTCATTAACCTGATGAACTACATTAACATCTGGGATGATGATCGATTCATCAGAAGGCAAAATACTACCCCTCCTATCTTTATCCTTCACTAAATCTTGTATCTATCGGAACAGATGTTCCTCATTTGGAGAGCTCATAATATGTTCGAGGAAGTTCCCTTATTAATAGTATTGTTATTAGACCTATGCCCCAAAATCAGATTATCACCTTTCACATTTGAAATATTATTCAAACACTCTGTAGGTTTATCCTTGCTACTCATATCAGAAGATTTCACACCAATAAAATTTAGAGTAGACCTAGGTTGTTCTAAAATATTAACATGAATCTCTGGAGCACTAGACACAGATGTAGAATTCAATATATTCTCACAAACTTTAGGACCAACATCCTTACCTATATCAGAATGATTTATGACCGTATCTAGATTATTTTACAAAAGCTTACCCATTTTAAAATCCATAAACAGAGGCGCATCCACAATTAAAGGAGACAAAGGGAGATCATTATTCATCTTATCAATCGGTTGCCACCAAATTCCATCATTAGATTTGATATTACAAGTCCTAGGGCAAACACAATCAGGGCTTATCAAAACACAAATTTTTACCAAAACCACCCCATCCACCATATCCGATTTAGAAGTTAAAAAAGTACCAAACTTATCACCAATCATTTTCAAAACCTCAGGATCCATAAATTCAAATGGAAAATTAGGCAAACCAAACCATACCGGACAGATTTTAGGTTTTGACTGATCTGGTACAAAAAAAGGCTTCTAAGTTGAAACAGAGATTACATTATTCCCAAACTAATAATACTCAAATTTAAGAACCTCATTCCTAACCAAAGGAGAATCAAAGACAATGATGAACGAATTGGCAGACAATAATTGAAAATAACACATTCCCGGCCAACGTTTTTGCATTTTGTGATGCAATTTAGACAGACATGTTTGATTACCCCAAATAGCCCTAGAAATAGCTACCAAGTGTAAACCACGTGCTTTCTTTGCAATGTAAGATCCAACTATGTCCAAACAAGGGATAGGAGCCCATACCTAAGATGAAGAACCATCGGTCGAATTAGGACCCATGACATTTTCACTTACCTTATCCCCCTGCAGATGTAATGCACGTGAATTGACCAATAAATCCTTATCTGCCTGTTTCAACAATATTTCCTCTATATGTTGCAAAGGAGCTAAATCCCCAACCCCCACCTTCTCAAGCACCTTCGAAGACTTGACAATCTTAGTAAAGGAATCTTTAGCACCCATCTCAGCAAACCTTTTTCCCGGGAGATCCAAAAAATGGTTCTGAAAATACCTATGATTTAGAGCCTTTCCACCATGTATGTGAAAATGACCACGAAAACCTTGCCCAAAATGTCTGTGAAAACCGTGTTGAACACCCTGGTTTCTGGTATCCCAAAATCTCACTTGACCTAAACTAGAAACCTCCGATTTCTTCCAAAAGCCCCGAAAAATACCTAGAAGTAGGCCTAAAAAAAATTTCCCTCCGCCCGGTCTGTACCGCCATATCCACCCAATTCCCCTTCATGAAAACCCATTGCAGGACATGTGGCGGATCTTCCCAGCCCACATCTGCCCATGCACCAACACCTTTGAGATTGCCCATAGCAAGCGAAAAATTGCTCCCTAATTTTTTCGTTCCAAATTAAATGTTGCGCAAAGAATCATTTTCTAATGTTAATTAAATAT
Organism: Cryptomeria japonica; assembly: GCF_030272615.1. NCBI lineage: Eukaryota > Viridiplantae > Streptophyta > Pinopsida > Cupressales > Cupressaceae > Cryptomeria > Cryptomeria japonica. The sequence continues at coordinate 419,706,925 of NC_081409.1, read as the reverse complement.
TTATTATTTAATTAATTATGATTATTAATCCTTCAATTTGAATTATCTTTATTATTTAAATAAATTGATTTTGAATTTATATTTCTCATCATTTAATCATTAACCCTTTTCTAAAGTATTAATTAAATATTTATTATTTAATTAATTGTGATTTTAATACCTCTAATTTAAATAATTTTTATTATTTAATTAAATTCAATTTCTAAATAATTGAATAGTTTATTTAAATTATTTAATTAACTAATTAATTCTTCATATTTCAAATTCCAAATCCCCAAATTTTAATTTCATTAATTCTTCTAAATTCATTTAATTTCATTAATACTCCAAATTCAAATTCAAATTCAAATTCTTCTAATTTCAAATACATGTCCATGATTTCAAAAATCAAATTGAAAATCAAAGTCAAGTTCTAAATATATTCAAATAACAAATTGATTTTAAAATAAATTCAATATTTGAATTAAATCTCATGCAAATATTAAATTGAAAATCAAAGTCAAAGTGCAAGCACATGCTAAATTAATTAATTAATTAAATCATTACCTCTTCAATCTCTATTTATATCTTCCACTTTGTTTTTTTTCAAAAAGCTTTCAATCAGTTAACTATTCCATCTATTTTAATTGATATTTTCAATTAATTGATTAATTGCATCATTTCTTTAATTATCTTCCAATCATTCTTTTTCTATCTTCTAGTTAGATTTTTAAAATAAATATTTCATTGTCATCAATTAATTATCCTCCAATTATTCTTTTTCATCTTTCAATCAGTTTTTTTCTCAATCAGTTAACTCAATTAACTATTCAATCTATTATGTTCCACCTCCAAATCAGCAATTCAACTATCAATCAGCATGTGAGCTCACCTGAGTTCCACCTCTTGATCAATTTGTTCCACCTCTCATTCAATCCTCTCCAAAAATCTATAAATTGAGCATTCAATCTCCATTTTCAACAATCACGATACAATCATGAACTTTGAATCTTTGTGTCAATTGAAGGTTGTCAGCGCGATATCTGAGAGCCATCATACCACAAAGAAGAGAAGAACAATGGAAGCCACATGCAATCATGGAATAGGGAGTTTTTAATTGATAAATTATATATTCCTATTACTTGTTTTGCATTATTTCATTGATGTTTGTTTTGAATTCTTTGATTAGATAGGGATTCGTGATTTCCCTTTGTTTCTAATTGAATAAGAAATTATTTATTTTAAGCATACACATTTTGGTGAACCTGACGTGAATCAACAGCTAATTAACCCTCTATGTTTTATGTGTGATTTTTGCAGATCGTACAAATTTTTAGATTTTTTGTAGGTTTTGTATGGATTTCAAAGGCGGATTTAATCATCACGCAATCGAGTTTAAAAAATCATGCAATCACATAGACAGATTTACACAATTGACTAGGCAGGGTGACACATTCATGCAGATCCCATCACGCATTCACCTAGATAAAATTACGCATTCGTCAGATCTGTTTATGCATTTTGTTTATCTTGTTTTTTTTATTTTACATCCTCTATTCTGTCTTAATTCTGTATTAGTTTTTGTAAATCTCAAGAGTTTTTATCCTTATATGATGCTTTTAATACAACATCTTATGGTACATAAGGTAAAATTTAAGATTTCAGGTGCTCAAAGAACAGCAAAATAAAGGAGGCAAGCCAGATGCTATCAACGAATTCTAAGGGCAAAAAAGAAGATACAAGACTTGGAGGACCAATCAACCATTGATAGATACAACAGCCTAGTCCTCTCATATAGAGTGAAATATGATTTTCTTAATATAGAATGGTTGATGAGAGATCTGACTAGGGCCTCAAAGTCTATTTTGTAGGTTTTTGATTAAATTTACATTTTTTTTTTTTAAATATGTTTTGTCTGTCTCTTTATCACGCATTTGCTTTGTCATTTTACCACAGTCGACCTGTCAGAATTACACAATCGCACAGACATTATCACGCAATCGCCCATGTAGGATCACGCATTCGCGCAGGTATAATCATGCATTCGTTTAATAGATAGTTTGGTTTTCTATTTTCTGTGTTTTTCTTTTGTTAATGATTCCATGTTTGTAGCATGTGGTGAAATCATAGAGAAGGCTGGATCATTACAAAGCATTTTAGAAACCACTAACAATTTGATTGCAGGGTCCTTTTGGCATTAAATCACTTTTGGGATTTTGGTTAAAATTAACATGCATGTTGTAGTACCCCTCCTCGATCAGCCTCTTTTGTATGTTTTGAGTTACTTCAGTGATTGTTCTGTGGAAAATTATTGTATTTTGATTCAGATATTATGCGATGTATTTCTTGCTTTATCTGGATTTATGGTGTATGATTTTGTACAGTATCTCTGTGCTTATGAATAATGTTATTTTATGGATCTTTATCATGGACTGATACTTTTCCCTTATATTGCCATGTGTTATTTATATTTTGCATGTTTGCAAGTGTATTGGGATGTGAGGGGATGATTTTCCTTCACTCACTCCGGTGAGACAAGGAACGTCATGATTCTCCTTCATCGATGTGCATGTCATGTCTGTATGTATATATATATACATACATATATATATACATATATATATACATATAAATATACATATATATATATTGGTCTATATGCATGTGTGATTCTTTGGTGCAAGACATTGCAAGTACTAGTACCAGGTAGGTACGGGGACTCCACCTGGTTTCACGGGTTTGAGCATGCCTTATATATATTCGATGGGAGTGGAGGAGATAGTTACGGTACCCTAGCTTGACCGCAAGTACACTCATGTGATTGTTGTCAGTCGGTTGTGTCTTTTCCGTCTAGCTGGTATGTGATTCATAGTGCCTTGGTTTGGTCATTTGAGAGTTGTCATTTGATCTTTCTTGGTTTTTCGTGTTTTTTTTTATTTGAATGGTTATTTAATTTAAATGGATGATGCTATCTCATGTTGGCGTAATTAGTTGATTATTATGCTCTGTGATTATTGATTTATTTAAATTAATGATTGCTAGATTAAATGGTTAAATGGCTTAATGTATTGTGTAAAGTTGCATTGATATTTTTGTGAAATAAATAAATTGCCTAGCCATTTAAAAAGGTTAAATGCTTATGTTGAAGAAATTATTTATGGAAAAAGAAATAAATAAAAGCTTTCCTTTGTATTTTTCCATTTGGCCTTTTAATTTAATCATTGGAAAGAATTATTATTTTTGGGAAAGAAATAAATTTGATTGCCTTCTTAGCTTTAAAATATTTAAATCTGATTGGATGAAATAACTTTACCCTAGATGCTTAGGTTAAAAGATATTTGGGCATCCATTATAAGGATTCACGGTAGGAGAAGAAGAGAAATTTTGAGAGAAGAAGATATTTCTGGAAAACTTCCTAGAGGAGCTGGAGATTCGAACTGGTTGCAAGACTAGATTTTCTTCACCTCTTGCTTGCTATTTGCTTCAAGGTTGGAGGTTCCCTGATTGTTTTTGAATTTGTTTTTGAAATTTTTTAGTTTGCTTCCTATGTATGGAAATTCTTGCAATCTTCCTATAGTTGTTTGTGGTATAATTGAAATAGAAGAAATAGTGTTTATTATTGTTGGTTTTGTGAAATCTATATCATATGTTTGCATTTAGGAAGGAAATGGTTCATTCCTCTATTTGTTGTGTGTTTGATCTTGAAAATCAACTTCTTGATTTACCTCTTCTTTTGAAAGAAAGAATGTTAGATTGGGTTTGTTGTCAGCATCCTTGTTTCTATACTGTCATGAATTGGCTAGCTATTCTTTCCAGCGTGTTTATTTCACCATCTACCTTGCTAGTAAACTTTTCCTTGAAATTTTGGAAATTGGCACTGTATGTGTGTGCCCGTGAAATAATTCTCGAAATGGAATGTTACTTGTGGTTATTGATTTTGTGATCTTTTCATTTTAGAATTCCTTGGAGGCATGCATTTTTGGTTTGTTTGTAGACTTTACCGCTCTCGTGATGGGCTTGCCTCATCATGTGAGTCAATAGTGTCTTCCACCCGCAGGTAGCAGAACTACCGGTCGATAGCACCACTACGCAGTAGTAGTGCTATCGGTTGGTAGGACTACCACCAGTTGGTAGCAGCACTACTAATCAGTAGGACTACTACCGGTTGGTAGCAGTGCTACCAGTGGTAGTGGTTGCTACCAGTGGTAGCGGCACTACCGATCGATAGTACGACTACTAGTTGGTAGGAGTGCTACCGATCGGTAGAGGCTATTACCAGTGGTAGCAGCGCTACCGGTCGATAGGGCTATTACCAGTGGTAGCAGCACTACCGGCAAGTAGTGTCTGTTTCCTCGACAGCATCACTACTGTGGGTTGGCTTTTACCACCGCTTGACCCTGTGCCTTACTGGTGCAAACCGGTATGTGTTATAATTTAATTTATTTTAATTTTGTTAAGTGATCATGTTGAAGTGGTTGTTTTTATGTTAAGCATAAATGGTGATTTTTCATGTGATTTTTATTATGTGGTTAATAAATTTATCAATAGAAATCAAGGCATCAATTAGTGATTCAAATTGGTAGATTTGGATATTATCTGAAAATGAATTAAATGCTTGTTAGGAATACATGTTATAACTGGTTGAATGTTTAATGTGGATTTCATTCTTGAGGGAACATTGATTTGGGAATTGAATAATGTGACTGTTGCAAGAGTGTTTTATTTATGATTCAATCAATGATGTTGCTAGTGCTTATGATGTTGATATTCTCAAAGATTGTCTGAGTGTGAACTTGATGTATTTAGTTGTCCTTCCAAGTGTTTATTGTGATATTTGGTCTATGGTTCATTCATCCTATGGCGGTGTAATTGGTAGCTTTGACCAAGAGATATATGTTGGCTTCATTGTCTTAACCATGTAGTGTCTTTGCCTTATGGTTAGCCAAGAGTCAGTATGTCCTTGTTTGACCACTTGTTTCTGATAGTGGTGTTATGGTTGTTTGCTTCACCATAAGGTCCTCGGGGAGTGACCATGTTTGTGTAGTGTCCTTTGAGAGAGTGGCTTTCGCTTGGGGGTTGCACCCAAAGTGGTAGGTATTATGACCCAGCAAAAGTTAGATAATAACTGGTGATCTAATGAATTTATTAGATGGGTAGTATCATAACATTAATAAAGATAATTGTACCTTGTGCATAGGTGAGTGCTAGTACAGGGCTCATAATGTTGCGAGAATGCTTGGAATGGCAAACCGACCACCTTATCTGCACGAAAGGTTGGTAGGGTCCGCATGAGACTTAGTTAGAACCGGAGGCTCAAGAGAGGTTACTAGGACAATGAGCCAGGACCTATGGCGGTTGTACCATGGTATCCATCTTAAGCTATGCGATGACACTCTCTCATTTGGTTCACTTGTGTTTTGTGATGTCAGTTCACTTGTGTTTGTGATGTTAAGTCACCTGGATTCTTGTGGAGTCTTTTTGTGTTGTCATGGAGTCGTATTGTTTTGTCGACCATGTCATGCTTATGCTTGTTTGAGCGTCCTTAGCTATCTCCTAGCACAGTGGGGTGATTCCATTTGGGAATTACATGGTCGGGTGGTTGTGCCACTTCCCATTGGATGTTCGGATTGGCTTCGCAGGTGTTCTTGTGGTTCGTGACGCATGCTTCATCCCTTGTTTGAAGATTATTGTTTTTGTAGACCCTTGTGGTCATTGTATCTTTTGTATCATTGATCTTATGTAACCTTGTAATTGGATGAGATCTATCCTTATATTTATATTGAGAAGCTATGTATTGCAAGGGCAATATAATCCTATGTTGGGATGTTTTTATCAGTTTCCTTCATGATGTTAGTTAATGTTTGTTGAAGTGGAAATTATATTGTATCCTTTCAATCTGTCAATGATGAATCCTTATTTTCTTATGGCTTCTTGTGATCATTGAGTTAATGATGCATATGTGGATTTATGATTTTGTGAAATTTATTCTTGAAGTTAATTCTTCATTGGTAACCCTTAAGGAATTATGGTGTAAGTCTTCCGCTTGTGTTTTGTGCATATTGTGTAAATGCACTTATTATGTTTATACTTTTTAAAAAAAACTTGTTTCACCCTTGTTATGGGTTTTCTTTTCGAGTTCCTGACGGGGCATTACATTTGGTATCAGATCCCATGTTTCAACACTGGGTACTCTGGGTTTGTAGTGAGACCATTTGCCTTGACCTTTTTGTGTAGGTCTTGTAGTGTGAATTCCTTGTGTCTTTCTTTGCCTTTGATCTGAACCTTTTTTCTCTTGTGCAGTGTTAGGTCATGGCTAGGAAAGCCAAGGGAGGTGGTCACACCAAAGGCAGAGGAGGAGGAAGGGGTTGAGGTTCTGACCACCATATTCCCTCGCCACCACCCACTCATGCGAGTGTGGATAGAGATCAGTCAGTTCATCAGGAGGAACCACATTCAGTAGAGCATGTTCCCAAAAGGGAGGAGTTGCGTCAAATGTTTTAGGAGGTGCTAGCTAGACTAGGCCCCAAACCCGAGATGGATCAGCCCGTCCATGGCTGGGTAGAGGAATCGCTTCAGCAAATTCCAGAGAGAGAGAGAGAGAGATCTCCTAGAAGGAGAGAGCCCCAAGAGACCCGGATCCAGCTATCTTAGGGCACATGAGGGACTTGATGAGGTCCAATCCTCCCTTCTTTGATGGAAAAGGTACCGGTCTCGAGGCAGAGACCTGGCTTATTAGTTTAGATCAGTGTTTTGCTATGTATCCTTACGGTAGTAACACCAATGCAAGATGCGTGATCATGTGTCTTAAGAGCTTTGCATCTATCTGGTGGAGATTAGAGGAGGAGAGGATCGGTGTGAGCATTAACACCGCATCTTGGGAGATCTTTTTGGAGAGGTTCAGGGCATGATTCCTCTCACCCCAAGGGAGGTAGTCACGAGAAGATGAGTTATATGATCTACGCTAGTTTGGGTTGTCAGTGGATCAGTTTGAGCACAAGTTCTATGATCTCAAATAGTATCCCAGGATCGTCAATGATGAGGCTATGCTTGTGCAGCACTTATTGAGGGGTCTTAATGACCACATCAGTGGAGGAGTGAGAGTTTTTTAGCCTACTTCAGTACAGGTAGCCATGGAAAAATCCAGGTTGGTAGAGAAAAACCTTAGTTGTGCTCATGGCGGCCATTCTGGAGTTCAGATTGGGAGTGATCCTTTCAATGGGTCTAGAGGTAGAGGGAATTAGTCCCAGAGTGTTGCACCTTTTAGGGGTCCTCAGGCATCTACCAAGGGTGGATAGCAGCAGCAGCAGTAGCCATCGAGACCGAAGTAGTCTCAGGGCCAGCAGGGTGGCATCTCTCAGTCTTGAAAGAGCAAGAGATGGCCAAAGGGCAGGCAAACCTTTCCAGGGCAGTCTTCTCAGGGAGAATCTCAAGCCCCTAGTGGGGAGAGCTTTCAGCAGTCCAGTGGGCCGTCTGGAAGTAGAGGACCTAGCAGTGGAGCTTGCTTCACTTGTGGTCAGTTTGGCCACAAGGTCACTTTGTGTCCTCGACATTCACTTTAGTCAGTTAGTCAGAGGCCACCCGCATCAGAGCTGATAGTGGGGGATGCAAGTAGATCCCATAGAGTATTTGCACTGGTGGATGACCGCTAGGCTAAGCATCAAAGTACTGTGATTGAGACCACAGGTGTGTTGTGTGGTACCCCTATCTATGTACTTTTTGATTCTGGTGCTTCAGATTCTTTTATTTCTTCATCCATTATGGAGTGGTACGGGCTTGTGTCTGCTAAGCAGGCAGATAGGTGGCAAGTAGAGTTGGCTACCGGTGTGCGAGTGTTAGTAGATGCCTTCGTTCCCAGTTGTGAGTTGGACCTAGGACCCTTTGTCACTTCAGTTGACCTTCGAGTCATTCCTTTGGGGTCCTATGGAGTTGTGTTGGGGATGGACTGGTTATCATCTCACTGTGCTTGTGTAGATTGTCATCTAAAGATAGTAGAGTGTGTAGATGAACATGGCAAGAGAGTGGGGATCGTTGGAGTTCAGCGATCAATATCCTTATGTATGATTTCCACTATGCAACTTAGGCGGTGCATGGGTCAAGGGTGTCAGCTTTTTGTAGTTACTCTTAAGGATGTGGATGAGGGAGAGAGTCAAGAAATTGCTCTTGATGGTCACCCTATTCTTCGAGAGTATGCGGATGTGTTTCCTTTGGTTATTCCCAGTATGCCTCTGAAACAAGACATAGACTTTCGCATTGACTTGGTTCCTGGTGTGGAACCTATTTCAAGAGCACCATATCGGATGACTACTCAAGAGTTGAGTGAGTTGAAGTTGCAAGTTGAGGAGCTATTGGCCAAGGGATTCATTTGTTCTAGTGTTTCTCCTTGGGGTGCGCCAGTTATCTTCATCAAGAAGAAGGATGGTTCTCTTCGATTATGCATTGATTATCGACAGTTGAATAAGGTAACCATTCAAAACCGATATCCATTGCCTTGGATTGATGACCTCTTTGATCAGGTGAAGGGAGCCAAGGTGTTCTCTAAGATAGACCTGAAGTCTGGGTATCATCAATTACGCATTCATGATGCAGACATTCATAAGATGGTGTTTCCTACTCATTATGGTCACTATGAGTTCGCAGTGGTGTCGTTTGGGTTGACGAACACGCCTTCAATGTTCATGAGTCTTATGAATGGGGTTTTTTGCACCTACCTTGACCATTTTTTTCTTGTGTTCTTAGATGGCATATTGATTTATTATAGATCCATGGAAGAGCATAAGGGTCATTTGCGTCAGGTATTGCAATGCTTGAGGGAGAATCGGCTTTTTGCAAATTTGACGAAGTGTGATTTCTTCCAGTCAGAGGTGAGCTATCTTGGTCATATAGTTTCAGGAGAAGGTGTATATATGGATCCTTCTAAGATCCAGGGCATTGTTGATTGGCCAGCATCGACCAACATTTCTAAAGTTTTAAGCTTCATGGGTTTCACCAAATATTACCATCACTTTGTTCAGAGCTTTTCTCGGATAGGCCATCTAATTACTTCTCTTCAGAGGAAAGGGAAGAAGTTTGTTTGGTCAGAGCAATGTGAATTGGCTTTTTGTACCTTGATGGAACTCCTTGTTAGTGCTTCAATTTTGGCAGTCCGTAACCCGTCTAGAGATTTCATGGTATGCACAGATGCCTATTTAGAAGGTATAGGTGCAGTGCTTATGCAGGATGGATGTGTGGTTACCTATGAGTCTCACAAACTCAAGGATCATGAGTTGAAATATCCAATTCATGACTTGGATTTGGTAGTTGTAGTGCATGCATTGGTTCATTGGAGACATTTCCTATTGGGGCATTGGTTTGAGCTGCATAGTGAACATCGTAGTTTGCAGTATATTTTCACACAACCGAACTTGAATGCTCGACAGCGAAGATGGATAGAATTCCTCTGCGAGTATGATTTTGAGATTCATTATATTCAGGGGAAAGAGAATGTAGTGGCAGATTCTTTGAGCCATAGGCGGCATGAGGTTGCAGCATTGTCCCTTGGTGTGGACTTGAGTGAGAGAATTCTTGGAGTTCTTCCTCAAGACACCTGGTATCAGGATGTTAGAGCCATGGTGGAGTCTAGAAGACCTTTGGAGGGTAGATTTTTTGGATATTCTTTTGAGTCAAATGGTCTTCTTAGACATCTTGGATGGATCTATGTACCTACTTTGGAGGGTCTTCGTGTTTTGATCATGACTGAGGCCCATCGTGCACCTTATTCGGCACACCCTAGTGTCAAGAAGATGCACGCAGATCTTAGACAAATATATCATTGGGCTGGTATGAAATGTGACATTGCTAATTTTGTGTCCAAGTGCTTGGAATGTCAGCGGGTGAAGGCAGAGCATCAGCACCCTGCAGAGCTTTTACAACCGAATTTGATATCGGATTGGAAATGGGATATCATTTCCATGGATTTCATAGTAGGGTTGCTTGTTTCTTCGCTGCGTCATGATGCCATCATGGTCATTGTTGATAGATTGACCAAAGTTGCACATTTTGTTCCTATTCGATCTTCTTATACTGCAACAGTGGTGGCACGAGTCTTCTTGGAAGATGTGGTGAGGTTGCATGGGATCCCAAGGCGGATCATTTCTGATAGAGACCCTATCTTTACATCGGCCTTGTGGACCTCACTTTAGCATGCTTTGGGGACCCAGTTGAACTTTAGTTCATCTTATCACCCAGAGACTGATGGTCAGACTGAGCATGTGAATCAAGTCTTGGAGGATATGCTTCGCATGTATGTTATGGATCAGTAGTTGCGTTGGGAGGAATATCTTTTCCTTGTGGAGTTTGCTTATAATAATGGTTATCATAGCTCTGTAGGCATGTCGCCCTTCCAGGTATTGTATGGTCATCCTTGTCGTACTCCTTTGAGTTGGGATCAATTGGAGGATAGGGTGTGTTTAGGCCCAAATTTTCTTCGTGAGGTGGAGCAACAGGTTGAGTAGATTCATGGGCATTTGGTTGCTGTCCAGGATAGGCAAAAGAAGTATACCGATGCTCATAGAGTCGATCGCCAGTTTTCTGTTGGTGACTGTATGTTCTTGAGAGTGTGTCTGCGGAAGAGTTCGATCCATTATGGAAAGGGTTCTAAGTTGGTGCCTCATTTTGTAGGCCCTTTTGAGATCCTTGATAGGATAGGACATTGCAGGTACTAGTACCAGGTAGGAACGGGGTATTGACTCCACCTAGTTTCGATGGTCTAAGAATGCCTTATATATATCCGATGGGAGTGGAGGAGATAGTTGTGGTACCCTAGCTTGACCACAACTACACTCGTGTGAGTGTTGTCAGTCGGTTGTCTCTTTTCTGTCTGGCTGGTATGCGAGTCGTAGTACCTTGGTTTGGTCATTTGAGAGTCATCATTTAATCTTTCTTGGTTTTGTGTGTTTCTGTTTATTTGAATGGTTATTTAATTTAAATGGATGATGTTATCTCATGTTGGCATAATTAGTTGATTATTATGCTTTGTGATTATTGATTTATTTAAATTAATGATTGCTAGATTAAATGGTTAAATGGCTTAATGTATTGTGTAAAGTTGCATTGATATTTTTGTGAAATAAATAAATTACCTAGCCATTTAAAAAGGTTAAATGCTTATGTTGAAGAAAGTATTTATGGAAAAAGAAATAAATAAAAGCCTTCCTTTGTATTTTTCCATTTGGCCTTTTAATTTAATCATTGGAAAGAATTATTATTTTGGGGAAAGAAATAAATCTGATTGCCTTCTTAGTTTTAAAATATTTAAATCTGATTGGATGAAATAACTTTAACCTAGAAGCTTAGGTTAAAACATATTTGGGCATCCATTCTGGGGATTCACGGCAGGAGAAGAAGAGAAATTTTGAGAGAAGAAGATATTTCTGGAAAACTTCCTAGAGGAGCTGGAGATTCGAACTGGTTGCAAGACTAGATTTTCTTCACCTCTTGCTTGCTATTTGCTTCAAGGTTGGAGGTTCCCTCCTTGTTTTTGAATTTATTTTTGAATTTTTTTAGTTTGCTTCCTGTGTATGGAAATTCCTGCAATCTTCCTGTAGTTGTTTGTGGAATAATTGGAATGGAAGAAATAGTGTTTATTATTGTTGGTTTTGTGAAATCTATATCATATGTTTGCATTTAGGAAGGAAATGGTTCATTCCTCTATCTGTTGTGTGTTTGATCTTGAAAATCAACTTCTTGATTTACCTCTTCTTTTGAAAGAAAGAATGTTAGATTGGGTTTGTTGTGAGCATCCTTGTTTATATACTATCATGAATTGGCTAGCTATTCTTTCTAGCGTGTTTATTTCACCATCTACCTTGCTGGTAAACTTTTCCTTAAAATTTTGGAAATTGGCACTGTATGTGTGTGCCTGTGAAATAATTTTGGAAATGGAATGTTACTTGTGGTTATTGATTTTGTGATCTTTTCATTTTAGAATGCCTTGGAGGCATGCATTTTTTGTTTGTTTGTAGACTTTACCGCTCTTGTGATGGGCTTGCCTCATCAAGTGAGTCGGTAGTGTCTTCTACCCGCAGGTAGCAGAACTACCGGTCGACAGCACCGCTACGCAGTAGTAGTGCTATCGGTCAGTAGGACTACCACCGATTGGTAGCAGCACTACTGACCGGTAGGACTACTACCGGTTGGTAGCAGTGCTAACAGTTGGTAGAGGTTTCTACCAGTGGTAGCCGTACTACCGGTCGGTAGTACCTCTACCGGTTGGTAGCAGTGCTACCGATTGGTAGAGCCTATTACCAGTGGTAGCAATGCTACTGGTCGATAGGGCTGTTACCAGTGGTAGCAGCACTACCGGCAGGTAGTGTCTGTTGCCTCGGCAGGAGGACTACTGCGGGTTGGCTTTTGACATCGCTTGACCCTGTGCCTTACCGGTGCAAACCGGTATGTGTTATAATTTAATTTAATTTTGTTAAGTGATCATGTTGAAGTGGTTGTTTTTATGTTAAGCATAAATGGTGATTTTTCATGTGATTCTTATTATGTGGTTAATAAATTTATCAATGGAAATCAAGGCATGAATTACTGATTCAAATTGGTAGATTTGGATATAATCTGAAAATGAATTAAATGCCTGTTAGGAATACATGTTATAACCAGTTGAATGTTTAATACGGATTTCATTCCTAAGGGAACATTGATTTGGGAATTGAATAATGTGACTGCTGCAAGAGTGTTTTATTTATGATTCAATCAATGATGTTGCAAGTGCTTATGATGTTGATATTCTCAAAGATTATTTGAGTGCGAACTTGATGTATTGAGATGTCCTTGCAAGTGTTTATGTGATATTTGGTCTATGGTTCAGTCATCCTGTGGCGGTGTAATTGGTACCTTTGACCAAGAGATATATGTTGGCTTCGTTGACTTAACCGTGTAGTGTCTTTGCCTTATGGTTAGCCAAGAGTCAGTATGTCCTTATTTGACCACTTGTTTCTGATAGTGGTGTTATGGTTGTCTGCTTCACCATAGGGTCCTCGAGGAGTGACCATGTTTGTGTAGTGTCCTTTGAGAGAGTAGCTTTCGCTTGGGGGTTGCCCCCAAAGTGGTAGGTATTACGACCCAGTGAAAGTCAGATAATAACTAGTAATCTAATGAATTGATTAGGTGGGTAGTATCATAACATTAATAAATATAATTGTACCTTGTGCATAGGTGAGTGCTAGTACAGGGCTCATAATATTGCGAGAAGGCTTGGAATGGCAAACCAACCACCTTGTCTACACGAAAGGCTGGTAGGGTCCGCATGAGACTTAGTTGGAAGCGGAGGCTCAGGAGAGGTTACTAGGAGAGTGAGCCAGGACCTATGGAGGTTGTACCATGGTATCCATCTTAAGCTATGTGATGACACTCTCTCATTTGGTTCTCTTGTGTTTTGTGATGTCAGTTCACTTATGTTTGTGATGTTAAGTCACCTGGATTCTTGTGGAGTTTTTTTGTGCTATCATGGAGTCGTATTGTTTTATCGACCATGTCATGCTTATGCTTGTTTGAGGGTCCTCAGCTATCTCCTAGCATGGTGGGGTGATTCCATTTGGGAATTACATGGTCGAGTGGTTGTGCCACTTCCCATCGGATGTTTGGATTTTTCCCTTCATGCGAGGATTGGCTTCGCAAGTGTTCCTGTGGTTCGTGACTCATGCTTCATCCCTTGTTTGAAGATTATTGTTTTTGGAGACCCTTGTGGTCATTGTATCTTTGTATCATTGATCTTATGTAACCTTGTAATTGGATGAGATCTATCCTTATATGTATATTGAGAAGCTATGTATTGGAAGGGCAATGTAATCCTATGTTGGGATGTTTTTATCAGTTTCCTTGATGATGTTAGTTAGTGCTTATTGAAGTGGAAATTATATTCTATCCTTTCAATCCATCTATGATGAATCCTTATTTGCTTATGGCTTCTTCTGATCATTGAGTTATTGATGCATATGTGGATTTATGATTTTGTGAAATTTATTCTTGAAATTAATTCTTTGTTGGTAACCCTTAAGGAATTCTGGTGTAAGTCTTTCGCTTGTGTTTTGTGCATGTTGTGTAAATGCACTTATTCTATTTATACTTTTTTTTTAAAATTGTTTCACCCTTGTTATGGGTTTTCCTTCAAGGTTCCTGGCAGGGCATTACACATGCTTTCACACTTCAATTTCGTGCTTAAAACAAATCTGGTTAAAATGGACATGCATGCTTTCACACTTCAATTTGGTGCTTAAAATAAATCTGGTTAAAATTGATATGCATGCTTTCACACTTCAGTTTGGTGTTCTAAAATTGACATCTACATGTGTATCTCACACCTAAGTTTGGGTTTTTAAAATGAACGTGAATCAGGCTTATCAATAGAATAAATCACACTTTGCAATTTTTTAAGGGAAAGAAATTTTTTTGTGTCTTGGGTGGACCTATTGTTGCATTAAGTACCTTTCCACCCACCTTCAGGGTCTTGGGAGAGAGGGAAAGGTGATAACGACACCCACTTTTTCATTTTAGTAGTGAGGGGTATTTTTGAATGGGGATTTCATCACCCAACAGAGGTACTTCAAATTGGGATGCGTTGGGGATATCATCTCTCTCAGTGTACTCTCCAACGGGTGTTTTGAGTCGCTATATAAATATACTAGTCAGGTGGATAGAGTGTTGAGTGAATTCGACGTATCTGGGGGCCTTTCCTGCACTGATAAGCTTAACTAAATCCTTAAGTGGCTTGCTCTAAGAATCCATCCTTGGATTGTGACCCCTCGAAACTTACAATAAGAACCAACTTAGTGGCCCAAATCCCACATTCATTAATTCTGGGAGTACGGATCATGCCCCATAGATACCCTTCATGTACCTTGCATTATGAGACAGAAATCCCTGGATGATAAGATCTTCAGATCTTTGAAGTAAGAGAGATTGGAATTCCTGAGAAGTGTGTGTCGTGGAGTGGAGCTAGTGCTACCAGACTCTCTAGTTGTTCATCTTGTTTCGGTATTTCCTAAGGGCCTCTTTGAATGGTTTCCACTTTCCAGCCTAAGATTGTCTTTTGTGTTTTTGTGTGTATCGTTGTGCTAGACTAGTATTGAGTTGGTATTTGGGCTATTTCAGGCCCTACCTTGCATATCTCTAAATTATCAAAGTTTGTTAGAACATATTTTAGTCAGCTATACTTATCTTTAGACAGCGTTCTCAGATTTGAGAAAACAAACTTGCCCTACAAACAGAGTTATTTGGAACAGTCTACCTTGAAACATTTGACAAATCCAGCATAATCCAAAATTATACATACTTGTGACCATACGTGTTCTTAGAGTCCTTAGTCCTTCCATAGTCCTTATTATCATCCTCATTATCGTCCTCATTATAGTACTCATTCATGTCCCTACTTTGCATAAGTCCTTGCATAGTCCTCATTATTGTCCTCATTATCATCCCCATTTACGTCATTTCTTTGTATAAGTCCTTGCATAGTCCTTATTATCATCCCAATTTACGTCCTTACTTTACATAAGTCCTTGAATAGTCTCCATATACATCACAATCTTCACATAGCTCCCATACACATTCATCATAATCTTCACATAAGTCCTTGCATTGTCTAGCATAGTCCTTATAAACTCATCATTTGTATCCCATTAGCGTCCTCATAATCTTCACATATAGTCCTTGCACAGTCGTCATAATCTTCACATAACTCCTTGCATTATAGTCCTTGCATAGTCTTCATTATCATCCTCATTATAGTCCTCATTTATGTCCTTACTTTGCATCAGTCCTTACATTAAAGTCCTTGCATAGTCCTCATTGTCATCCTAGAAATGTTGGAAACAAATAACACTGAGAGGGGGGGTGAATCAGTGTTATACCAGAATTGAAGATTTTAACCTTAACAAAACATTCATACACCAACCAGTATACCAGTATAAACGAAATTGAAAGAAGTAATGCAGCCAATAAGACAAACACATAAATGAGAACTATAACACACAAATTTATACGTGGAAAACCTCAATGAGGAAAAATCGCGATGGGATTTGTGACCCACAATATCAATTCACTGGCCATATGAAGAGATATTACAATATATGATGGGCCTACACTTGCAGGAAGGCTTATAGCCTAGAGCACACTACTCATCACCAAAGGAGCCTCATTGACTACATAACAATCTAGACAACAATCCAAAGAATAGTGAACTGCTTAGTATAGCATCTCCTATGCTAGAATACAGTTTCGGTTAAAACCCTAAACCTCAATACCGGAATAACCCTTACAATGAATTCCTCACATACATAGTCTCTCTGATATATTTTATATTACATTATATCTATAACCTCATCCATCCATTATCAACAGTGATCTAATCAATCTCCCCTATATACTCTATGCAAATTTATGCCTTATGTCGGCTTACAAGGATATATAAAATATCATATTACATGTCGGTCATATAACATATAAAAATAAGAATTAAAATAAGTTGTCGATGTCAGATCCAAGATGTGTTGGCCTCCAATACCGATATCCTTTACCATAGTATGTCGGCCTGCATTGTCGGTGGCTAAAGAAATCTTTTGTTTTGTCAGTGCCGGTGTAGAGTCTGTGAAGTGTCTGTCGGTACACCATATGAAGTCGGAACCCAAAATCATGTTGCCATCAATGACAACATAATGAAACCAACCAATAGAGTGTCAATTGCCAACAATATCCCCCTTTGGCATTGATGGCAACACTCATGTGAAAAATGGTCATGGTTTCAACTGTCAGTTTCATCTTGCCCTGCTCCCCCTGAGCTGAATATGCAAAATGCTCCAATACTCCAAAATTCCAAAAACTCTATAACTCCCCCTAATGTATGCAACCCTTCATTATTTTTCACATGTATACTACTCCCCCTTTGACATCAATGCCCAAATAATTGTAAAAAGAATGTCAAAGAATGATAATTGTACACTAAATACCTCCAAAAATGTCTTATCGGAGCTTGACCAATTTCACGATTTCTGGGTAAAATTTCTCCAATAACTTCACATAAGTATCCCAGCTAGTTTTGAATGTGTCAGAGATAGATATAAGTCCACTCAGTAAATATGCAAGTGATTCCTTCTCATTAACTTATGTCAGTGTGGGCTTACCAAGTATATCCATGCATTCCCTCTTATGAACACCAAGTGAATCCAATCTTGGACTCACCAAACCTCTAAGACTTTTGGCTCTCTGAATGATCTTATCTATTTCCTTTTCAAGAGAAGAAATTTGATTCTCCAAATTCAAAATTTGTCCATCAATAGATGTTGTCAGTGAAACTAGTCCATCAATAGAGTTAGCAATATTAGCAATTTTGTCATGTACCTCTTTTATTTTTTCATCTACTTTTGTTGTAAGAATCTATGTATTGCAACATACCTTGAATATGTTAGTACCTTGTTTCAAATAATTTTCTGTCAGAATTAACTTCTCCTCAATATTTTTCTTCTCTCTGTCAATGATCTAATCAAAAGCGGCTCTCTTTGCCAAAGTGAATTTTTCAAGTACTATCCGATTAGAGATCTGTTGTAATGATTGAAAATATTCAGAGATGTGTTTTGTTATTATCTTAAGCTTTCCGTAAGGGCTCGCTTCATTCTTAATCTTACATTCTAGGAACAATCTATGCAAAATAGTTATGGATTGATCTACAATCCCTTTGTCTATGGTTCCCTCCTTCATCGGTTTCTGAGCAGCCAATATCATTAGTTCTATGGGACTCATCTCTGTGATATTTTTTTTTCCACTATAGAAGTGTCAATTGTCAATAATGATGTGCCAGCAACTGGTTTTTTATCGGATTCCCTTGTTTCCTCTAGTGATTTAACTTTTATTGCCTCCTCACTTGCACTGGTGGCTTTGCCACTTGGTGCAGTCTGTGCAACTATTGGTTCCTCCATAGGAACAGTATCCTCAACCTGTACAATAGTATCCAGAGGACAAGTGTCCTCAATGTTAGTATCCTGTACAATGTTCTCTACATTAACCGGTGTCTGTGTATTTGTTTGTCCATGTGTGTTAACCGGTGGTTCAATGTCCACTATCTTGATATTCTTCAAAATTGAGGGTGGAGTACCCATAATTCCTTTACCTTTCCCTTCAACTGGTGTATCTACAGTATTAGTCTTTGTCTCCGGTGAAGTGAAGAATCCTCTATGCTTTGCCAAAAATTTTATCCAACCCTTATGTGTTTCATTTATTATCTCATTCATCATTCCTAACATCGGGCTAGTTATTCTATGTTTGTTGTTGAATACTTTCCTATCTAAAGCCTCAATTGTCTTCTCCATCTCATCTAGAGTTATAGCAACACAAATAGCTAAAATTTCTTGCATCTTACTGTGTTTATCTTCTTGCATTGCAAATAACCTTCTATCATCTAACATGTTGTATAGCTCTGTCGGTATTTGATTTTCTATTTCAATTAATGTTTTCTTGTAGATATCTACATATAGAAGAATTTCTTCCTCTACCTCTCTCTGTTCATCATCTTCAAATGTATCATAACATTATTCAGCATCCCATCCTTAGTTATTTCATCTACAATTTCAGCACAAGTCTTAGGCGGAATAATTGTTACATTACCAGTCTCTTGTGCCAAATCGATGTCACTTTTCTTCCTCCTTTTGGTAGTACCAAATGCAGTTGATTGTGTAGCCTTGGGTGCCTACTTTTGCGCCGGTAATTTGATGGTAACCTTCCTAACCGGTTGTTTCCTTGCTTCCACTTTAGGTTCTTTTGGTTTCTTCCTCACAGCCCTTCTGAATGCTAATGGTGTCTCATCATCAGTCTCATAATCTGCAGTCACAGGTTCAATGTGAACTACCGGATCCTTCCTCTTTCTCCCTTTCTTTGGGATAGCATCAATGAGTGCCTTAATGTCCTTAGAAACTTCCTGTACAAACTTGCTTGCCTTACATTCTTGTTTTTCCCTCTTCTTTCGGTTGAACTCAGTTTCAACCTCAAAAAAAATTTGTTGTGTTGTTCCACAAGGTTTTTTTTCTTCATCTGTTTATGCATCTATCAGAATTTTTGCATATGCATCTAGAATTAATGCATCCACCTCATATCCCATTTCCTCTATCCAAATCTTCTAGGGCTTGACTGCCTCCATGAGATTCATATCCTTCTTAACCATGAAACAAATGTCAGTAGAGTATTTCTCTACTATTTGCTAAGGTATCCTTATTCTAGACCTCATAGATTTCTAAAAAGCCTTGAAGTAACCCCATACCTTATCATCTCTAAGACTTCCTAATGCAGCAATTGATTGATTAAGTTGTCTTACTACCAGGATGTCAAAAGCTCATTGCTTCCCTCCAGAATCAGGGGTATCATTAAAAAAGTATAACATTAAGCATACTAACAGATTTCCATACCGAAAGGTGCCCATCTTCTCACCTTTAATCTTCCCTAAATTGATCAATAACTCCTCAAGCATCCAGTCACAAAGATCTAACTTGATATTTTATCTCATCATTCTATAAGTGGCCAAAATACATGAATTGGAAACTGAATTTAGTCAGTTAGACTGAGTTACCTTGTAGCCTATAACTATGCTTCCAAATTTGATATCAGTGTCGGTAATGGTGCTCACCTTCATTGATCTCTTGTCTGATGTGGCGTCGGTGATCTCCCTTACAAATTCATTTGATACTTTCTTATCTGGATGTTTCCCTACCGATGGCAAACTAGTAATTGTCCGAATGGCTTCCTTAGTGATTTTGTAGAGTCGGTCCAGTCATATGAATTCCCTGTGTACTCTGCTTAGTACATATCTGACAATATCATCTTCAAACTCTGGAATATCCAGAATATCAATGAACCCTAGATCTTTGATGTATTTATATGTCGGTTTGATTTTACCAAATTCTCCCATGAGTTCATTAATATACATCCCTTTGATCTCTGAAGTGCCTAAGTCCTTTATATGACAATGAATATAGACCCTAACATCTTCTACATATACCACTCCCTCCGGGATGCGAGAAAATGCTCCAATCGAATCTTCCTTGGTAGCCACATGTGGATACCATTTGAAAATTGGCCTAGGGTGGTCCTTAACTTCTACTACAATTGGATTTGCAATGAAAATAGGAGCAGAAAATTATCCCAATTCCATGATTCAAGAAAAATACCTTTAGAATGTTGTTGGTGAAAGCCTCTTATCAAATCCTTCTAGATGTCGGCATGATCATTCAAGATGAAATCTAATCACCTTAGAATAGCTTCTAATTGCACTAAGTCGCTCTGAAAGCTAGGTGAATAATAATGAAGTGTAATCAACCTTTTATCCATTGAGAAAACCCTTATTTTTTGTTGACATAAATGATTGTCGGTGAATGATACCAAATCTCACTCTGAATATATCAATGTCGGATAATCCACTCCAATATCTAGAACATCTTCTAGAATCTCTTCTAGGGGCATATGCATCATCTCCATGAAATTTGCCTACCCCTAAGGCATCTGCCTTGGTTACTAGATTAGCTCACTATCGATGCAGGAGAAGCCTCTTTTGTTGGATAGGTAATCAATAAATTCCCAATAAGTAATGCATCCAATAAATCAAACACATAAATGAGAACCATAACACACATATTTATACATGGAAAACTTCAATGAGGAAAACCCACAGTGGGATTTGTGACCCACGATATCAATTCACTAGCCATATGAAAAGATATTACAATATATGATGGGTATGCACTTGCGGGAAGGCTTACAGCCTAGAGCACACTACTCATCACAAAAGGGGCCTCACTGACTATATAACAATCTAGACAACAACCTAGAGAATAGTGAACTACTTAGTATAGCATCTCCTATGCCAGAATATAGCTTTGGTTTAAGCTCTATCTATTCTGGTTAAAACCCTAAACCTTAGTACCGAAATAACCCTTACAATGAATTCCTCACATACATAGTCTCTCTAATATATTTTGCATTACATTATATCCATAACCTCGTCCATCCATTATCAAAAGTGATCTAATCAATCTCTCCTATATACCCTATACAAATTTATGCCTTATGTCGGCTTACAAGGATATATAAAATATCATACATGTCGGCCATATAACATAAATGAGTAAGCATTAAAACAAGTTGTCGATGTCGGATCCAAGATGTGTCAGCCTCCAATACCAATATACTTTACCATACCATGTTGGTCTGCATTGTCGGTGACTAAAGAAATCTTTTGTCCTGCTGGTGTCAGTGTAGAGTCTATAAAGTGCCTATTGGTACACCGTATGAAGCCAGAACCCAAAATCATGTTGCCATCAATGACAACATAATGAAACCAACCAATAGAGTGTCAATTTCCAACAAGAAAGTCATACCCCAAATGTCCAAAACATAATCAGAGGATCAATCAAACTCAACCTCAACTCAAACAAGTTTGTCAAGTTCAACAAATCAAACATTGTCACATTTAGAGAAATGGAGAAAACATCTTATCTATTGCAATATTAGGTCCAAACCAATCAAGCAAACATAATGGAATGACATTATGCATTTCGTAGGGAAGGTGAAGAATTCATCCCTTCCATTCCTATTCTGTCACCATCCACAGAGATTTTAGCTCAAAAAATCAAGACTTTGCAACAACAAATAAGAGACATGACTAGTCCTAACAACAATAGGGATTGGTTAGAAAAAATGATGAGGTAAGTGATAAGCACAAAGGAATGATTATCAGACCAACATTCTTTTTCTTATGAGACCATTCAAACAGGTTAACCTTCATTCTTCAATAAAATTGCTCCTACTTCAGTTCAACCAACATCAGAGTCATGTCAACCTTCTTTTTCTTTCAACCCACCATACCAATCATACCAATCACATCAACCCAACATTCAAACCCCTTTCAACCAAAATCAAATCTCACTCAACAAAAGTCCAAATCAATCATATATAACCACAATTTCATCATCCAATAACCAATACAACAAACAACACAACTCTCAACACCATAAATTGTACAAACAAGTCAACCACTACCAAGGTCACACACAATTACACAGTCAATTTTTCCTTTAGTCACATCACATGTCTGTGAATATCCTCCTATGTCTTCAAATACACCACCAAGGGTGTCCCAAATGAATGCAAGTGTATTTACAAACATGTCACCTTTGGACATCAATCGAACATGGTCAATGTCTCACCTATCATGCAACAAGTTCATTTGCCCATGTCTAGCAATGGTTCTTCCCATCAAGAATTTGCACCTCAAGTAGCCTTCATATCTTCCACCATTCCCTCATTCCCTGAAGTCACACAAGAGCATTCCACACCATCTTTATCCAATAACGCAACCTCCCAAGAACTATCGACAATAATTTTCTAGTCTAATGCAATTCATGATTATAGTCCCTTCTATGCTTTAGAAATTCAGGACCCAATCACGTCATATACTCCTATTATAGAGAGTCTAATTCAAAATCTTTTCTCATTAATCCAAAGTGTTGAAAC
Source organism: Cryptomeria japonica (assembly GCF_030272615.1). Lineage (NCBI taxonomy): Eukaryota > Viridiplantae > Streptophyta > Pinopsida > Cupressales > Cupressaceae > Cryptomeria > Cryptomeria japonica. The sequence goes on along the minus strand of NC_081409.1, from coordinate 419,684,416 downwards.
ATTCCAAGAATCTCCCATGCATATCCAAACTCCTTCCCCATGTCAAGAGGATGATCCAAAGTCAGAACAAATGATTCCCAAAACAAATAAAGATCAAGAATAAACCCTTTCATCTAACCCAATTTTTTATCAAGATCCCACCAACCAAGAATCTTATGTTGATCCCCTCACTCTTTTCTATTCCATTCATAACGATACTCGTTCATCTCAAAAACAAAGTGTCCTTTCAAGTCCCATCCAACATCCACCTCCTAAGAAAGATCAGGACATCCCTTCCATCCTTCCTAATAATCCCTTTCCAAGTCAAGATCAAAGTATACCACATGTCCTAAGAAAGATCCCATTATTTCTCCAGATCCTGATCAAGATCCCTCCATCCCTTCATCTACATGCCATAATCCTCCATGTTCCTCACAATATTCCCTCTTAGATGAACTTACTATTTTTCCTCATCCCCCTCATGATCCCAATCCCTCTACACAAGTTTTTCATGAACTCCTTATCAATGAAATCACCAATCTTGATCATACTGTAGAGAAAAATTTATCAATAATTATATATGTGTCATTTTCACATGCCAATGTGGTGACAGAAACAAGCATGGCACCAGCTAATGAAATCAACAACCAAATTATTCCATCATTGTCTTCAAGCACAAGCATAACACCAGCTAATGAGATAAATACATGGTTGGCTTCATCATCCTCTTCAAGTGTATCAATAAAAATAGGCATAGCACCTACTCATGTCACAACTTCAGAACCAGAATCTATTTGTCTCATACACCCACACTTGATAGATTGGGGATAAGAGAATCTACCATAGTTGGATTGCTTTAAAAATGATAAGGCTATAGCTTAATTCATGGGTGCTAGAGCTGGATTTCCCTCTGATGATCCACAAAATCCAAAAACTAAGGAAATCAACATTGGAGATGTTGAAAATGTACACTTAGTTGAGTCCTTATATCCTATTGGAAAAGACATCTTTATCCGACTCTTCAAACAAAGACCAATGAACTACCTACACAAAACTCCTCAACCCTATGAACAGCATGCACCTTAAACGATATTATATCTAAGGGTTGGGTTAGTTTAGGTTTTTCTTTCTGCATTGCATCTCATTTTATTCAAAAAATATTGCATCTCATATAGTTTTTTTCCAAGCACATCACATTCACAAATTTCATGGCATATAATTTCTACATTAGCATATAGCAACATCAATAAATCAAGGCAACTGTCCAAGTTTATCATCCGTTTGCATTCAAGAGAAATAAGGGTTGTCTCCTTTCTTAGATATTCAGACATGAAGTCTTTGAGGTCCTAAGGTCATTCATTTTCAACATTACCCTGTGACAACGCTTTACTTATGGTTGTGTAGTGATTTCACTATTTGAGACTTGTTAACCTAAAATCTATCAATTGCTATATCTCAAACACATTAACAAAATCTCTAATTCATTCTAGACACCTAGTTGATCATATGACTAGGGAAAAATCTAAAATTCTACTTCAGCGTTGTTGTAATTGTCACACTCAAGTAGGTTTCATTACTTACAAGTCAAGGCAAGAAAATATTCATCTCAAGGCAAAAGAGAAATGATATATAACTGATATATCACGCATACAAGTGCGACAAAGAGCTTGACTATGGTAACATGCAAGTAACTCCATCAGAGCTATGGACGCCTATTGGCAATGGAGACGCCTATTGGCAATGGAGCAATATTTGAGAAATTACAATCTATAACCTCGTCGGATCTCTAAAAGCTTGCTACCAACGAGGCTCTATTCGGGATGCTTTTGAAGTTAGGATAATCCATGTAGCTAGTCATATAGGATGTTAAGGATCTTTAGTGAACATAAGAGCAGGAATTAACTCATTTGTACACACATGGGAAAAAGAAGATCAAAGTTTCAAGAACTAATAGGGAAGTTTTGTGCGTCTTCATTTGTAAATCCTAGTCACTAAGTGTGTTAATTTGGATTTTATAAGGGACCTTAAGGATCGATTGACCGCTTCTCTATGAAATGTTTTATACCTCCAATTCAATTGGTGTATTACAAAATATTAAACAAACACAATCATCCTTATTCGAATAGGAAATGCATCTTCATCATGCATATTGCATTAACATAGGCCATGTCAAAAATTCATTGTCTCCACATGCATACTGTAGATCATCATGTCATATAGGTTTTCATACTAGAGGCATAGCTGAAAAAATCCTAAAAATCATATAAAGTCCTGAACAAATTCAAAAACATTCAAATAAAGTCCTGAAAAAATCAAAAAAAATCGTAAAAAGTCCTTAAAATAGAAAAAAATCGTAAAAAGTCCTTAAAAAATCATTAAAAACGAAAAAAAGTCCTGAAAAAATTCAAAAACATTAAAAAACACAAAGAATCCAAAAAAATTGAAAAGCACAAAATCTAAAAAATTAGATAAAGTCCTAAAAAAATACCAAAAACATCCAAATATTAATCCAAACAAAATTAAAGAAAAACTTGCAATAAAATGTCTCACAAGAATCAAACATCCTAGTGGATATCCAGCAAACACTTTGCACAAAGTTAACAAAGGATACAACTATCTAATCAAACATTTACAATCAACTAATCAAGTTGTCTTATCAATCATATCAATATCCATATCAAGTGATCATTATCTTGTCTTAAACAGAGATGGATACACTCAAAATCAGATAGATCAGTCTTAAACGGGGTCCGCAACTTTCTGAGATTAGACATTATCAACTATCACATCAAACAATCAAAACGAAGACACGGATCAGTATGGCTGTTGGATTTTGTCCTATTTAGTCTTTATCTTTTATCATTTGGTGACACATTATGTTCCTATGCTACTCAAGGATGTCCAAAAGTGACTAGAGGAGCCATTATGGGCATTATCTTTTTCTTTGTTTGTTGTTTGTGGTGTGATGGGCCAATAGTTCCAATGGGTGTTTGTGATTGGTAGTATCCTATGCAAAAATAAAATTCAGGGATATCTATGCTTGTGACTATCACACACACCTCGACCCCTGGCATTATTCCCAAAATGGAGGGTTCACTCCTTGTTTGCTACATGTTTGTTTCTTCAATGAGATATATTTACATCTTGGTTCCTTATACCTGGATGTGCAAAGCTCCATTGTTACATAATAAGGCTCGGTGATGAATATATATTGCGCTATGAATAAAGGCACAAAAGTTCGTGAAAACCATCATCTTTATTTTTTCAGGCTATCATTATCAATCTATCATCTCATATCAATCATCCTCAATTGCTTATAATTCTCGTCTTTCATTCTAAGGTCCATTCTCTCATATTCTATCTCAATATCATCTTCACATCACCTATCTCTATCTCTAATCAACTAACTATTCTTCTATCTCATATTCTTCTTCTTTCGAGAGATCATTCATACCTTTCATGCATAAACAATCTCTTAAGGGGGTATTACACCCTAAGCGACACTGGGGCATACTGGGGCATAAAGATTTTTAATTTTCTTTGAAACAAAGTCATTCCGACATTGTCTCAAAGAGGGGCAAATGTAGACACCTAAAAATGTCTCATTGATCATGTACTAATTATTCCTCTAATTGATTAAATAATTATTTAATTAAGCTAATTAATCTTATTCTTCTAAATTCATATTTCCTCATCATCTTACTAATTATTCTATTTCAATTCTATCATTGTTTAATCATTTAATCATTTTCTAACGTTAATTAAATATTTATTATTTAATTAATTATGATTATTAATCCCTCAATTTAAATAATCTTTATTATTTAAATAAATTGATTTTCAGTTTCTATTTCTCATCATTTAATCATTAATCCTTTTCTAAAGTATTAATTAAATATTTATTATTTAACTAATTATGATTTTAATACCTTTAATTCAAATAATCTTTATTATTTAATTAAATTCAATTTCTAAATAATTAAATAGTTTCTTTAAATTATTTAATTAACTAATTAATTCTTAAAATTTCAAATTCCAAATCCCCAAATTCTAATTTCATTAATTCTCCAAATTCTAATTCTAATTCTAATTCTTCTAATTTCAAATACATGTGCATGATTTCAAAAATCAAATTGAAAATCAAAGCCAAGTTCTAAATATATTCAAATAACAAATTGAATTTAAAATAAATTCAATATTTGAATTAAATCTCATGCAAAGATTAAATTCAAAATCAAAGTCAAAGTGCAAGCACATGCTAAATTAATTAATTTAATTAATTAATTAATTAAATCATTACCTCTTCAATCTCTATTTCTATCTTCCACTTTGCTTTTTTCCAAAAAGCTTTCAATCAGTTAAAGCAAAAGAAGAAATTGATGCTGGTATTCAAACAACCCTTGATCAAAAAATTTCAGCTTTTAAAAGAGTTACGAGGAGAACTAAATGCAGTTCTCCTCAGCATGTATGAAGGCCTTATCTTGGAATGTCAGAGGTATAAATGCCCCTAACAAAAGGAAGAGAATCAAGTCACAACTTGATTCTTCTCACGCAGATGTTGTTTTACTTCAAGAAATTAAATTGTGAGATGAGGTTTTCCAGAAAACAATAGCCAAATGGCCTAATTGGAAGTTAGCACACAGTCAAAGTATAGGTGCTTCAGGAGGTCTTGTGGTTCTCTGGAATCCAAAGTTGATCATTGCTCAGCTTGTAAAACAAGGAACCAATTGGCAGCATATTAGCATAAAGCATTATGATATATTTTTTAACTTGATAAATGTTTATGGTCCAACTTCTACTCAAGAGAAGAAGAATTTATGGTTGTCTCTCACTCGAATCATCCATCAAGTTTCAGGGCAAAATGTCATTTTGGGGGGAATTTTAATGCAATTACCTCTCTAGATGAGAAAAAAGGGGGTATTTGTCCACCCATAAAGATGATTGAGGAATTGAAAGAATTTATAAATGATAAGACTTATTTGAAAGTCCTCCACAAAATGGCTTTTTCACTTGGACCAATAGGAGAGTCGATTTCTTACAAATTACGGAGAGGTTAGACAGATTTCTTTTCTCTCAAGAATGGAGGACTCATAATTTTTCTTTACATGTCTAGATTTTACCTTTAACGGGCTCATACCACTTTCCTATCCTTGTGAGCATTGAAAAAAAGGCAGCCACTTTAAAACATAATCTTAGACCCTCCTTCAAATTTGAAAGGATGTGGTTCCAACATCCTCACTTTCATGCTTTGGTTCGGCAATGGTGAGTGAGTGCCCATGTGGTGAGGGGTACCAGAATGTTTAAATTCCATTAAAAAAAATGTAGTATGTTAAAACCCAAATTAAAACATGGAATAAGGGTGTCTTCAAAAATATATTTGCCCAAAAAGAACTTGTTGAAAATCAGTTGCATTTGATTAATGAACAGATTATCTCTAATGGACTTGATTCAGAATTGTTTGCTAAGCAGAATCAAGCTCAGATGGAATGGGAAGAACTTTGTAAGAGAGAGGAGGAAAACTGGAGACAGAAATCTCGTGAGCTATGGTTAAGGGAAGGGGATAAAAACACCAAATTCTTTCAAATGTCAGCCAAGCAGAAGAGGGTAGCCTCTACTATATTTTCCATTAAGGAGGCATCCTCGAGTAAACTCCTTTGTGATGCTCAAGAAATTTAACATGAAGGAGTTAATTATTTTAAGAACCTACTTGCCCCTCCTTCTTCTGACATTCCACTTGATGTGCAAGAACAGGAGATTATGGAATCTATTCCTCATATCATTTGCCCCCTGGATAATCAACAACTATTGGCCCCTTTTACAATTGAAGAGATCAGAAAAGTAGTTTTCTCTTTTCTGCCAAACAAGCCTTCGGGGCCAGATGGTTTTATGGCTCTTTTCTTCCAAAAATGTTGGGATGTTTTGGTCTCAGAATTGTTGGCAGTAATGGAGGAGTCAAGAAAAATCTCATCCATTGTTTGAAACTTCAACACTACAAATATTTCTCTTATTCCAAAAATCAAAGAACCAACAACTTTTACATATTTTAGGCCCATTTCATTATGTAACACAATATACAAGATTATTACCAAAGCCATTTATCTGAGATTGCAGAATTTGATAATCAAAATCATATACCTAGAACAAGGCGGCTTCGCTCTAGGAAGAGAAACCATGGAAGGTGCCTTGGTCGCTCATGAAGTGTTGCACTCCATCCACTCCAACAATACAACTGCTTTTGTAGTCAAATTGGATATGATGAAAGCTTATGACAAACTTAACTAGTCTTTTTTGTTTAAAGTCTTAAGCAAATTTGGATTTTCTGAAAAATGGTGTAAGTGGATTAGGGCTTGCATTTAAGGAGCTCACTTCTTAGTGTTAATTAATGGAGAAGCTGCTGGTTTTTTTACTCCTTCACAAGGTGTGAGACAAGGTGATCCCCTATCCCCGTCTCTGTTTATAATTATGGAAGAAGCTTTTAAAAAAATTATTAAGTCTAAACATGATCAAGAGCTTTGGAGGGGTGCACATATTGAAGGTACATCTGTGTCAGCTACACATTCTTTATTTGTTGATGACACACTATTTTTCGGTAAAGAAAATGTTCAGGAGGCAAAGCAAATCAGGCAAACTTTGGACCTCTACATGGCAGTTTCAGGTCAAAGAATTAATGCTCAAAAATCTAAAATATATGTTTTTAATACAAATAATATAGTCACAATGAATATTGTGGATTCTTTGGGTTTTTCTCCAGAATGTCTTCCTTCCACATATCTTGGCATTCCCTTTTTTGTTGGTGCCAATAAGCCATCTTATTGGAAAGCTATTATAGATAGAATTAAGAATGCCATATCCACATGGAAGGCTCGCTAGTTTTCTTTATTAGGGAGATTACTTCTAATAAAATTTGTCTTGTCTATCATTCCCAATTATTTCATGTTTGCCCTCAAAGCCCCTGTCGGAGTCATACATCAGATTATTAGAGGTTTCTTATGGAGGGATAATATGTCAGAAGAAAAGAATATTTCACTTATTTCAATTGAGGAAATGGCACATGATAAGAGGGGAGGGGGTGTTGGTCCACATGACCTATCTAAAAGGAACATCGCCTTTGGAGATAAACTTGTGTGGCAAATGGTCTCCAAACCAGGCACCAAGTGGTGCAGAATCATGCAAGAAAAATACTTGGACTCCTTAAATCCTTCCCAAGACATTACAACCATTGATCCCCCAAAAGGGTCAGTTGTTCCGAACTTCATGATGTCTTGTAGGCAAATTATTACAAGATATGTATCCTGGGAAGTCCATAATGGAGAGAGCATTCAATTTTGGGAGGATTCCTGGAATAGCCTGCCTCCATTAAAATTTTCAGAACTCTTTTTGGATGCCATTCCAATTATAAAAAATTGTTGGGGTTCTCTTTTCATAGATTAATTTATTGGGGTGGAAATCTTTTCAGGGAAAGCTATCTGGAATGATCCTCTTGATCTTCCGATTAGAGATGATCAAAGGTCAAGTCTTCAGGAAACTTTGTCTTCAAGAAGAGTGTATATCTCAAATCATGATGACAAATTATTATGGGCTCCAGGTCATGATGGCAAATATTCAGTCATAGATGGTTATGTGGTTGCCCAGCATATGGAAAATTAGCAAGTGAAGACTTGAGCTTATTCATTTTGTTGGAATAGTGTTGTACTTCCTAAAGAAGGTTTTTTTTCCTGGCTAGCATTAAGAAAAAGGATACTAACAAGTGATAAGTTGGAAAGATTACACATTACTAACTCTTTCTCTTGCGTCCTATGCAAAGCTGAAACTGAAACTGTGGATCATTTACTTCTTAGGTGCCCTTTTGCTCAGTAATGTTGGCTCCATGTTATGGGTAAATTAAATATATCTATGCCATTGCCCTAAACTTTATGGGAACTTTTTCAATCATGGCTTACTCTTTTCACAAAATCTTTGTTTGCTAGCATCTGGAAATGTATTCCGGCAACTATCATTTGGTCAATCTGGTGGGAAAGAAATAAAAGAATCTTTAGATAGATTGAATCTCCAATTCATTTTGTTTTAGAAGGAATTGAGAAATATGCTTCATAATAGCTTAATGCTCATATCAAGAATATAAGTAGCAATTTTAATTTTTCATCTTGGGATGGTTGCATTAGCAAAATTTGGAAAGGTCTTACTATCCCCTCTTTTTGTGCCACATTTGGTAGGGAAAGTCAATCAATCAATAGAAACTTAACTAAATGGAAACCTCCTTTAATTGGCTTTTTCAAGTTAAATTTTGATGGTTCATCTAGGGGAAATCCTGGTGATTCGGGAATTGGTGTTTGAATTAGAGATCATTTAGGCTTTCTCTTGGCAGCTAAATCCTCTTCCATTCCTCCTAGAACTAATAATGTAGTAGAAGCTCTTTCTTTACTATATGTACTGACATTGGCAAAAAAAATTAGATTCCACAGGTTACATGTTGAAGGAGATTCCTCTATAATAGTGAAAGCTTGCATTTCCAAATGTTCATTTAACTGGAAAATTTCCTACATTTGAAAGCAAGTATGGTCATTAATAGACTCATTTGAGGAATGTTACATTTCTCACATATTCAGAGAAGGTAATAGAGTTGTAGATGTTTTAGCAAATTTGGGTTGTGATAAGTTGGTAGTGGATTTTGCATCTCCAAATTTCAAGATGGAAAATTTTCCTCATCTTGCAAGCATTATCAATGATGAAAGGAAAAACATTTAAATAGTTGACACACTCACCCTAACAACAACCTCTCATCTAAATGTTTTTACTCTGGCTTTGTTGACAGATAATTTAATGAAGTTTTCCATACTTGCAGCAAGTGGATTATAAGTATGGCATGATTGGTTTTTTCTATGAACTTCCATGTTGGAAGTACGGTGGTGGCCTCCCTATGAATCTCGTGAGATCAAAATCATTTCCATGTTTAATTTCACACATGCGGCATCCTCTGTCATCCTGCAAAATAATTAATAATCTCAGTATTAAGCATGTTTTCCATTCCTGCTAATTATTTCATAGCAGATGAAGATATGAAATGATTTTGGCAGGGTATGAGAATTTCTAGACAAACAGTGTTTTTACCGGGTTTCATTCATAACTGGCATGTTCTTGCTTCTATAGTACGTCATGTTTTATTGCATTATGGACTACTCCCCATGAAACTACAGAGTGCCTGTGTTAGTTGCTAATTGGGAAAATCCATTCAATGACCATATTATTGAAGATCAATTGGGTATTGTTTTCAACACCTCCTGTCAAAAATGCATACAAAGCATCAAGCGGATTATTGGGGAAGAAATACTTTATCCACGGGAGAAAAGGTTTCTCTTTCCTTCTTAATTGTGTTCTATATTTCTTTCCAATTTAGTGGATTTTCTGCAGTCTTGGGTTCCCTTGAAAAATATCATTCATAAAATGATTCGGGCAGATTACTTGAACGATAATCAACTCTTGGATGTCATCCATTAGTATGATTTGTGGAATGGTCATGCAAGAGTTGGTGGAATTTTCTCCAGGAAGCTTCTACTCACACATGAGGAATTTCCTACAATATTTGATAGCATAAAGTAGTCTCTTTCCCTGCAAAATGTGAGACCCTTCCAAATTGTTGCCCGCAATGTTGGGAGAAGCTTAAATTCATATTTAAAAAGTAGAATTTTCTCTAAAATGCATGCCATCCTAGAAATTTTAGGTCATGACCATGCGCAAACAGAGTCATTTGTTATTTCTCTAGTAATTCCAATGGTGATGAAATTTCTATGCAGGTGAACAACATTTCTCCTCCTCCTCGGCTCTCCTTTGACCAGATCAATGAAATCCATTGTTCACCGATTGAAGACCTGATATTGGCCTTCGCTACACTTAATATAGGTGATGGATTTTTGTCAAGATTGCAAGGATTAAAGAAGTAATCCTTGACACTCACTTTGGTTTCAGGGACCAGCTGGTCATTGTTGGTTATGGGTTCTTAGAGTTTGCAACATATGGAGATGTAATTTTGATGATCTATTCTGGATTCGGGCCTTCCGATTCAGCCTATTAAGCCATTGCAGTACCGATATGGGAGTCATTCTGTATATTAGTTCTATATAACCGGTTTTGTGAGCACTCCCGTAAATTGGTAAATTAGTTTGCATACCGATTTTTCCCGATATAACATAACCGGTTACATCAGCATTCTGGTATTTAAGCTCCGGTAACATAACCAGTTTTTTGTTGACTTTTTCCTCTGTGGTCCGACACTCCCATCTGCTAATTGGTATCGTCGGTGTTTCGGTTTTCACATCTTAACCGGTAGCAAGTGCTAGTCTCTTTGGTAACCGATATCAATTTTGGTGGTGGTGATTATGTTGTACCGGTAAAGGAGTCTCTTCGGTAACCAGCATCAATTTTGGTGGTGGTGATAATGTTGTACCGATATTATAGTTCCAAAATAATTCAACCAGTTGCATTCCTTTTTCTACACTTTACGGGTATACAAATACAGTCACTAGTCACTAGTGCTAGCAGGTCTACAGTGCTCGGGCATCCTCACACAATTTTATCAAGATCAATGATAACCAGATGTCGGGGCCAATTCTAGGATTTCTCTTAGTTTATCTTATTCCACTAATCTCAATTGTGGCCTCTATGAGGTTTGCAGGGGTTCCTTATAGCTCCATTTTTTCTTTCTCCATTGTAGTTGAGCAAGGATATAGGGTTTTCTTCCTGGTTATTTCCCTATTGAGCTCTTGAATCAGTTTTCTTATTTGTATATATATTTTTGTGGCTTGCCACTTTCGCCAAAAAAAAAATTGTTTCATCTATTTTAATTAATCTTTTCAATTAATTGATTAATTGAATCATTTCTTTAATTATCTTCCAATAATTCTTTTTCTATCTTCTAGTTAGATTTTGCTAAATAAAGCTTTCTTTGTCATCAATTAATTATCCTCCAATCATTCTTTTTCATCTTTCAATCAAATTTTTTCTCAATCTGTTAACTCAATTAACTATTTAATTTATTATGTTCCACCTCCAAATCAGCAGTTCAACTATCAATTAGCATGTGAGCTCACCTAAGTTCCACCTCTCATTCAATCGTCTCCAAAAATCTATAAATTGAGCATTCAATCTCCATTTTCAACAATCATGATATAATCACAAACTTTGAATCTTTGTGTCAATTGCAGGTTGCTAGCACGATATCTAAGAGTCATCATACCACAAAGAAGAGAAGAACAATGGAAGCCACATGTAGTCATGGAATAGGGAGTTTTTAATTGATATATTATATATTCCTATTACTTGTTTTGTATTATTTCATTGATGTTTGTTTTGAATTCTTTGATTAGATAGGGATTCATGATTTCCCTTTGTTTCTAATTGAATAAGCAATGATGAATTTAAGCATACACAATACACAATTAACAAATAGCTAGCATTTGTCCTCAAGGCCCCATAACGATGTAACTCAAGTAAGAAAATTATCTAAATGGACAAACAAGGAACTTCTATACAACATCATTCAATTACAAACTTACAAGATACATATTACATTGCCTGAGAATATACATAAGATTATAAAATGATATAATCTTCAAGATTCCCATGATGAGATGAATACATAAATCTAGAACATAATGAAATTCTTCAAACTTCTCACGAGCCTCCTCGAACATGATGTGGAAAGAGCCAAAATCCAATGGGTGCGAATAGCACTCCACCCAACCATGTGGTACCATAAGGTCCACCCTCGTGCTAGGAGGTATCAACCAGGCCCACAAGGAAGAAACAAACATACAAGGGTACCAACATGACTCACAAGAGCACCAACAAGACTTTACACACAAGAGTCTTACAAGAGATTCAACCAAGCAGAACACACATGAGTCTCACAAGAGTAACATCACAGGAGACACAAAAGTAAAACAACCAATTTCCAAAGGCTCAAAGCAATCTAGAAAAGGATAACAAAACATAAGTTACCAGTAGGTATGTAATAGGGAAGAGTGTCATCACTAGGTTGTCATGAGTTACCCTAGTAGGTCTTCACTAGGTCTCGGCCCCCATCTTGGGTTGCCCTAGTGACCTCTCCCAACCCCCAACCCCCATACAAACACTAGTGGACCACACCAACCTTTCATAGGGACAAGATCGGTGGATGCCATTCCAGCCCTTCTCTACTTACCCCAAACCTATATGAGTGTTTGTGGGCAAAAGAGGCAACAATTAATCTTTATTAATGTGAGCTAACTACCCACCCAAGTTCATTAATTTAGGTTTTCATTTGATTAAAATACTCTCTTTGAGTTTCCCTAGTGACCACCTTGGGTCCTGGCACCCAATGAAAGCCACTCCTCCTTGACTTGCACCTAGGAATCCAAAATAAATCTTAAGGCTCTCATTACATTCAATGATGAAGAGGTAACACACCCAAAAAGAACTCAATAATAGGCCTTGCCTCTGGAATTCTAAAAGTAATAAAACCACATGACTGAGCAACCCACAATGATAGACAAGAATCAAAGCAATATCATGATCTCATAAAATCAAACATGAGAGAATCTAATCTTAATATAATACCAAGGAGACTAAATTTAAGTCTATACATCCATTATTTTAAATTTAACTTTAATTTTCCAATAACCCAAAATTCCAATCATTATAATTTATTCTATTTCTATTAATTTGCATGATAACACTAACATTTAATTTTCAACCATTAATGAAAAACGTCATATATATTATTACCATATTGCAATCATGATTTCAACCAATAGCAATAAGAAGAAAGAATTGAGAATTCAAGGATAAGGTATAAATACATACATATACATGTATGTATGTATGTATGTATGTATGTATGTATGTATGTATGTGTGTGTATGTGTATGTGTACGTGTATGTGTATGTGTATGTGTATGTGTATGTGTATGTGTATGTGTATGTGTATCTGTATGTGTATCTGTATGTGTATCTGTATCTGTATGTGTATGTGTATGTGTATGTGTATCTGTATGTGTATGTGTATCTGTATGTGTATGTGTATGTGTATGTGTATGTGTATGTGTATGTGTGTGTATGTGTATGTGTATGTGTATGTGTATGTGTATGTGTATGTGTATGTGTATGTGTAGTATGTGTATGTGTATGTGTATGTGTATGTGTATGTGTATGTGTATGTGTATGTGTATGTGTATGTGTATGTGTATATGTGTATGTGTATGTGTATGTGTATGTGTATGTGTATGTGTATGTGTATGTGTATGTGTATGTGTATGTGTATGTGTATGTGTATGTGTATACAACTAATTACACTATAACCGAAAATGAAACTAAATTTTAATAAATTGTAACTACATAGAATTCCATGCACATATACGCCTGCATATATATATATATATATATATATATATATTAATGCTAAGCATAGTTGCATTCGATATACAAATATATATAACTACACACTGACAAAATTTACAGTTTGCGGGAGGGAAACACGGCCATAATAGTTGGTGAAGCACAAAGCGGGGGGTGTCGTGGGGATTACCCATGGTTGTGGTGAGTCCCCACCCTCCCACGACAGTGGGGATGGTTTCCCCCACAACTGTGGGTTCCCCACCACTATGGGTCAAGCCACCCACGATGTCGTGGGTGGGCTTCCCACATGATCCCCATATACACAATAATATATATATATTGAAACTACAGACATGAATAGCATATACTGCACACATAATCTAGTCAAATACATGATATCAAATGTACAGAATTTCACAATTATTTTCGATCTAACCCCCAAATTTTCAAATGAAAATGAACAAAGAATAATTTAATAGCTTGAAAAACAAGGGTCTTAGATTAAACCTTTTTTAGACATCAATTTTAGTCCAAGGATAAAAATTCGAGAAGCAAAGAAGGACAAATCTCACATGTTCAAACTATTCCATCTCATTTTCTCTTTTCAATCAAATAACCAAACTGATTTTCATTAAATTTATGATGAGATATTAACATGCAAAAGAACCAAAATCCTACCTCCTTAAGCTATCTGGAAGAGAAAACAGAGACAGAAGCAAAAATCGCCAGGGACAAATCCAAGAAGCTTTAAACTAGAAACTTCAAACAAAATCTCCCAAATCTTTTACCAAAAACCCAGATTTCCCAAATTCTTTTACAAAAAACCCCATAACTAGAAAAAAATACAAACGCAGAGAAAAACTTCACAAGAAGCCCCCCCAAAAAACTCCCTTTACAAAATGTAATTCCTACAATTAATTGCATGCAAAGAATCTAAATAATTAATTCCACTATCTACTTTCTTTTTTTTTGTAACTCCCCACACGAAATTTCAAATTAAAATATTTTTCTTTTGAATTAATTTCCATGAGCATGATAAAATTCAATTAATAATTAACTAATTCCCTATTACATATTTAGATTACAAAATAAATAACCAAAAGTTTTATAAAAAAATAATCTTTTCAACTATAAAATAATCTAAATCTTTTAACCCCACCATTTTAATTAATATAACATTGTAATATTTCACTTTAATTTGTTAATTCAATTACTCCTTAAAATACGCAAATAGATATTATTGTTAATTCCCTTACTAGAAACCAAAGTAGTTAAATATTTAAATTATCCAACTCAATAAATTTAATTTAATAAAAGTTACAATAATTTCCCATTCCTTAATCTATTTAATGTATTAATATTAATTTTCTTCTCAACATAATAAACACACAACAATGCTCTGGAATAAGGAACTGTGAGACACGAAGACATACTGAACAGGATCGGACAACCACAGGCCAACAAAACAAGGTCACCTGACACAGGTCTCATTCCATAGGAATGATGGTACAATGGGGTCTGACTGATAACTCCATGTTTTCCATGTTACCATTGGGTCATAGAGCATGCTCAGACCTAAAGATTCGGGTGGAGTTGATGCTCGGCACATGCAGCTGTATAAACAAATTGTCAAACATGTAAATATAAACTACATAATATCATACTATGAAAAGGGAATGGAAGTGACGTAGCTTTCCCGTGAAGAGAAGTGCAGCGATTTTCCCTTTTACCCAAGCACATCAAAATAGAAGCAATCTACATCCAATCAATATGCATCAATAAATGCAAAGAACTCATGAGTAATCAATCACAATAATCTAACTAATTGAACATGAATAACATCTAATAAGCACATCATCATGTAATTCCATCATAGACATCAACATATAAATCATCATTCATAATCATATAAGCATGAAATACATCATTATTGCAACGAACCATAGAGCACAAAGTTTGAATATCACATATGAATCCAAAAGGCATAGCCAAATATCATAACCAAATCCAAAATCGACGAACACCAAAAAGGGTCGAGCCACATAGAACTCAAACCATAAAGTCTGACAAGCCAAAAGAGAGGGGCACTACACAACTTTAGCATGCAAAGTAGTCTTTCCTTTTACAAGGTTTCCATGGTTCTTCATGTTTTTTAATCTTTTAGACCTTCCTTTATCCTTCTCCCTTATAGTCAAGAACAAGAATTCTTTGTTTGAATCATCACCATCTTTATATTCAGATAAGTGTGTCTCCATTGAAAAAAATTCTCATTTTCCTTTATCTCTATCATCTGTCTTCGTATATATGCCACTACTTTTGTATCTATCCTTCCTTTCATCATCATCATATCTCTTGTAATCTTCCTTATACATACATCTAGAGGCATAATGACCAATTCTACCATAATTAAAGTATTTGGAGGTAACATACATTTCTACTTTTTGGTTCTTTTCAATCTTCTTACAAAGTTTGTTCCATGCTCATTCATTTCTTCACTTGTTTTTGGTTCATCTTCAGGCTTCTTTGAAACATTGAATGTTGCTTCTCTCATTTATTTTTTGATATCATCCATTTCAGTAATCTCAAAAGAAGATAGTGAACCAAGGAGTTGGTCCATTGTAGGCTTGTAGGGTTTAGGTAGTGTTGGCAACTTTTTTTCTCACAACATCGCTTTCTTCTATTTTTCCACTAGCACCTTTGATAGCATTTACTACTTGATTTACCCTATGTACATAACCTTCAATGACCTCATCATCATACATTCTCATGTTCTCAAATTTTTTATTTAGATTTATCAATTTAGCTTGCTTTGACTTCGAATCACATTCATATACACTTCTCATCTTGTCCCAAATTTCTTTAGTAGTCTTCAATCCCACAACCCTGTTGAACACTTCATCACTTAAGCAACTGGCAATAGCAACCCTATCCTTTGTATTATTCTCAAAAATTTATATCATCCAAAGTCTGTGGAAAACCATTCTATGAGCAGTATAACTAATCTTGATAATTTTCATTTCCTATATTCCCTTCAGTAGAGACTCCAAGTGAAATTTCATTCTCTGTTTCCAAAAAGAGTAATTTGTACCTTCAAACCTCAATGCATTGAAATACAAATCATGTGCCATTTTGGATCTCCCTCAAGCGATTAAGCTTCGCAAGAAGGGACCAGGATCTGATACCAATTGTTGAACACATAGCGAAACTGAGAGGGGGGGTTGAGTCAGTTCAGATCACTAACTCAACTTTATTTATGATTTATTAAACTATAAACCACTACCAATATATTAATTTAATGAATTCATGAAAGCATAAAACACCATGAACTCATGAACACCAAATTTATGTGGAAAACCTAAGAAGGGGAAAACCATGGTGAGAATCACACTCATAGTATAGATATAGATGTTTACAATAATTAGGCCATAGGCTAGGGATATCACTTCTCCAAACTTGCAAACTAAGGTGCACAACCTTAAGGAGAGATACAAAGGACTTGCACAACTAAAACTCACTACTTCAGGGAAAGATACAAGGAGCTAATAAGAGAGACATGTTGTCTTCTGGAAAGAATATATAAACTGAAAAATGAATAGGATCTCCTGATCATCAATTTAACCTTGAATCTTTGTGTCAAGTGTCAAATATCATGGAAAATATATTTGACCTTAAACTCTATTACTGAATACTATCAAGGCTCTTTTCAACTAACTATCACACACCTTTTCAATCAAATATGTCTACATATCATACACATCCACTTTGCATCATTTCAAACACATCCCATACATCTATACATCTCAACACACAATTACTCATCCTTATATATAAATATATTCATTAAAACTCTCAACTAAGTTGTTCCAAAGAAGAGTATATAAAATTATATAAACTAAGACCATCCAAACCAATAATATCCAATGTGATATATTCCAAGAGAAAGAGGGGACCCAAAAAGGGCACCACACAACCCTCTAAGTTAATTCCAATGGGTTGTCTAACCTAACGCAACTTCCAAAGCAGGTTCCAAATGAAACATGTAGATAAGCAATAAAACAAAGCAACCAGTCGGCCCAAAAACATCTTCCAATGTAAATTACCTAATGTGGATCTCCACACACCATGGTGAGACCCAAAACAACATTTTGACTCAACCTGCACTGCATATTTGAACCAAAAAGCATGACCCAAACAAGATAATCCATCTGGGCACATTAACACCTAGCACAACTGATCATTCCAAGAACAAACCAGCATAACTCATGTGTGGAATAGAAACAACACCAGAGATTTGAACTAGCACACTACACAAACCAAATAAGCATGTCCTCCAAACTGCAACACTTGAATTCACATGTCTGAAAGCCACCAAGCAAATTTTGGAGTAGTCTAATAGACACTTTCACTGTTAAAGAACAACAACTAATCCCATCATCTAAGCAACCAAAGGACTTACAAACTTGATAGTACACCATTCACAAAACATTAACATTATATCCAAGTATGCATACCATACTCTTCACAATCTAGATCAAAACATTCTTACATTGGGGCATCGAATACTCTTTCCTACATATTGAAACTTCTACTACATTGATCTTTTGAGAACTCCTCATGCAAGCACAACATATGAACACTTACTACCAGACCAAATATACCACTAAATATTTGTCACCAACTATCACCAATCAATATTATTCACATCACAAGACTATATATGGATCATACAACATCTGGACCAGCAAGTTTGACATTAATGACAACATAACTTGTATTTCCAGCAAATACAACCTTATATAATGTTGTATCAAGAAATCATGGCATTTAATCAAATCTTGTGGCCAATATAGGAGCCAACTCCAATAATGTATCAAGAGTGTGATGCCTCAAAGAGTTTCAAATATAAAAAGTCTTTCCATATATCACATCATTTTGGAGAATAAGAGTGAATAATCACAAGTATAATATGTTTTCCACTCCCCTTCAATGCCTTGAAATTATAGGGTTATTTATGATCCTCAATAAATAAAAGAGTTCTTATAACAAACACTAGTATTACATACATCCCAATACAAGTCAATAGATTTTGAATCCTAAGCATCACATCTCAAAACTAAAAACATTTAGAATACTTAATAAATGAACTAGCTAACAGATTTTGACTAATGGATCTATTCAATCTTGTTAACTCAATAATGATAATATGCTTATTTAATAGTTTTAATATTTCTTGCTACCAATATTTCATTAGAATATTAAAGCCATCATAACTTGGCTACGGTCATAGCAAAAAACTCAACTCACTATAGTTAATTGATGACAAGCAACCAATGACCATCAACTCAAAGCCCCTCTCTCAACTCCTAAGAAAATGTAGTATTTGGCAAAGATGGTGAAATAAAGGAGAGCTAATCACTATTATCAAAAGAAATACTCATATGTATGAAAAAACCCACACCAATTCAATCATGGAATAAGAAGCTTCTAATCAAAAAAAAATTATTTAAGGAAAACCAGGTTTTAAGGGACCCGAAACCCACTTACAAATCGAAAAGAAAAGCATTATAGAAACTAGAAAGGACAAAACAAAGAGAGAAAGGCTGCAAAAGAATAGCACAAAAGACAATAGCTAGAGAAAAGAACAGCAAAAGATCAGCGAGAGACTGGCACACCTAAAACAAAACTAGACCATTTAGGTGAAAATATTTATGGTCTCCTCAGCATCCCTGACAAGCATCATCATCACATTTGCTGCCTCTTTCAAGTCTTTACTTTCCTGCACCTGTTGATTACCTTTGGTCTTTAGCTCCATCTCTTTAGCATTTTGTGTAGTTATGCGTCTGGAAGAATGTTGGACAAAACTAGAACCGGGTCATCATCAACAATCACAGTGTCTTTATTTTGCTTATCCTTCTCCAGGCAAGCAACCAGCGCATTCATATTTTGAGAAGACACCTTCAACACAGCCAAGCTATGCTCCATGAATTCCCTCAAAGCACTCTTGGTTTTTGAATCCTATTGTTTATCAGTTCATTATCAGACTCGCCATTTTCTTTGAGAGTCCTCACCAGATCCTCCAGGTGCTTCAAATCTCCCTTTATGATCTCACCTTCCAACCAGTCTAGAATTTATTTTTCATCCTCTGCTTCACTATCATCTTCAGCATTTTCCTCTTTTCCTTTATTATTGATATCCTTAACCAAATTATCAATTTTGAACTCTAGCTCTCTCTGTTTTTCCTGAATGTTGGTAATATTATCAACCACCCACTTCTGGAAATTAAACATTTCCATAGAGTTGTTTCTAGTGGCATTCATAATAGTATCTACATCCTCCATGTCCTAGGCAGAATCCTCAGACCTAGGGTTGCCCTCCTCCATATTATTTTGAACATAATCCCTATTGTATGAATCATAGGGACTCTCCTTCTCCTATGACTCATCAACATCCTCTTTTCTCTGCTCATTATCCTTGTCTCCTCCCTCACCCTCAACCTCCTCCTGTTGATTCTTCGCCTCTTTTTCCACCTCCTTCTCTTGCTCATTCTTCACCTCTTTTTCCACCTCCTTCTCATGCTCCTACTCGGAATCAACCGTCTCTTCAGCATCTTCTTCAGCTTTCTTACTAACCCTCAATTTCTTTTTAGGGGGAGGATTGGAAGAATCCTCATCAGAGTCAGAACTGTCATAATCCTCAGAAATATGGGCTTCTAATCTTAAATGTTAGCCCTAAGGTCTCCCAATAAATTCACTCTTGAACGCCCATTTTTCTTCTTATCTGAACTCCCCATTCAATTCCTACTTAATAATAGAACACCCTTTTTAAACATTAAGTATCGCAAGTCTACTATGGCTTCCCCAGATCTTGATGGGCTTGTTTAGTGAGTGGTTCCCTTTTATGTTTGGTGCAAGTTTGATGTCTTTTTTGTTCTTGATGGAATGCCTTGGGCATATTTTGGTTTCTCCTAAGCCCAAAACTTTCAAGAATATGTTGGTAGAACTTTTATACCTTCTATGCCTTTGAAATTTGTGCAGCCTTTGTCTTCTTTGATTAGACGCCCTTAACTGCATGTTTTGGAGCAATTTAAGGAAATGGTAAGAGTATTTGTAATATCCCCTTCCTAATTTGACCTATAATTTTCCCTAGAATCACAATTACATCAAATTAGGGTTAGGCTTACATCGTACCGAGTAAATATTTCTTTAAATATTATGATCCTAGATTTGAATCCTTCAATATAAGCACTACACACACACACACACACACACACAATCATTAGGGTTGGATAAGATCACATCATATTCATATAATATCACTAATATTATACAAGCACATTAGGGTTTGGAGTAAGAGACATGATGGGTCCACCTAAAGCCATTTCTACACTAAGCCCAAGAGCGGAGTGAATGTCAGAGCCCTCTTGAATTTAGTGGGAAGTCAATAAAGACATCCATCAAGGTGGCCTACTTAGTGAGTTTCTTGTACCTACTTTCCCCATCAATGTCTCATCTCCCTAAAGATAATTTTCATCTTGCAAATTTGGGTGGAGGTCATAAGTGGGTCCTTTGGCTCTTCTATGTAAGTTCCCTTTCATTTTAGGAGCCATTATGGTCAACGCTAGGATAGCCTACTTACTTATCCATCTTAAACCCCTTTTTCTTACACCCTAGGCACTTCCTACAAGATGAAATTCAGACAATCTAGCATATATTATATTCTATAGGAACATACACTTAAGCATTATCTATTATGCATAAGCAACAAGTGATTGCATGAAGGATAATATTGAGGAAGAAATATTTGATATAGTATCAGCATGTTGTATTATGCATGAATTTAAAATGAATTCACTTTGGTTTATGTGTTGGTCAACCTCTATGAGTGGATCTTGGATTGAAGCGTTATTATGTTGAATACTTTGACCTTCTTGAGAAAATATATTTATTGACTAAATTTGCTTGAAATTTGATTTTGGTTATTTTTATACCTTCATATCTCATTGGGGAGACATATCTTTTTGAAATATATATCCATTCAAACAATCATGTCTCCTCATTGTTGTCTTATTATTCAAATCATATCTGCACTTCTAATTATTCATTACAATGCTTATTTTCTATTCTCAAAGTTGATCTCCCTTGGATGTATTTCTCAAATGAAATCTTCTCCCCTTTATATCTTCCCATATGAGGTAGAGTCTCACCTCTTCATCATATCTACCCTTTGCATGGGTCACAACCTTTAATAATTATCATCCTTTGAAATAGTTACAACCCTTCATTATTTTTGCCCATTCCTTTCTATTTCCATTAATTCCTCCTTGTTTCACATGCTCCCTTCTTTCTTCTTCCTCCCTCCCCATCCTCCTTTCAAATGAGGTTCTCTTCTTCCTTTTATATCTCATGTTTTAGGGAGTCACAACTTTTCATTTCATGTCTTTCGCCCATTCACTAAACTTAATTAAACTTTATATAATTTTATTCTATTTTTTTATATTTTACCTTTAATCTTTTTTTTATTCTTTTGTATTTTAAATTTTATTATTATTATTCATAATTAAATCCTATTCGAAGAGGGGACATTATTGTCCATCCCACCCAAGGTTTCTTATCCTCAAGCAATGTTCATTTTACCTTTCTCAAACTAAGTCATCTACCAATATGAGGATCCCCCAAATCAACCTTTGGGAATTTGTAATCTTTCTTATGATGAAGTTAGCTTCTTATGTACACTAAGATAATTTAAGAATTAGACGTTCTACACCAAGTAATGTTTCTTTCATTATATTGGTTATATCAACTTGTGCTAACATGACAGACATGTTGGAAATATGTCAAGTCTAAATTAAACACTAAGCATACGCATGGATATATGCAAACACAGAGCATACACATGAATACACATATTGTTAGATTCCTTCTCATTAACTAAAATGATTCCTTGATTCATCTTTTCCCTGCAGAATGACAAGATCATGCTCTAATATGATTTGTAATGTCTCCTTCCTAATTTGACCTAGAGTTTACCCCAGAATCAATTTGCAACAAATTAGGGTTAGGGTTACAAATTAACAAGTAAATATTTCCTTCAATAATGTGACCCTAACTTTGAATCTTGCAATTCTAACATAAGCAACATATACAAATATATATACTCAATCATTAGGGTTAGACAAGGTCACATCATATTCATATACTATCAGTAATATTATACAAGTTGTTTGCACGAGGAAATTCAACATGTAAATTAGACAAAAAAGCTAACCACTCCAAATCTAATAAACGCAATCCAAATGCAACATAGTGAAGGAATAAAAATGAAATTGATAAAATAACACAAAATCATGAAATGAATAAACCCATGTTGACTCCAATGCACTTGGCCTCCATTGTCCTCCTTCTTGTGTGGGTGATGGCTCTCAAAGTCATACTTTATGAAAACCTACAAGATAAAAGAAAAAGAATTATGAAGATAGTGGTTATTGATAATAAGGATTTATGTTGAATTTATAGATTTTGAGAGGTTTAATTTGATGGCTGAAATTGATTTGAAGATAGAATTGATGAATGGTTGAGATTCAATGAGACAAATTGGTGAGAGAAATTATTGATTCTGACCAAATCTGATTAAGAGAATAGCTCACTTGAATGACTAATTAGGTTATTTGATTGAGAATGGAACTAAATTAACTGGGCAGTTAGAAAACATTGATTCTGAAAAAAGAGGAAGTGACTGACTAGTGAGAAAAAGGTGATTGAGAATTAACTAAAAGTCAGTGGCAGTTAGGAATTTCCACATGTGATATGGGAAATTTAGAATGAAATGTCATTTAGATTGAATTTCGGTTTTCAAAAATGTTAAATGAAATTAGAATGAGAGGGAAATGAATTTGAATTGAATTTGGAGGGAAATTAGATTTATTTGAAATAAGATAAAATGAAATAAATTTAGGAAATTAATTTAATGTGAGAACATCATTACATAATTAAACAATTTAAAGAAATTATTTAATTATGGGAAGGTGGAAATTGAATTTAATTAAACAATAAAGATCATTTAATTAAAGTGGGAAATTGAGATTAATTAAATAATAAGATTCTTTAATCAATATTAGAGGGAGAATCGTTATTAAATGATTAAATGATTAAAAGGGAAATTTGAATGATTAATTTGAAATGGAGGGAGAATGTTAATTCAGAAGAATAAAGTCATGTTAATTAAATAATTAAAATTATTTAATAAAGAAAGAGGAACAATTAGTAAATTTGGTGTTTGCAGGCACGGGACAATTTTAGGTATCTACATTTTGCCCCTTTAAGACAATGCGTTTTCAAGTGTTGTTTCAAAGAAGAAAATAAGAAAAATCTACCCCAGTTAACCCCAGCAGCAATAGGGTAACATGGTTCCTCATCAGGAAATTGGTCAAAAAAAATTATTTGAAGGCTAATTTGACAACAATATGATCAAGATCCCAAATATGCAGATTGGAGATTTTTTGGGTTCATCTGAGAAACGTACAAGGCATTTGAAGGTGAAAAGGATCACGACCGATAAGATAGGAAACCCTAATTAGGGCTCTATTTTATTATAAATAGGATATTTTGGGGCTCAATTGGTCATTTGCACTCTTGGAGCTTGAAGGATTCAAACTGAGTTTGGAGTAGCTTTTGAGCATTTAAGGAGCTATGGCAAGTGTCGAACAAAGGCAACACTTGTTAGAGCGAGTTAAATCATACAAGAGGGTAGATAGAAAAGGTAGTGGGGTAAGTACATCATCCTCTCTTTTCATTTTAAGAATTTATTGCTCATCAAAATTTAGGGTTTAGGATTTCAAAATTTAAGAACTTTGCATCTATATTTTGGTTTGTTCGCATGTGTTAAAACATTTTCACATTTGTTAATTATATTTCATAATTGTTAAACATTTCACATTTGACTACTATTTTTTCGCAAATGATTGTGGATTTTTGCAATTATGAATTGGTTTTCACAATTGTGAATTGAATTTTGCATTTGCAATTTTCATTTTGCAATTGATGTTTGCATTTCATATTTGCATATTAGGACTTTGTTCTGTGTTCTAAGTCTAAAATCTTCATTTTCATAGGTAAATTAGGTTCTATGATACATTTAGGCCAACATTAAGCACGATTTATAGGTCATTATTCCAATCCTAGTGGCTCAAGAGAATAGGCCTAAGGGCCTTGCATGGTGCCATTAGTTGCATGATTATGAGTGCTCTTATTTGCGACAACTTGGTCTATATTTACGATCAACGGGGTCTAATCACAAAACTTATAGAGCAGTGGCAGTCAGAGAAGAGTTATTTCCACCTTCCAATAGGTGAGTCTTATGTTACATTAGAGGATATTTGGCAGATCCTAAACCTACAGCGAGAGGGTGACATGCGAGTCACAATCTAGGATTGCAGCTCTTTGTGATCTATCTGAGTGAGAGCTTGAGGAGTTATGTTTGGACTACCTATATGAGATCAGGTGGAGGATGTTGATGATAATATATGATAGTATCAATGTATCATTATGTAGTTTGATTGTTGATGTGTTGGTTCTGGACCGATAAAATCATGGTTTCCTAGTGGGTTGGGGTAGAGTAGTAAGGGCCATGGTTTCTTATCTGAGGGTGTATACTTGGGGTCCTTACATTCTTACCATGATTTATCATTAGTTATACTCAATCACCTACATAGGTGCTCAATCCATCAACTGTGGGATTACACTTTTATAGGAGTGGGTGTGGGAGCACATTGCAGTGTTGCAACCTATAGTTGATGTACAACTAGAGGAAGGGCATCTGCATGTATACAGGCATGCAAGTGAATTTGTTCAGACGAATATCAAGATATGTTGGCAACATGAGATAGACATTCTAAAGCATTTCACTCAGATGCCAACAAAGACTACCCCAACTGGGATGATGATTCTCAACATTTACCCTACTTTAGACAATAGAGATACCTGATTGGTAGGATAGTGAGACTAGTGGATCATTGACATATAGTTGCATGATCAAATCCTTAGACAGTTTGGGGAGGTTCAGGGTTTTCTAGATGGGACAACTTATTTTGCTCAATCTTCGAGGGAGGTCATAGATTGGGGTTCGTACATCAGCCCTCAGGTTTTATATGCAGAGTTTGATAGTCTTCATCCAGTTCAGTGGGTGTGGTATTCGATAGTCATAGATGTAGGTATGACACCTCATTTTGATATGTAGTGAGCCACACAAACTAGTTCCATTGATAAATCTCTTGATACCCATTATTGGAGGTATTGGTCGACGGATGAGACAGGGTTGATTTGGACACAGAGGGTGGAGAGGTAGAGGAAGAGGTAGAGGCAGAGGTCAAGGGAGGGGTAGAGGGAGAGGCATGAGAGGGAGGGGAGATGGTGATGGTGGTGATGGAGGAGATGGAGGAGAAGAGGGAGGATATGTTGTAGGAGGAGATGGAGGATAGGCTACCTCGGTGATTAGACCATAGTCGACATCAATTGGAGGAGAGGAGGGTATGGATGTTGATATTGAGGAGTCTTAGGAGACAGAGGAGAAGACTAAGGATAGTGATTCTTCCAATTATACCTCTTTAGATTCATCTAGCTCTAATAGTTTAGACTCTAGTGATGAGCATGATGGTCATAATGTTGTCATGCCCAATATACAAGTGGTCATTGTCGAGATACAAGATATATAGGTGGACGATGATATTAGAGTAGACTATAGGGACTATAGGGCCAGATTGTAGAGTAGACCTACAATTGGGTGTAGAGAGGAGACACAAGGATGAGGGGTAGTGAATCTTTTATTTAGGATCAGGGTGAATGGATACAGGAGAGGGATAGACTCATTGAAGAGAGAAATGTAGCCATTGCAGAGAGGGATGTTGCTATCACAAAGAGAGACCATCTCCATATTGAGAGAGATGATGTGGCCCAAGCACCACACACTATTGATTCCTATAAGTGGTACTTTACTAAGGATACAAATGGGAGAGTTATGGTAAATCATCTATTTGAGTCCAGCCTTGAGATATCCTATTAGCACCGATTATATGAGGGTGTGTTTCCTACATGGTAGAGGGATCCAAGTTACAATGTTTCTCAGGTACAAATTTTTTCATAGAGCCAAGGATAATCTAGGGCTACAACCAACAATGGGGGTGTTATGGGACCACCACCTAGACCTCCACCACCTTCAAGGCATTCAGGGCAAGTACTTCACCTATCGGTCAAGCTAGGGCTATAGATGTCAAGGACAAATGGAGCATCAATTGACTCTCTTATATGATAGACACTTGTATATTTTGATTGAGCCTGCAGGCCCTATTATTCTACACATACGTGATGACATTATACTTTGATACCATTTTTTAGATATATTTATGGTATGCAGTTTTTGTTGGAATCCAAGAACACTGAGAGGGGGGGTGAATCAGTGTTCTCCCGGATAGAGTAATTTTAACCTTATCAACAAATCCACTTATTAATCGGTATGCATAAAAGAAAGTAACAGCAAGAAATATCAATGCAACCACATGAATGAACACCATAACACAGATATTTATACATGGAAAACCTCAAAGAGAAAAAACCACGGTGGGATTGGTGACCCATGAAATCTATCCACTGACCAAATGAATAAATATTACAAGAGGGGCATGCACATGCAGGAAGGCACACTTCCTAGAGCACACTGCTCATCACAAAAGGAGCCTCATTGACTAAAAATCCAAATACTAGATTACAAACAAAAACTGAACTCAGAATGTGCATCTGCTATGCTCAATGAGTTTCGGTTAAAGCACTATATGTACTAGTTAAACTGTAACCTCCCTTACCGGTATCTTAGATCGCTTCCCAATTCTCTAGACCATTAATCAAGACCGACTGCAGATCTTTACATTCGCATTCTATCAATCAAGATAACATCATAAAACCATTTGCATCACTTATGTCTCATATATCCACATTATTCTATAATGACCTAACCCAGACTGACTTATATACCCATTTACATGAATAAACACAAATGCCTTATGTTGGCTTACAAACATATCACAAAATATAAGACATGTTGGCCCAGATAAAATATAAACATAAAACAATATGATTTTTGCCTCTTCCACGCTTGTCGGATCAATCTCCTATGTCAGCATTAGAATATCGGTTCCAAGTTTTTTGGTTCCCTAAATGTCAGTTCCCTGAATGTCGATGAAGTGAATGTCGGTTACCTTGATTGTCGGATCTCCCATGAAGTGTGTTTCCATCAATGATAACACTTATAACCCGGATGAGTGTCAATTGCCAATGATCTCCCCCTTTGGCATTGATGGAAACACTTATGTGAAAAATGAATCGTTGAAGTGTTGTACTGGTTCCCATCCAAAAACAAATCTTTAAAAACTAATCTCAGAAGACTACTCCTCCTGAGCTATACATTACTTCTTATGTCCCTAGACATTTTTCACATCCACCTCTCCCCCTTTGAGAGCAATGCCAAAGATAGGGGCAAAAATAATAAGAAATGAAATTCTGTACAAACCAAAATGTGATTACTGAATCTAGATATACTCGGAAATATTCGGATAAGCACCCTTCAAAAATGCCAAATAAGTATCCCAGCCGGATTTCAAAGTTCCCAAAATAGATACAAACCCATTCAGAATGTAAGCGTGCAGTTCTTCCTCTGATAGGGTTGTCGGTGTGGGAAAACTCATATGTTCCATACATTCCCATTTATGAAGTAAAAAAGTATTTAGTCGGGGACTTACCAAACCTCTCAACTCTCTGGCTCATCGAATTAACTTGTCTTTTTCCTTCTCCAGGGCTGAAATTTCAGACTCTAAAAGAAAAATCTAACCATCAACCATGTTGGTCAATGATTCAGTACCATCAAAACTGACTACAAGTTGTTCTAGCTTGTCCTTATCCTCCTTAACCTTTTTATCGAGGTCTGTTGTTAATTTTGTTGTGTTAGTGCAAGACCGGTATATTCGACTGCATTGATGAAGAGCCTCATCAATCCTTGTCATCTCATCTGTCAGCTTAGCCTTGTCGTATGTGATCGATCATGTTATCATAGGTGACCTTCCTAGCTACATTATACCTTTCCACCAAATGTCAGTTTGATGCTTGTTGAAGAGTTTTATACTCTTTGGCAATGTGCTCAGTCAAACCTTTCAACTTACCGGATGGACTAGCTACCAGATTAATCTTGCATTCTGGTGCAAGCTGGTGCAAAATAGGAATAGCTTGCTCAATAACCTACTTATCTTCTGACCCTTCCTTCTTTAATTTTTGAGTTGCAACAAACATCAATTCAAAACTACTCAGCTGCTCAATGTTCTTATTTACAAGATTACCAAAATCTTCTTGACTGGATGAGTCAAGTGCCAACAATGAGGGACCAACAACCAGTGAAGGTGTCGGTACCCAAACCTCAGTCTGATCAACCTGACCTTCAACCTTCTGATCTAATTTATCCTTTACCACATCATCATCGGTGGCTTTGCCACTTGGTGCAATTATTTACACCGCCTCAACCTCATGAACTTCAACTGTATCAACATCAATTAACAGAGGATTATCATTCGGTTTATTGATCTCAACATCTTGTACAAGTGTAACTGCCAGAGGAATGTCCTCAAATTTGTTTCGTTCCAAAACCGGCGGATCTCCACCTAGTATACCTTTACCTTTATCATCAACCGGGATGTCTGGAATGTGAGACTTAGGCAAAATATCTAGTGATGTAAAGAAACTTGGTTTATCCACAAAGAATTTAACCCAAGCCTCATGAGTTTCCTTCACAATTTCATTTACTCTTCCCACCATAAGACTTATATGTCAGTGTCTACTCCGGAAAATTGTTTTATTAGCATACTCTAGACAATGTTGTATCTCTTTATCAATTATATCACCACAAATAGTTAGTAATTCTTGAATCTTAATATGGTTATCCTCCTCAATAGTCGATAACCTCCTAGCATCTAACTTATTATAAAAAACTATCAGTATTTGAGTCTCAATTTCAATTAAAGATTTTATATATATATATATAAATATAACAAAACTAATTCCTCAATCTCCTTTTGTTCCTTATCATCCATATCACCATAGTAGTGATGTATGTTACTCAAAATACCATCCTTTTTGATATGATCAATCAATTCAGCAATAGAAAGAGGAGCAATAACCTTTACACTTTTACCAGATTCAAGGGAAATATATAAATCAGATTTATTTTTCTTACCAGGAGTGGGAGCAGACTCCTTCGCCGATTTCCTTTTCTTGGTAGGCTTTCTCTCCTTCAAAATTTTCTTCTGAGTTGCCGGAGGAGTGACTGTGGATTTCTGCAGCTTCCCTTCCTTAGGCTTCTTCCTCTGAATCCTCATATATATCTTAGGAATCTTCAAGATTTCTTCCTCAGTCTCAGAACTAGATTCAACAGGAGAAATAAATGTTTTTGGTTTCTTCCTCTTAGATTAACCCTTACCGGTTCCTACTGTCAAAGAAGCCTGAACAACTATCAGAGGAGATGTCTCTTCCAAACCAATGATTTGTTTGATTTCAGAGGACATCTTTTGGACAGCCTGTCCAACCTTCATGATTTGTCCTTCCCTTTTCTTCTTGTCGAAACCAATCTTCACCTCAGATTCCTTCTGCTTACTTGTACCAAATTTTTTCTCCTTCTCATCAACCGGGGCATCTATAATCATCTTGGCATAAATGTCCAAGATCTATGCATCAACCTCATAGCCCATCTCAGTAACCCAGATAGTCCTAGGTTGCACTGCCTCCATCAAAGTTTCATCCTTTTTCACCATGAACCATATGTCAGTAGAGTATTTATCAACAATATTCTTAGGGATCCTTTCCCTCTTCTTCATAGCTTTATGAAACGCCTTGAAATAACCCCACAAAATGGAGTTTATGTCTTATCCCAAGTTTCTCAATGCATCCTTGATTTGTTTACCTATCGGTATATCAAAGGCCCATTGCCTCTTACCGGATCCCGGTATCTCATTCAAAAAGAAAAGCATCAAACAGACAATAAGATTTCCATACCAGAATGTACCTCTCTTTTCTCCCTTAACCTTTCCCAAATTAGAAATCAACTCATCACACATCCACTGACAAAGATCATATTTTTTATTTTCTTTCACTATCTTGTGTGCACAAAAAATATAGGAACTGGAAACAAAGTTCAACCGGTTTGATTGAGTTACCTTGTATCCAATTACCATGCTTGCAAATTGAACAACTTTAGCTCTGATAGTGCTAATCCGCATCGACCGGTTTTCAGAGGTGGCACCGGTTAGCTTGTTCACCTCATTGTTCAGAATCTTCCTCCTACCCGGTGTCTGTCTGACCTAGGGTAAGCTGATGATAGCACGAATCGCCTCCTTGGTGATTTTATAGGGTCGGTCAAGCCACATGAACTCACCATGGACTCGACTTAGCACATACTGAATCATCTCATCCTTGAACTCGTGCATCTCCAAAATGTCGGTGAAACCCTAATCCTTCAAAATTTGAAATTTTGATTTAAGCAATTCATCCTTGTTTGGCCAAGTAGAAAAATACATTGATTTAATCTCTAATGAACCCAAATCCTCCAGAGTGCAATGAATATATGCTCTCGCATCTTCAAAATAAAGAACTTTGTTGGGAACCCTAGAAAATGCATTGATAGAATCATCAACCTTTGCAATTTGAGGGCATTGTTTGAATTTTGCACATGGACGATCCTTTGCAGAATTCAACTCATCTTGTAGTTTCAAGTTCTTCAACCTTTCAGGATCATAGTCCTCAAGTGCTACTTCAAGTTCCTTCTGTAGACTCATCTCCATGGATTCTGGATTCAGGATCTTCCTTAAGCTATTAGACTTATTCTGAGGCACAAGGCTCTAATACCAATTGTTGGAATCCAAGAACACTGAGAGGGGGGGTGAATCAATGTTTTGATGGATAGAGTAATTTTAACCTTATCAACAAATCCACTTATTAACCGGTATGCGTAAAAGAAAGTAACAGCAAGAAATATCAATGCAACCACATGAATCAACACCATAACACATATATTTATACAAGGAAAACCTCAAAGAGGAAAAACCATGGTGGGATTGGTGACCCACAATATCTATCCAGTGGCCAAATGAATAAATATTACAAGAGGGGCCTGTACATGCAGGAAGGCACACTGCCTAGAGCACACTGCTCATCACAAAAGGAGCCTCATTGACTACATATCCAAATACTGGATTACAAACAAAAATTAAACTTAGAATGTGCATCTGTTATGCTCGATGAGTTCTAGTTAAAGCAATGTTTGTACCAGTTAAACCATAACCTCCCTTACCGATACCTTAGATCGCTTCCCAATTCTCTAGACCAATAATCAAGACCGATTGCATATCTTTACTTTCGCATTCTATCAATCAAGATAACATCACAAAACCTTTTGCATCACTTATCTCCCATATATCCATATTATTCTATAATGACCTAACCCAAACTAACTTATATACCCATTTACATGAATAAACACAAATGCCTTATATCGGCTTACAAACATATCACAAAAGATAAGACATGTCGGCCCAGATAAAATATAAACATAAAAAAATATGACCATTGCCACTTCCATGATTGCTGGATCAATCTCCTATGTCGGCCTTAGAATACCGGTTCCAAGTTTGTTGGTTCCCTAAATGTCAGTTACCTTGATTGTTGGATCTCCCATGAAGTGTGTTGCCATCAATGACAACACTTATAACCTGGATGAGTTTCAATTTCCAACAGGTTTGGCAATGATGTTATATGATTTGTATGATGTTTCCTATATGATGCTTTGATGTTTATTTTGCAATGGATGACTTATGATAATTATGTGATGTTTTATGGACTTAACATGCTTTATGATGGATGTATGGACTCTTGTGATGGATATACTTATGTTTCTATATTATATGCAGTTTATATTCTTGATGTCTTGGATTGTATTATGGATTTGTGATGTAGGGTAGATTAGGGTTTCACCAATTAAGATAGTAAAGCCCTTAACATTGCCACATTAACCAACACATTAAAAGAGGGTGTTAAATTGCATAGATCTATACACAATTAAATTAGGAAAAGGGTTGAAATACTAATTAAATTGACCCATATGTTGTCTCCCCCTTTTGAGTTAAAATTTGATTTGAATTATAAAGTTTAGGATAAAACAATGGATAATTGAAGTAAAACAGTAATAAAAGAGTGTTACAGATATCAGACAAAGCCATAGATAGAGATTTGAGAAGAAGAACAAAATCAAAACATGTAGCTAAGAATTCAAGTTGAATTGTAGGGATCAGGGTGGTTGGTCGCCCCAGTCTTGTAACAATTGGACAAGTAAGTGGGATCTTTTTTAGATGAGGAAGATGAACTAGATCCACTATCAGAAGATCAAGAAAAATTCTCAAGACACGAGTGGTAGGTCACCTTGGTCCTTCGCTTTTCTCTCCTTCAAAAACTAAACTTGTTCATCATCTTCAATTCTATTAGAATCTTCGATCGCAACTCTTGAGTCAATTTCATGCACACACACACACACAGATAAAAAAGGGTTGTGGATAGGATTTTTTCTTGAGTCTAACCTTGGTTTAGGAATTAACCTTGACATTGAACTATTAATTGTAAAGGAATAAAATTGAATTGCAACAAAATACTTTCCTTTTGAGGAAAAGGCTAGATCTAAAATTGAATGCTTGTAATTGAAGTTGATACCTTGATGAAGCTTTCATAAATCCTCACACAAGGGTTTTAGGATGTAATGTAGAATGTCTTCATGGAAGTTTGATCATGGATTCCATCTCGGATGCTTAAACTTGACCAAACCTCTCCTTCAATGCTTGATGAATGCTTGATTGCTTGCTCACTTGAATTGACTTCGCCAGAGTGTAATTGAGATCTTGATTGAGGTTCTTAGACATCATTGTTAGGTTTCAAATGAGAAGAGTAGGCATCCTTTTATACTTAACCATTTGAAAATTATTTAAATTTCTAGAGCTCGATGACACGGGACCTAAATTCTCGCCCACTTGATGTGACCATTGTTGGGACCAAATTTGGGTCCTGATTAAGAGGACCAATGTGGTTTGGCATCTTGGTCTTGAGAATCGGGACTCAAACTTGGGCAGGAGACAGGAGATGAAGTAAAAATGCATGTTTCCAAAAGGTGTGAGCAGAATCAAAGCATACATTAGGCACTAAAAAACAAAACGCCAAGGTGAGACCTAGGTGAGGATGAAATTGTATACGGAAACAATTTATGACACTAAAGGATGCAAACTATTATATTCATTTATGTGATGAATACTTGATGAATGTTACAAACTAACATGATTCTATATGTATAATGACATATCTTTGTATTGCTTTTATATCTATATGTGATAATGCAATGGAATGTAATGCAGATGACATGCTATGATATGTTATGATATGCTTATGTTCTAACATGTGTATCATGAAGGATGGACTTATTTTTTGTGTGGCAGAGTACTATGTCAAAATGACTATGTGCTTTGATGGAGGAATAGTTAATGAAAAAAATGGACCAGTAAGAAATGAAGAATGGTTAGGAAATAGGAAATGATCGATGAATAGAATGATTGATTTGAGGAAATGAAACTATCATGAATTCTTGTGTTTCTTAGGTGTGTGACAATTTCATCATTAAACCAATTTTGTATCAATGGAGGTGTGTACACCAAGGTATGAGAGACCAAGGTGTAGATGTTATCCCATTTCAGTAATAGACATGTAGCAGACAAGGAGGGAATCCATACATTCTAGTGTTGGTGTACTAAGGGTTGAGGTATGTGTGATAGTCACAAACATAGTTATCCCTGACTTCATTTTTGCATAGGATACTTGTCGAATGAACGTACGAATAGAGAAACCCAAACCCATGCCCCAAAAATTCATGGAAATATACCACAAATAGAAAACAAAGAAAAAGGATCACAAACCATCTTGGTTCCTCTAGTCACTTATGAACTTCCTTGAGTAGCATAGGAACGTGACCCGAGACAAATCAATAAAAGATAAGACTAACTAGACCAATGAACCAGTAGCCATACTAATCTTTATCATTGTTGATTGCTTGATGTGATGATGATAATGATGTCCGGTTCCAAATATTTAGTACCCCATATAAGACCAATCTATATGATTTTGAGTTTACCCTTCCCTGTATAAGACAAATTGATGAATGATTGATATGGATCGAATGATTGATAGGGATTGATCGATTGATTGATAAGACATTTGATCGGTTTGATTGCAGACTTGATTGATAGTTTGTTTGTTATTGCTTGATTTGATTGGAATTCTCAATATGTTGTGTATGTACTTATACATTTTCCATTGCAAGGGATAGTTTATGACTTTGGATTCTCTTGATTGATTATTTGATTTTTAGGTATTTTTCTAGGACATTTTATGCTTTTTAGGGATTTTTTTGACATTATTCAATTTTTATAGATATTTTTACGAATTTAATTGATTTTCATGGATTTTTTTAGGACTTCATTTGATATTCATTTACTTTTTAGGAATTTAAATTAAAGCATTGGCCCGAGTTAAGACTAGGACCATGTAACATAGAAATGGGAAGTGGGACCGACTTAATGTGCAAAGTGGAGTCTGACATTGCTAAGAAATGAACCTCAAGCCATGAGAGGTGTGTTGTTATGTATTATTATAGATGAACTGATGAAAGCAGTGAATGAAATGAACATGGACCAAATAAAATACTAATAGATTGTAAAGTTGAATCCTCCTACACATGGCACCTGTTTGCCTAGTTTTCACCATGGTACTTACCCAAAGCATTTGTTTGCCAAGTTTTCACTATAGGGCAAATTATCTCTTTACTTTTCTAATAATTTTATGTTTTTTTTGTTATCATGCAAGATGGTTGTTTGCCAGGGTTTCATCAAGGTGGCTTTTTTTGTATTTTTATGATTTTTTTGTTCTTTTTGATATTTTTTTATTTTTTTTCCACTAGGATCCTTCAAGAGTCAAGTATAGTACCTATTAAGGTGCATGTTTTTTATGGGATAAAAAATGTTTCACCTTCTCCAGTAGATAACTGATAAGAACCATTTCCATAGGCCCCTCTAATGACATAGGGCCCCAACCAGTTAGCCTCAAATTTTCTTGGCCTTTCTCTCTCTACAAGATTCCTTTGATTTTATTTTAGGACCAAGTCTCCAATCTCATAAAAGAGTACTCTGAATCTCTTATTATACCTCCTCCTGAGGCAATTATGATATGCTTGGATATTATTAAGGGAATTTTGTCGCTTCTCATCAAGAAATTCTAGCTCATGCAATCTTATAATTTGGTACTCTTCATCTGGAATGAAATTTTGCAATGAAACTCTAAGTGAAGGTAATTCAACCTTGATGAGGAGTATGAATTTAGTTCTATACACAAGGAAAAATAGAGTGGCACCTATGGGAGTGAAGACACAAGTTCGGTAAGCCCAAAGGGAAAGGTTGAGTTTGTTAGGAATTGCATGCAGAAAATATCAATTATATGCAAATAAAGATTAAACACAGAAATAATAATAAAGAGACAATTTTAACATGGTTCATCCAAACTGAGGATACGTCCACCAAACAAAGAGCAAAATATTATTATCTAGTAAATCAAACTGATTACAACCAGCAATCCATTGCAACTCAATATCATTGCAAAATGTTACAAAAATTCTCTATAGAAAACCCTAGCCCTTAGTCTTTTTATCAAGACATGTCGATTACAAAATTAGGGTTACAATATGTCAGCTAATAGAAAAATAACACCCGACGCCTTTATAAAATAATATAAGCCCCTTGAGCCCATCTTGGGGGTGTTGCCCCCAAACCCCCATCGAATAATATAAGGGGAAACCGCGTCGATAGAAGTAGGGAAAATTTAACCTCTAAGTCTGATTAGGCTCCATATAACAACAATCTTCCACTTGGAGACTAGTCAAAATCCACAACATATCATCTCCCATTTGGAGACTGATCATAACATCGTTGACCCTGTAACTCCTACTGGAATGAAACACCCGAGACTTTGTTGTTCTATTTTTATTGTTTTCAGTCTTGAAGACCAACCGAAGTTGAAGAGGAGCTCAGCTTCTCCCTTGTTACTGCCTTTGTAAACATATCCACTGTATTTTGATCTGTATGTATCTTTTCCAGCCTTAATTGTCCAGCATCCAACACTAACCGAATGAAGTGATGCCTCAACTGTATATATTTTGGCTTTGAATGCAAGGCAGAATTATTCGCAAGATGGATGGCACTCTGACTATTAGTAAACAAATAACCGTTAACCTATCTTTTTCCCAATTCTTCCATGAAAGATTGTATCCATATCATCTCTTTGCTTGCCTTTGTTGCAGCTACATACTTTGCCTCTATGGTGGATAAAGCAACCACCTTTTGCAACCTAGAGATCCAACTCACTATTGTCCCACCTACAGTAAAGATATAACTTGTATTACTTCACCTGGTATGAATATCCCCTGCCAAATCTAAGTCTACATAGCCTGCTAAATCAATATTAGAACCCCCAAAACATAAATTTGTATTGGATGTACCTCTCAAATACCTGAGAACCCATTTTAGTACATTCCAATGCTCCAATCCGGGATTACTCATAAACCTTCTTATCACTCCAATAACATGTGCAATATCCGATCTCGTGCATACCATGGTGTACATTAAACTTCCTCCAGCTGAAGCATATAGTACCTTGGACATTTTGTATTTCTCCTCTTGTTTCTTTGGACACATCTCCTTAGTCAATTTCAAATGACTAGGATAAGGTGTGCTAACAGCTTTTGCATTCTCCATATGGAATCTCTGCAACACCTTTTTAACATAATCAGCCTGAGAGATAGTCATTTTTTTGTTTTACCTATCTATGCAAATTTTCATACAAAGAATTTTTTTTGTTGTCCCCAAATCCTTCATAGAAAATGATTTTGCTAACTGTTGTTTTAACTCTTTAATGTGACCCATCTTAGACCCTGCTACAAGCATGTCATCAACATATAATCATAAAATAATGTAGCTGCCATATTCCAACCTTTTAAAATAGACACAATGGTTAGAATTACACTCGTTGTATCCTTGTTTAGCCATAAAACTATCAAATTTCAAGTACCATTGTCGAGGTGCTTTTTTCAAGCCATATAAACTCTTCTGCAATCTGCACACCAATTTCTCCTTACCTTTGACCTCAAATCCTTGGGATTGTTCCATATATATCTCCTCCTCCAAATCACCATGGAGAAAGGAATTTTTCACATCTAGTTGTTCCAAATGCAAATCTTCAGCAACCACAATACTTAAAACTATACAAATAGAAGTCATCTTAACAACCAGAGAAAAAAAAAATCAGCAAAATCAATGCCCTTTTTCTGTGCAAATCCTTTGACAACTAACCTGGCTTTAAATCTGTGGTTGCCTCCATCTTCCTCTTTCAGCCTATAAACTTATTTGTTTTGTAAAGCATTTTTATCTACAGGCTACATACATAATTCCCAAGTTTGATTTTTGCGCAAGGAGTCCATTTCTTCTTTCATGGCAAGCTCCCACTAAAACTTTGTATCCACCTACATAGCTTCTTCATATCCTTCTGGATCACCAGCATCTATTAACAAAATAGAATACAAAGAGGGAGAGAACTTTTCAGAAGGTCTACTTAGCCTTGTTGACCGTCTAACATTCACTAGAGTTTGTGGTATTTTTGGTTGTTGTTGTGGAGCAAGAGGAACCACTGGAACATCACTATATGGAATATCATCCAACACAACAAAATCCTTTTCTTTCTTCTCATGTTGTTGCAACTGATCTTTGTACAACACCTTCTCATTGAATACAACATTCCTTGTTTCTCAAAAATTTCAGATTTTCAACATCCCAAAGCCTATAACCAAATTCATCAATGCCATACCCAATGAAAATACATTTTTTTGATTTTGCATCCAACTTGGTTCTGTTTTCAAAATCTACATGTGCAAATGCTTCACATCCGAAGGTTTTGAGAAAAGAATAACTCACCTTCTTACCTATCCAAGCTTCCTCTCGAATACCACAACCTAAAAGAGTTGAAGGACCTCTATTAATTAAATATATAGCAGTATTGACAGCCTCTGCCCACATGTTTAAAGGCAGCCCGACATGCAATCTCATGCTCCTTGCACACTCCATTATTGTCCTATTCATGCGCTCAGACACTCCATTTTCTTGTGGAGTCCCTATAAATGTTGTCTGCCTACGAATTCCATTAAAGGAACAATAATCCTCAAATTATTTGTTGCAATACTAACCACCATTGTCAGATCTGAGATATTTTAATCTTTTACCTGTCTCATTCTCAACCAAGCTTCTCCATTTCTTAAATGTTTCAAATACATCAGATTTATGCCTAAGGAAATAAATCCAAACCTTCCCAGTTGCATCATCTATGAATGTAACATAATACTGAGAGCCACTGAGAGAAGATACCTGAGGCGGTCCCCATACATCTGTATGCACAAGCTCCAACTTTTCTCTTTCTTTTGCTTCCCATCTTTGAGAAAGCTAACTCTCTTTTGTTTTCCATACACACAACTTTCACATAAATCCATATTAATGCATTTCATACCTGGTAAAACCTTTTTACAATGAAGTACCTTCATACCTTTTTCACTTGTATGCCCAAGTTTGTTGTGCCAGAGTGTTGTCTTAGAACCTGCAACAACTATTTTAGTCTCTTCCTACGAATCTGCAGCAACTATTCCTAAATCTATTTGGTTTTTCTCTGCAACAACTAAAATAGAAGGAACAGCATGACCTGTACAATCACACCCTTTGCTACTATCAAGACACCTCTTGAAACCTTCCAATTTTTATCATTAAAAGTAGTTGTGCAACCTTCATAACCTAGTTGCCCTACTGAAATTAAATTCCTACTCAACCTTGGAACGTGCCTTACCTCTTGTTGTAGCCCATGATTCCCATTTTGCAACTTAATCTTAATTCTTCCCTTTCCAACAATCTGACAGGGTTCATTATCTCCCAAATAAACCAACCCAAAATCCTATTGGACAGAATCAAGAAAATAACTTCTATGGGGCGTAGCATGAAATGAGGCCCCTAAATCTAAAACCCATGAATCATCAACATTATCTAGGGATATTGACCTAGACACTGAAGGTACAAGGGAAGCTCAAGGACCCAGAACCCGTACCAAAGGCAAAAACAAAGAAAAGAAACCTAAAAAGGACCTGGAAGATCTCAAAGTTGTTGGGGCCACCTATGACCAGCTAGTGAAAAAGGCAGAGGACCTACTGAAGACTATAGCTGTGTAGCGCTTTCCTTGTTTCTTTGTTGTTTTAATCTTAGCTATCTTTTTGGTTTGTTAGCTTTTTTGCCAGACATTTTGTAAGCAGTTCTTAAGTACTGGACTTTTTAGTATCCTATCTTAATCTCCTTTGTTAAAGGTTTCGGGTCCTGAAAACATGTTTTTCTAATTAATCAGAACATTATCTAGGGAAAGAATCCAAACATCTTCTTTAGATTTAGTACTTACCATATTTGCCTCCTTATTACCCTCTTGTTTGTCTCCTTCTTCATTCTTCTAAGACCAACAATCTTTCTTTAGATAACCTGGTTTCCCATAGTACCAGCAATCTTTTGGTCATCTGGATTTGAATCTCTTGTCCTTTGATTTTCCTCGTGACTTCCCACGACCTCCAAAACCTTTTCCTCTCCTTTGATCTGCCCCTGTTTTCTGCATTCAAAACACTACTTGATGTGGATCCACCAGAGATTTTCCTACGAATTTACTCACTCATAACACCAACATCATCAAATTTTAGGGTATTTGAACCAAAAACAGAGTTACTAACCACCATCACCAAACCATTCCAACTTTCAGGCAAAGAACATAATATCAAGAGAGCTCTAACTTCTTCATTGAAATTTACCTTTAGAGAAGTCAATTGACTAGTAATCATATTAAACTCATTTAAATGATCTATCAAATATCCACCTTCAATCATTTTCAAAATAAATAGACCCTTCATGAGAAATACCTTATTTGAGGCTGAGGGTTTTTCATACAATTTAGCCAGTGTCAACATCAGGTTTGCAGTCGTTGTTGCTTTTGTTATATTGAATGCTATAGACGATGTCAAGCACAACCAAATGGTTCCTAGTGTCTTTATGTCTAGAATATTCCAATCCTAATCACTCATTGTGCCTTTCTTGTCTATTCCTTCCAGTGGCCTCCATAAATCCTTCTGATAGAGATAATTCTCCATTTGCATCTTCCATAACTAATAGTTTTGCCCATTGATTTTGTCTACCTTCAATTTACCCTCGCCCGTCATTTATCCCACTTAACCATGAGACTCCCACTCGACCGTGAGACCTTCCTACAAATGATAATCAAACACAACCCACACTAATACCATTTGTTAGGAATTGCATGCAGAAAAGATCAATTATATGCAAATAAAGATTAAACAGAGAAATGAAAAACTCAAAAATAATAACAGAGAAGAGACAATTTTAACTTGGTTCACCCAAGCTCGTGTTGCATCCACCAAATAGTGAGTCCAATATTATTATCTAGTAAATCAAACCAATTACAACCAGCAATCCCTTGCAACTCAATACCACTGCAAAATGCTACAAAATTCTCTGCAGAAAACCCTAATCCTTATCCTTTTTATCAAGACTTATGTCAATTACAAAATTAGGGCTATAATATGTCATCTAATAGAAAAATAGCACATGATGCCTTTATAAAATAATAAAATCCCCTTGACCCAATCTTGGGGGCACTACCCCCAAACCACCATCGAATAATATGGGGGCAAACCGCATCGATAGAAGTAGGGAAAATTTAACATCCGCGTCTTATTAGGCTCCATATAACAACAAAGTTGTAGATGCTAGTCACAACCAATGTCATTGACAAATTTCTTGATGTTTTTTAGGATAGTTTTATTAGTTGTCTCAGCTTCACCATTACTCTGAGGATAGTATGGTGTGGCAAAATAGTGTTGTATGTGGAACTTCTCACAAAGTTCATGAACATCTTGGTTTTTGAAAGGATACATGTTATTTGTGACAATGGATTAGAGTACTCCATACTAGCATATGATGTAGTTGAGGAGGAATTTGGCTATTTATTTACCAGTTATGTAAGTGGAATTTATTCCACCCACTTGGGAAATTACTCGTTGGTAGTGAGTATGAATTTATGTCCATTCGAGGATGTTGGGTTAATCTTTCTCATAGGGTTGGATCCCCATTGGAAAAATGGTCATGGAGACATTTTTGGTTGTAGATCTTGTGTTGGTGTGTGAATCAGATATCCATGCATCTGACATTGTTACAATCTTCGAACAAACTTGTAAGCATCATTTTTCATAGTCCACCAATAGTACCTGGTTCGCATGAGCTTTTTAGCTAAAGTGGGACTATCAGAGTGAGCCCCACAGATACCTTTGTGTACTTCTTGTAAATTCATTTGTGCTTCTGCTAAATCGAGACATTGCAAGAGAATTTCATCAGGACCTTTCCGATATAAGGTTTCGGCAATGATGACATATTGGGTGGCTTGTCGGATAAGGGTTTTTTAGGTATTAGTCATGGAGACAGGAATGTGTCTTTATACTAGGGTGATTTGTGACCAACAATCTCACACGCGCATTTAGATTGTGGGGCATCGTAAGAAAGGACCATGAGTTGCTCTACCAAGAACTCAAAATGTGTCGCATTATTTAGCATACCAAGTAAAGACCCTAGTGTAGCCATTGCATCAGCCATCTTGTTCTAATTATAAGGAATTTTCTCAAAGACAATATGGTAAAAATACTACTTGAAATCATCTACCATACATTTGTAAGGTAGAAGTTTGTCATCTTTACTGAGATAATCATCATTAACCTATTTCACTACCAACTAGGAATTACCATAAACATGAAGGTCTTTTATTTTCCATAGTATTGTTGTGTGAAGCCCAATGATGAGAGCTTTGTATTCTGCAATGTTGTTTGTGCAAGGAAAATTGATTCTATAAGAATTTGGAATGGCGTCCCCTTGAGGTGTTATGAACAGAATCCCTGCCCCTACTCCATGATTAGTATAGGACCTGTCAAAATAAAATATTTATTTTGTGGAGGCATCTACTCTGAATATTGATTCATCAGGAATCTCTATTAGTTTAGGGCGATCTGCTTGAATTGGAGCCTCTGCTAGTTGGTATGCAATTATTTGTCCCTTGATTGCCTTTTTGTCCACATACTCAATGTCAAACTCACTTAGGATCGTAACCCACTTAGCTAATCTTCCAATGGGAGTTTATTTGTTCAAAAGGTACTTAAGTGAATCATTTTTTTCAATGAGCTTCATTTTCTGACTTAGCATGTAATGTTGCAACTTTTGTGATGTGAAAATGACATAAAGACATGCATGTTCAATGCGAGTGTAATTTAGCCCATAACCAACCAATGTCCTACTGATATAACTTAAATTTCTCTTTCTCTTACTTGATCATCGTTTTGTACCAAGAGGGCTCCTAAAGATGAATTGGTAGCCGAAATGTATAACAACAAAGGTTTCCTTAGAGTACGTGGTACCAATACTGGTGGTGAGAGTAGGTAATCCTTCAATGCTTGAAAGGCTTCTTGACATTGGTATGTCAACTTGAATGGCACTCCTTTACTCATTAGATGTTGAAATGGTTGGCATTTATTTGCTAGTTGGGAAATCAACCTCATGATTGGTTGTAGCTTTCCTTGTAGACTTCTTAACTACTTTAGGTTTGATGGTAGAGGCATTTCAAGAATAGCTTTAACTTTTGTCAGGTCTACTTCAATGTCTTTATTTGACACAATGAACCCAAGCAATTTTCCTAATGTGACACCAAATAGACACTTCTTTGGATTTAATTTGACTTTGTATTACTCTGATTTGTCAAAGATTTGGGCCATAACAACAAGATGATTCTCCCTTGTAGTTGGCTTTACCAATAAATCATCAACCTAGTCCTCCATTATGTAATGAATCGTGTCATAAAATAATGTTTTCATAGTTCTTTGTGTTGCACTAGCATTCTTGAGACCAAAGGGCATGACATTCCAACAATAGGTCCCCCATAGGAAATTGAAAGTGGTTTTATGTTGGTCTTCTGGTGCTATTCTTATGTGGGTGCACCCAGAAAACCATCCATCAGTGAAAGCATTTCTTATCTAGCTATGAGATCAACAATCATATCAATATTTGGTAGTGGGAAGTTGTCTTTTAGACAGGCCTTTTTCAAATCGCTAAAATTGGTACATAATCTAATGCCCCCAGTTGGTTTTGCAACAGGAACCAGATTTGATATACATTCAGCATAATCTATAGGCCTGATGAATCCCACATTTAATAGCTTCTTTAGTTCTACTTTGACCAACAGAGAAATTTTGGGATGCATTTTCTTAACTTTTTTTTATATTTCTTTGCTCTTGGAAGAAGAGGTAAGTGGTGGAGAACCAATTCAGGATCTAGACCCGACATCTCAATATAAGACCAAGAGAAGTTTATTTGTCTTCCTTTGAAAAACTTGGTGAATTTTTTTTTTCTTCTGGTTTGAGAGACACTACAAAATGGACCTTCCTTATATTCTCACTATCACCCTGTTGATATGTGGCGATTGATCATGCAAGTAATTTACACTCGTTATGTATCCTTGCCGGGTTCGAGGGCCCAACCCCCAATGAAAAAAAGATTGCCATTTTTTGTTGAAAAAAAACTGACATTGAAAAAAACCCTAAAAATAACCAATTTTCTATGTTGCCCTAAAAATTGCATGTTATAAGCGGTTGGAATGAAAAAGACATTTTAATGGTGCTGTACTCATTTACTGGATAATAAGAAAAGATTGGACAGTTGTGTTCAGTGGATGTAGCCCATCTTGGGTGAACCACGTTAAATCTTTGTGTTATCTGTGTTATGTATTTTTCTTTATCTTTTGTGTTTGTATCTGCATATAATTGTTAATTCATGTTTGCT
Source organism: Cryptomeria japonica (assembly GCF_030272615.1). Classification (NCBI taxonomy): domain Eukaryota; kingdom Viridiplantae; phylum Streptophyta; class Pinopsida; order Cupressales; family Cupressaceae; genus Cryptomeria; species Cryptomeria japonica. Next base: position 419,639,952 of record NC_081409.1, on the reverse strand, counting down.
TTGGATCTATCTAAACCCTACCACACCCAAGTTTACTTCCTTTGATTGTTCTACCAACAATGATGATCTTTCTTAATCAATAGGGAGATTGTCCATCATTTCATCCTCTAATGCCTCAAAGAGGTTTTCACTATTGGATACACCTTTTGTTTTTACTATTTTACAGTCAAAAGGAACCTTTCGGTTTTCACCTTAAGACTAGGTATTTTTATTCTTTTTCATTTTCATCTTTTTCCTGGCTAGAAGGAGGACTAGATTCTCCAAATTATGTTGTGTGGTTGAGGTCTATAGCAAATCTAGCTTTGTGGTCTCCAAGTGGTATCCCTTCTTGAACTCCTCGGAATTTGGCAATTGCTTCATCATTTTCAAACCAATCCAAATGCAATGGATTTTGTTGATTCCAATTGATAAGTTGTGTGTATACAAGGCAGATCTCATATTTGTTGTTGGAATAGGTTATAGGGGTAGGATCCAAGTTACAGACACAGGTGTCAAAATAATGTCTCCAAGAGTTAGGTCAAGTTCTTTGTCCTAGAAGAAAATACCATTATCAATGATTTCATGGTGATCATAGGATTTATCAAGGACGTAAGTATTAGGATTGGTAAAGGAGTCTCATTCGTACTTGTTAGAATTGATGAGCCTTAGAATTATGGTTTTATTTGCATACATCTTGCTATCTTTTAGGACTTATATTTGCTGATGGACTTTATATCATGCTTTAACCGATCTTATGGACCTATTTTGATAATCATGTCACCTATAGTTTAAGACCTTTATTTTGACAAAACCGTGAACTTTATGAATGCAAATATAAGTATTTACTGTTTTTGTGTGATTGATGAATGTGTGCAATGGATGATCATGAAATATGGATGGAAAGCTTTCTCTAATCTTTGTGTTACTGTTGCGTGGAAACATTATTTGAGATGAAACGGGGCTTCATTTATAGAAACATAGTAACGTAGGTAAAGACTAAACAGCAAGGTGAGAAGAGGTCAAGGATTGTTGCAACTCAGGCACTAGTTGTCCAAGCTCATTAAGGAATCCGCAAAATAGTCATGATTCAATAAATAGTTTTGTTGATGGTTATGATGGATGTTAGAGTTTATATAGGGAAGATCTACAGATGTTCAAGAACAGGATAGAGTCCTAATTGTCTTAGTTTTCCTAGATTTTATAGTATAAATAAGAGCTTCCACCTAGATATTGGGAAGTGGAGCGACCCTTATGGGAATTGTTGTAAAGATGGATGCTATAAATCCTTCCTGTATTCCTTAGATAGTTAGTTACTATTTTCTTATCAAGCAATGTTATGTTGTTCACTTGATTCCTAAATAAAGAGCATATCTACTTTTTGAACAAGTTTATGATGTTCTAATATGGTTGTGTGAGTTCAATGTTAGTTTTTGCCGTAACTTTCATTCCAAAAGACTCACCCAAGGGGGCCCACTTGGTGAGGATTCTATCTGGTTATCTTTTATGCATTTTGTCTTTCGAGTTATTTAATTATGTTCTATTGAATTGCTCGTTGTCTGCTCCTACAGCCATAGACTGTTACTCTGTGTCTACTCCTGCAGCCACAGCAGAATTGAATAGTTGTTTCTGTATAAGTAAAAGAATTTACATTTTGATAGTAGAAGTTAGTATAATTTTCCTAAGATGATTTTAAAAGTAATTTCCTTTCCTATGAATATTTATTTAGCATTTTCATTTGCTTAGAATAGGATAGACTTGTTCCTAGACACTCTTGGTGCATATATCTTGTAGTCCCATTTCAAGTTGTACATCTTCGGATTGATAGACAAATGAGTCAAGGTAATGGGGTTTGGATAGTTGCTCAGTTAGGAACTTGTGTCTCTAAGTTGAGTACTAAGCTGTGTATAACATCCATTGTTTTGTACCAACAAGAATCGGTCTCAACATAACTCTCCTCTTCGAACTCTTCATTGTTAGTAGTGTTAACTTCTTCAATGAGATGCAACAGAGTATTTGTGGTTTTCACAACTGATTGTTTATTGCTTTGGCTTGTAGATCCTTACTCTATTTGTCCATATTCCAATCCTTAAATTTTAGGGTTTCGTGCAGGTAGAATTGGTTCTGCCATGCCTTGTCCTTGTGCTTTGATGCCACTAGTACCATCATATGCATATCTCTTAAACATTGTGAATCTCCTTCCATACTATTATAGAGGGATTTAGACCAAAGGTTTGTCTTCCTCCTTTATATAGCCATTTTGAAATGTCTTCCTCAAGAGATTCGTCATTTAAATCACCCCATCTAATGAAGATAGTAGAAGGTGAATACTGGATGATGGATTTTCCTTTGTGTTGGTTATTGTTTGGTTGAGGCCTCCCAAAAGATATTGGTAATTTCCCTATGAAAAGGATTAGTGTATGAATATTCTCCACGTCCCTTATCATCTACATGGATTTTAATGCCAAATCCAGAAGTGGATGGGGTAGATGATGTTGCAAGTGATAGGGATTCTTCAAAATGGGATGTGGGTGGAGCTTCTTGATTGATCAAAACTTGATTGTTAGTGTTGTCTCTCAAGTGGTTGCCAAATTGGAAAGGATTGGGATCTCCTATTATTGTAATCTATATGTCTTAGTGCGAGAACTTGACATATTGATGATAAGTAGATGGGACAACCTTCATAGCATGAATCCAAGAGCAGCCAAGGAGCATGTTATAAACGAGCTTGAGATCTAGAACTTTAAATGCTATGTCTTTAGTCACTAGGCCAACTCTTATTGGGAGAGTAATACTTCCTTTATGTGGGTTCTCCACATCATCATAAACTTTGATATTTATTTTCTTAGAAGCATCCACACTATGCTCAGAGAATCCTAGTACTTTAGCCAACTTTAAGGTACAAATGTTGAGGCCAACTCTGTCATCTATTAGAACTCTTAAAATTTTATGCTTATTGGCATATACCTCAAGGTGGACTGGGTAATTATATGAAAGGTTACCAACCATGGCCTCAAATTCTTCGACACTGATGTCACTGGGTACCACAGACTCGCATAAGGCTTTGTCCAATATTTCTTTATGGCTTGGCGAAATGCAAAGGAGCTCAAAGATGGAGATCTAGGAGGGGGGGTTTCTTAAGATTGTCCACTAGATTATACTGAGTTGTTTGTTGGGAAGTAGACGATGCACCTTGGAGGGTTACTTTAGAGCGATGTGTGGCTACTGCATACAAGGTTTTTACTTTTGATAAAGATAGTAGAAACAGTTTCATTAGCTTTACTAATGTGATTGGTGGTATATTCATGTGATGCATTGGCATAATTAGCCTTGTTATTCTAAGTCCTTGAGCTAGAGGCCTTCCCTTTGTCATGATTTTGAAATCTTTTTAAAGATTGTGTGATCATTTTTAGACGTTTCCTTTGGATTTTTATTTGATATCTCACCATGGTCGATTATATCTTGGATGAGATTCTTAAGCTTATAACAATTTGAGGTCTTATGACCTTTGACTCTATGCTAATCACAAATATTTGTGTCATTCCACCAAACTATCTTGAAAGGGCCTAGCTCATATGGTTTGATCTTCAACAACGTTATTATATTAGATTAAATCAACTTCTTAAGCATGGACTCGATTGCTTCTCCAAGTGGAGTATAAGTTCACCTCAAATAATAAGTCCTTGTCGTGCATTGAGGATTGGGTTGAGTCACATTAGTTGAATTGTCAATATTAATTGATTAAATTTTATTAGGAGGTGGTGTGCTTGTACTAGTAGTTCCTTGGAGACAAATCATAGGTTGGGCTTGATTTAACACTTTGGCATCCACTACTCCATCATTCGTAACATTCTTATTTATCGACCAAACCTTGGTTTTTTCATTAGATGCATTATTAGCTTGATTACCTTCTTTAGAATTTTTTAGGATGCCTTGCACAATAAGGCCTCTTTCACATTTTAGTCCCTTTTCAATTACTTGGTGAAATGTATCCGAGCATTGCATCTGTAGTAGATATTTTATTTGCGGGACCAAGTTTTCAGTAAACATGTCAACTTGCTCTTTCTCTGGTATATGACATGGGCTCTTTCTAACAAGTGACCACCAACATTGTAAGAAAGTGGTGAAAGGCTCTCTCTTTTTGCTTGGTTGCACATAAATCTATTAGAGTTGTTGAATTTTCAATATCATGTGAAAAGTGTGCCACAAATTGTTTTGCTAATTCACCCCATGAGCGTATTCTAGGTAGGAGATGGGAAAACCACTCCATTTCTTGACCCCCTAGACTATGAGGGAAGAGGTGCATTAGATAAGTATCAGTATCAGCAACCTTTATACAAGCAGTAAAGAACTCACGAATATGATCTCGGGGGGTCGCCTTTTCCCTTATACTTTTCAAATTTAGGAGCTTCAAAATTAGGTGAGAAGGGAGGCATGTACATCATTTTATCGAAAGGGTAGGGGCATAAATCTTCTATTGTATAATTTTTCTTTGTGTCCCAGTTTGGAGATTTGACATTTGACATTGCGGGCTCTAGACTTGTTGCATGAGTATATCTATTTGGGTCAATGCAGCCTGAATACTAAGATTGGGATCAATAAATGCATTGGCATTTGAATACATTAGTGGTTGTTGAAATGTGGAATGGTTAAAAAACTGACAATTGCTTGAAGTGATTGGCGGGGTGAAATAAGTGCAATGGGTGTTGATATTCTATTGATTTCCACTGATAGGATTCTACGAGCTTTGATTAGGTGGTGGAACATATTGGTAAGTGAACGTGGATCTAATCAGGACGAAAGTAGAAATTTGGTATGTGTCAGTCATAGCTTGAGAAAGAGCGCTACTACTCATTCGAGATGACACATTGATATTCTCTTGAGCACTCAAGGAAGACGTATTTGGATTAGAGATCTGATTTTGGACAACAGCACTAAAGGACACAAGAACTTGAGCTGAAGTAGCATTGATTTGACCAATTAAATTGGTATTGTAAAGGGGATTATTATAAAGAGACATCGATGTAGCGCTTTGTGTGGCAACTTGGGTAGTGCTCACTAAAGGAAAACTAGTACGGACTAGTTATGAAGTCGACCCTTGGGTGAGTCTCATAGTTTGAGGAATTTGGGCCCCTGGTTGCATTATGGTGGTAACGTCAAAGTTAGGGGATAATTTAGCACAATTTTGTGCTAACAATAAGAGATACCAATTAGGTTCATGATTAAGAAGCGCATTGATAATTGCAAGAATTTGCAGGTCTTGTTGTGTGTCTTAAAGTTCTTCTATTTTTAAACCCTTTTCGATGTTTTCAATCAAATATAGATCATTGGGAATAGACATTTTGGCATGACCCATTAAAGTTGTGTCTTTTTTTACCTTGATTATGCGAGGACGCAAGGTCCATAATGCTTGTTGAGTTGAAATTTGGGTCGTTATTAGGATCCACTGAATGTTTACCTCTTTGTGATTGAATAAAGGACATGGAGTACTCCTAAAGACACACTGAGGGGTAAAAAGGATGACAACTGTGTTTTTGGTCTTTTGGAATTGATGCAACTAAGGACGCAAACCTGTGTTTTTGATCTTTTGAAATTTGGGTTGATGACAATAAAGCTAAAGTGCACCTATTTGTTCTTTTGGACTTTTCCAAGATTGTTGAATGAGAATACAAGGTTATGCAAACCTATTAACTTGATTCCTATACAACTTAGAAGCACAAAGCTATGGAGGTTCACCTAAGGATACTAAAAAAGACACCTTGACCTGAAATAAGACGGGGATTGATTGGATGTTTGATAAAAGTTTTGACCCTAAGCTAGACACCATGAGGGCTAAACTTGAGGATCGGTTGATTGGTGATGACAAAAGTTTAATGGGATCTTGGTATCTCAACAATAAGTAAGGTTCAATCTTAAGACTTAATTTGTTTGGATCTCCTTGGGAATGAATGGCTCCTATAATGCAACTAACTAGGGAGGCTAATGCTTGGAAACTTGATTTTACACTAAGATGACCCTAACGAAACTTATGTTGCAAACTTAACTTTTTGGAACCAAGGGGATCCTAAAAAGACAACACTAAATGTACCTACGGACCCTAAAGGCTTGATCAATCACAAAGTTGGAAATGGTTTGTATCCCAATTGGGCAATCTGAGTGACCCTTTGGATTTCTAATTTCAACAATCAATTTCGGAATTTGTTCTAGCAAATACAAAAATGATTGTGGTCAACTGTGAAAATTGGTTGGCAATTGCATAGCAAATTAAGGTCAAATGTGAAATATTGATAGGGCCGATGTGAAAAATGAAATCACAATTGTAGGATTTTGTCTCAGTTTTAGAAATGGGAAAATTATATATTATTTTGAGAGAAACTTAAGACAAAATAGGTGACCAAACAGTCAAAATAAAAATAATATAGTATGGTTGTGGACTTGAACTTCTCTGAAATTTAGAGTTTCACATAAAGGGCCTAAATTAGCCCAAAAGTGGACTAACTCTACTAGTATTAGCACAAGGATTTTAGCAAACAATTAGAAAAAAAACACGTGTCCTACATAAGGCGATAAATGATACTACTCAATAGAGCCCCCATTGCAATAAAATACCTATCCATGGCATACAGATAGAGATACAGGCCTACAAAAGATTTTCCTTATCTCTTACTCGAAAGTCCAGAGACCTTATGAACCAAGGACTTCCTTCTTTACCATGGGAGGTACATGAGGGGTATCTACGAAGTACGATTTGCACTCCCCGAATTGTCAAGTATGGGTTTTTGGGCCTCTAAAAAAAAGGGTTATTAGTCAATATTCGAGGACACCCATATTACCTACATTCAATGGCAAGCCACTAAAGGCTTTACTCAACCCTGTGTGGCTCTAAGTCCACCTCTAGATATGATACCTCCCAGCACAATTCTAGGCTTAGGACTACAGATTTCGCTCGTCCTTTTTATATAATGGCCTGAATGAAATACTGCTTGGGTTCAACTGCAAAATTTTCGTGCAGCAAATGCAAAATTCCTCTGTCAAATGCGTAAAAGATCAATATCGAATGCATAAATCAATGATTCACATGTAAAAATCTTTCAGCAATTGTGAAATCCAACACCTGTAGTTGCACATCACACAAAAATCAAAGATTAGTAGGTTGTAGCTCCACATCAGGTTTGCCAGATGTTTGCGCAGGGAAATTCAACATATATATTAGACTAGAAAGGTAACCGCTAAACCTTCAAATCCAATAAACACAATCCGCACAACACAGTGAATGAATACAAATGAAATCAACAAAATAACACAAAATCATGAAATGAATAAACCCATGTTGACTCCAATGCACTTGTTCTCCATTGTTCTCTTTCTTGTGTGGGTGATGGCTCTCAAAGTCACACTTTATGAAAACCTCCAAAATAAAAGCACTAATTACGAAGATAGTGGTTATTGATAATGAGGATTGATTCTAAATTTATAGATTTCAAAAGGTTTGATTCGATGGCTGAGATTGATTTGAAGACAAAACTGATCAATGGTTGAGATTCAATGAGACAGGTCTCTTCCGATTGAACATGATTGAGAGAATAACTAACTTGACTAACTAGTTAGGAGATTTGATTGAGAGTAGAATTGAATTGACTGAGCGGTTAGAAAAGTTGATTTCGAAAAAGGATGAAATGACTAACTTTTTAGAAAAAGGTGATTGAGAACTTACTAAGATTCAATGGCAATCAGGATTTTCCACATGTGATGTAGTAAATTTAGAATGAAATGCCATTTAGATTGAATTTGGGTTTTCGAAAATGTTAAATCAAATTAGAATGAGAGGGAAATGAATTTGAATTGAATTTGGAGGGAAATTAGATTTATTTGAAATGCAGGTCAAATGAAATAAATTTAGGAAAGGAAATTTATTTCATGTGAAAACATCATTAGATAATTAAACAATTTAAGGAAATTGAATTTAATTATGGGAAGGTGGAAATTGAATTTAATTAAACAATAAAGATCATTTAATTAAAGTGAGAAATTGAGATTAATTAAATAATAAAAAATTTAATCAATATTAGAGGGGGAATGGTTAATTGATTAAATGATTAAAAGGGAAATTTGAATAATTAATTTGAAATGGAGGGAGTGTTGTTCCCAAATCAAGAGATTCCCTAAACCCTAAAGGTTAGCCACTTTCTTATTCTCAAGTTCAAGGTTGGATTTGGCCAACGAACGAGATTCAGTCACAAAACTAAAATCTCCTAGACTTTGAGCTCTGCAAAACCAAGGTGGGTCTCCTTTAACAATGCCCAAATGACCTACTACATTCTATGCTCTGACATTGCAATTTATTGTAGATATATCCCAATGAAAATACACCAAGGAAAATCTATAAACCTTAGATCTGGCTATTAATCTTAGTATTTCGACATTCACTTAGCATTGGGAATAATTCCTACTCTAAATTTAAGTCTTACAATGGAAAGGGAAAAGAAATTTTAAATTGATTTTGAAAATTAGGCACATACTCCCCAAACCAGTGCCTTCCTTGGGACAACAGAGTCAACCTATAGCAAGCAAATGTTCTACCCAAACAAATCAACTCTAAACCAGTGAGTTCCTAATATCAATGCCTCACTGATATCCTCTCTACTTTGGTTCTGTTGTAGCCATTCTTGTTAATTCTTCACATACACACCACCAATTCTTTAACTTGTTAAAAGCAATTTAATCTCTTCCTTGAAAAAAAAGTAGAAAATGAGACAAACATTACAAGAACAATTTGTAAAGATGACACAAAAGATCCTTGATCATTTTATTCCATAAATCGGTGTTAATGCATGTAGGAGACAGCTGCACAAAACACATAAACATTTATGCACTTTGGTAAAGAGCTATTTTAGACAGTAAAACATTTACAAACTAACCTTTCATCATGTTGCTCTAGCTTAGAACTTGTACATAGAATCTTGCTTCCAGAAAATTACATCAGAACCCTTTACAATGGAGAGAAGAAAAGAATTAATAGAAAGAGGAAAAGCCCTAAGATGAATCTAGAAATGACACTTGGCTTCTTCATCTTTGCTTGATCTTAAAATCTGAATCTGAAACTCCTCTCTTTCTTCTCTACATCCTTGCCCTCGATCTACATTCTTCAAATTCTCTTGCAACTAAAATCTGTTTTTTCTTTATCTTACCTCTGACACTTGGCAATCAAAAATAGCTCCAACACTTCCCCTCTTCTTTCCTTTGCTTGCAACTAAAAATATTTTATTTTCTGCACTTTGCCTTTACCCATGAAATATTTGATTAAAATGCTTTGCAACAAATAATTTTTGCCTTTTTTCTACCAAAATATTTCTCACATAATAGAAGCATCATTTTAGAAAGCTCTTCATGTGCCTTATACTTTTACTTCCACCCTTTTGGCATGTTCTGTAAAAATATTTTACTTCTGAGTAAAGGGCCACCAGACCTTAGTGAAAAAATTCATTTACCACCTGTCTTGCTTCAATTACATTTTAGTGTTGGTAAGAACAATCTCTATTAGCCTTGCCTTGCAATACCATTAACATAACAACCTGTGCAAAAACATTCCACCCCTAGGCGAAAACATTTTATTTTGCAACTGCAAAAATACTACTGACACGGAAATGAAATCCCGATTAACGGACAAAAATGCATTAATCATGTCAAAATCTAAACCCCTGCAGCATCCAAAACATTTTTGTGTAACATTGTTACTCTTGCCTGGAGTTGTATAAAATTCAAAACCTGATTCTCATAAACACAACTATGACCTCTCAAGATAGTGCATCTCCTCATTTAATGGATTCTGTAACCCATCAATGAGATCAGAGTTCTCTGCAATAGTTCCAAGGTACTCAACTTTCACAGTCTTATTCCCTTCTCATACTCTGGAGTAGTACGTTCAGTCTATGCCTGCAATTTCAAATGCATCTTCACATAAACATTTTAAAATAAACCTCAAGGGAATCACATGACTTGTCTAAAATGGACCACAGCCAGTCCACTCACAAATCTCTTCAAGGTCAACCATTATTGACCTGCAGCACTTAATAATACGTTTATCAATCAAAACGTTACAAGCTCTCCTCTTAGCTTGAACAAACCAACACAAGGTCGAACACACATATCATCATACTGCCTATATGTCCCCAGCCAAGGCCGTGGAAGTTGGTTTTACATCTGCCAATAGCCATTTCAATAAATCAATTTTGTGTGTACTCTACAATCTTTGAAAGCATTTGCCCTCCTCTCGTCCATCTATGTTGTGTTGCTTAGGGTTTATATTTTGAAAGCACCCTAGTGTTGAATGCATGAAAGAAGACACACAAAGTAGGCATTGGCAAAGGAAACCAAGATGCAATGATCTAATCCACACAATCAGCAAAAAAAAAGTGCCCATGGCAACAAAATCTGTCTAGAAAGCTTTCAAAGGGTCTATTATTGGATCATCCCAATCAAATGCGCTATTGCACTTTCAGGTCTACATATAAAGGGCAATGTGCGAGCCTCTACGCAAAAATCATCAAGCAATGTGTTTCAACCTGCCATCGTGCGCATTGTTAGCAATAGAATTCTAAAATAACGGTGTCATTTACACATCAGTAATGATTACTCTTCATACTACAATTCCATAGGTCAGCAACAGAAAAGCCATGATATAAAACTATAACAACAGTTGCAGCTTGTATGGCCTTCACTTCGTCTTTGAAAATCCAATGAAGATGCATCTCTGATCATCTAAATTCACGCTATAGGTTATAAAAATTTAATTCAATCCAGAGAATACTGCGTTGAAATTGCATTCTCAATGACAGTCTTCGGTGATATCCCATAGTTATTTTATATTAATCTAGTAGAACAAGTGCTAAATCGATTTGATAATACCATATTTCCCGAGATCAACAAGCTGAGAATACATTGTTTCGTTTAAATCATGCGCAGGCACTTCTAAATACTACGGCTTCACAGAATCCTTCAACTCCATGAGCAAAGGTGTCGAGCTTGGGAAAGGTCTACAACGGTTTGCAATCCTCTTATCATTGTAATCCCACAACACAGCACTGATGTTTCAATCAAAGGGAAAATGGATCGATGTCTGGAGAGAGCAAAAGAACAAGCAGGCATCAACAATAAACCCAAAAACATCTTGCCTTCCCCATATTCCCGCACCTATTTTCCATTTGGCCTATTTTCCATGCGAGATGGCGGGGACGTCGTCCCCGCATTCATTTTTTGGATGGCCTTTGTGGCCTTAGGTTTTTTAAGTTATGATTCATCTCTGCCTAGGTTATTTTTAGCCCTGCCTGGCATATCTTACTGTTTATTATGACTAATAAACTTTTGTTAATATGACTAGTATGTTTAAGGTTTTTGATAGAGGAAAGTTTTAGGAGGCCGTGTTATGTTGTAATTCTGCTAATAATTGTTCTTTTGTTGTTACTGCGTGTGTATTTGGGTCAACCCCCTAATTTTGGCTGCTTTCAATATCAAAAACAATGACATTATTTAAATTTAAATGATATAAATTTAAATTTGACCCTTTTATGACATTTTAATATTATAATAAGTCAAAACCTTTGTGGGTCTGGCTAAAAAAAGATTTTGTTTATGATCAACTGGACCTCTAAATGCCTTGAAGCCACACTTGCATGCATTCTAGATCCGAAAGATTAAGCCATTTGTCATTTAATTTGACTTTTGACGTCTCTACACTGTGGCCAAAACAACCCATCACTCATTTGAAAAAATATCAAACGTTGCTCTGGAAAGCTGTCATTGGGGAAATCAATTCATTTAGATACAGTGAGTATGTGTGCCAAGGGGTTTTTCTTAATTCCATCAAATGTGCACAATATTAACAAACAAAGTTGTCTTCTCTGAAAATTTCCGAAAATGTTTTTATCCAACCCCTGCAAAGTCAGTTTTCTTTTGACCTTGAAAAACTTTCAAATTGAGAGATGGGGTGCTTCAACCAGGCAAAGGAGCATATGAATATACAAAGAATCGTGAGGACCATTCCATTTAACATGGCAGGATGTTAGGTCATGAAATATGAATCAGGATGCATTCTGGATCCGAAAGATTAAGCCATTTGTCATTTAATTTGACTTTTGACGTCTCTACACTGTGGCCAAAACAACCCATCACTCATTTGAAAAAATATCAAACATTGCTCTGGAAAGCTGTCATTGGGGAAATCAATTCATTTAGATACAGTGAGTATGTGTGCCAAGGGGTTTTTCTTAATTCCATCAAATGTGCACAATATTAACAACCAAAGTTGTCTTCTCTGAAAATTTCCGAAAATGTTTTTATCCAACCCCTGCAAAGTCAGTTTTCTTTTGACCTTGAAAAACTTTCAAATTGAGAGATGGGGTGCTTCAACCAGGCAAAGGAGCATATGAATATACAAAGAATCGTGAGGACCAGTCCATTTAACATGGCAGGACGTTAGGTCATGAAATATGAATCAGGATGCAAAGTCACTCTAGCAGATTTAACATTGTTTTGACAATAAATGAGTAAACTGCATTTGGTTTTGACTTGGAAAAAATAGCAAACAAAGTCCTAGGGATCTAAAATCTTACACAAAGGAACATTAAGATGTAAACAAATGTGTGCACCAATCATCTTGCCATGACAATCAAATGGTAGCAAAATATAACTCTCTGAAAGTGGCTACTATAGCAAAATTAGCAGTATGCAAACAAAAAACTCTCTAAAGACCCCAAAATAGGTACTTCAAAAACTCATCAAATCTAATCCTGGGAAGTTGCAAACGAACATGAGCAATCTCTAATAGGAGGTAGACAACATTCCAAGGTAGCTCTTCATGACAATCAATGGTTGCCAAGTTATTAACCCTCAAAGTAGGCTACTTGGGAGAAATTTGCAGGGATACTTCCTGAGTGTTGCATTCAATTTTCTCGTCATGGGCCCTTCAAATTTTGCCAAATTTTGAAGGTCCCAACAGAGAGAATAGTAATTCTGAAAAATAAAGTCAAATTAATTAAATAATTAAAATTATTTAATTAAGAGGAATAATTAGTAAAATTGGCATTTGCAAGTAAAAGACAATTTTAAGTGTCCATACAAGCATATTAGGGTTTGGAGGAAGAGTCGTGATGAGTCCACCTAAAGCCATTTCTACACTAAGCCCAAGAGCGACGTGAATGCCAAAGCCCTCTTGACCTTGGTGGGCAGTCAATAAGGACATCCACCGAGGTGGCCTACTTAGTGGGTTGTTTGTACCTGCCTTCCCCATCAACGTCTTATCTCTTTAAAGACAAGTGCCACCTTGTGAAGTTGGGTGGAGGTCGTAAGTGGGTTCCTTGGCTCTTCTACATAAGTGCCCTCTGGTCCTAGGAGCCATTATGGCCAACTCTAGGGCGGCCTACTTACTTAGCCCTCTTAAACCCCTTCTGATTACACCCCAAGCCCTTCCTACAAGATGAGAACACGGACCTGATATAGTATCAACCTGTCGTATTACGCATGATCTAAAAATGAATTCACTTTGGTTTATATGTTGTTCAACCTCTATGAGTCAATCCTAGACTAAAGTGTTGTTATGCTAAATGCTTCGACCTTTCTTGGAAAATGTATTTATTTTCTAACTGTGCTTAGAATCTAATTCTACTTCTTTTATACCTTCACATCTCATTGAGAAGACACATCTCTTTTGAAAGAGATATCCATTCATATGGGTCACGTCTCCTCGTTGATGTCTTATTATTCAAATCAGATTTGCACTTTTGATTATTCATTACAATACTTATTGTGTATTCCCTAAGTTGATCTCCCTTGGATGTATTCCTCAAATGAAATCTTCTCCCCTTTATATCTTCCCATGCGAGGGAGACGCACCTCTTCATCATATCTGCCCTTTGCAAGGGTCACAACCTTTAATAATTATCACCCTTTGAAAGAATTACAACCCTTCATCGTTTCTACCCATTCCTTTCTACTTTCATGAATCCCTCCTTTCACTCGCTCCCTTCTTCCTCCCCCATCCTCCTTTCAAATGAGGTTCTCTTCTCCCTTTTGTATCTCATGTTTGAGGGAGTCCCAACTTTTCATTTCATGCCTTTTGACCATTCATTAAACTTCATTAAATTTTAATTACATTTTAATTTTTTTCTTTTATATTTTAACTTTAATTTTTTTATTATTAAATCCTATTCGGAGAACATTACAGCATTCTCCTCTCCTCTCGCCCACATTTGAGAATTTGGATTGTGGTGTTTTGGACAATCATCTAGAGAAGGAATAGAGGTCGTCTCTATTTCTAATACACACATTTTGGGTGTGCAGACTAATAGGGAAGGGCCAGGTGTTGTGCAGGTCGTTGATACTTTTGGTTGTTTTTGGTTTAGCTGTTTTTGTAGGGTTCCTATTGTTGTGAGGCAGCTTGGCTGCAGTCATGCTATCTGGCTTTTGTGTCAACTGACATCTTGCCTTAGTAAAAGGTTTTCAGGTCCTCCCTTTCAAAACCTGTTTTTACCCGTTTATCAAAAACTCTCCGTTCAATGCATCTACATTTACTCAAAGCCAAAACTCTACTCCAATCAGGGGGGCAAACTCAATGCCTAAAGAGACAAGATTTTTAGTATTCCAGCATCACTGTTCATGACCGAACACAGAGGGTGCATTAATAGGCATATGAGAGACATGTTCCTTCAGATTTGGAAAGTAAAAAGAAATACAATACTGTATTTTGTAACTTTTAACTTCATATCTTCTCTCAAACATCTCAGCAAGATTGGACAATATCTAGCAGAACTTCACAAGGTTTAAAGGAATCTACCCACACCCAGTACCAAATTTCTTCTGCACTAGGGTTAGCAGATGTGCTACCAGTTGGGATATCCGCATAACAGCAGTCCCAGTCCCCACAATCCCTCCAACTTTGTTGATAAAAATGATATAGCGGTAAATGCCAACCTCTACAACCTGCAAAAGTTTATCATGCTTCTAATATAAACATGCAGTAGACAAGACAAAACCAAGGAAGCAGTTCCAAAACAACATAAAGATAATTTGATAATCATTCTCCACGTTAACAGTTGGCAATTTGGCTCTTGATAAATACAACTATACATGTCCTCTTATTCCTTTATCAATGTTTGAATTGATAGATGTTATGTAAAAGTCTTAGATGATAATCAAAATTTTATTAGCAACAGCCTAAAGGTAACCCTCAATCCACCAATATCCCTGTCCAGATACATCACTACTTTCATGATGTTTAATAATTCTGTATTTGAGCTCATTTGTGTTGTGTCTCTTATCACTATCTAGTTTGCATAAAACAGGTATAGAGGTCACTGAAAATGCAGCTTCATTGTCCTAATTTTGCACATTTCTAATAAAATTACTGCAGATCGTCTTTTCATTTCGCTCCTCAAAAAGTATCCACGGTTAGAAATCAGCACAGCAGGCCTAAATATTAGTTTAAAAAAAATACACCCATCAAAAATCACTGATAAAAGTCAATGCATAAAACCATCTGCAATAATGCCTTAAAAACGGAAATTCAAATCCTTCTCTTCAAAGACTATCAAAGAAATTTTGAACCCGAACCTAGATCTAGATCATGAAGTCTGTAAGATATGACACTTTGTCATCAATAAAATTAATAACATTTGTGTCATTTCTATGATGAATGAAATTTTTTTCTTACTTAAATCTAATTATGAATCATCTACTAGCATCACAATGGACTAAAACAATCTCTGTCAAATATTGTTATCATTCCCTTTAGACTTCAGTGGCATCTACAGCTTCAAAACCAACAGTTCCATCCACCTGAAATGAAACAAAATAGTTTTTTTTTTAAGAGAAACATAATAGTTCAAAATATTACATAGCACGTTAGTCAACTGCACAATGAGAATCTTCAAACTGCAGTAACTATAATACCACAACAAAATTATGTGTGCTGAGAAGTGAGTCTGCAGTTGCTCATTTTACAACAATTAGCATTTCCCTGAAAGAAGCTTTACCCCACTTCAGAATTGATAATCCAATGACAATACATACTCCCAACCTCTGGTTTTCTATCCACCAGTGTCCCTGCCAATATTTGAAGGTCACATATGATGCATGACATATCCAACAATTTTCTCAACAGAAAGAGGGCCCTGCTGTTATAAGAGCTCTCGCCTTGGAACATCCTTGCAAATCTCATGCCTCTAAATTTCTAACCATGTCTATATATGTTAGATCCCAATTGTGATGGTCGCAGATAACACATTACATATCTTCCTAGAATGTTCTTGACAGGAAGAGGTCCCCTGTTTCAAAACAAAACAAATCAGAGTCGGTCCATTTAATTGTCACATATACAAATATACGTGGCACACTGTCTGTTAGAAACTTAAGCTTCCTCTACTTACCAAACATGAGAGTCGCAACTGTTGTTGCGGTTATCGCCCATTACAAAAACACAGCCATCAGGCACATGCTGCATATGGATATAACATGAAATGTGAAGATTTTGGTTAACTTGTTTTTTAATCATCTTTTCAATGAATAAACAAAAGGATATATGATGTGTGAATCCTCTATCTTCATGGATATTGTAACTTAATTCCCATATAAGTAGTGATTCCATAGTGTATCAGATTATGTGATAATTTATCAGGATTCAAGTGCATGGATTTGAGTCAATCTTCATTGACCCATATTTTATAATTTGATTCTCCATGGAAACACAACTTACATGAGAATAAAGTGTAAAAATAGCCATTGATGTTCAGGGGTATTGAACACAGACCAAACAGATGGTGTACAATCTGAGGCTCATGAATAAAAGTCACGAGGCATTCAAATGTCAACAACATTGAGCCCACCAGGTATTTCTCCATTCATCAGCAGTTACAATGAATAGTTAGCAGAGTTCAAGTAATCCTTTGTCTGGAATTAGCCCTCTTCCCTGGTGGTGAACACTCACAAATGTTGTTCAAGCACACCCACTGCAGGTACATTCCATGTAAAACCAACTTAATTTAATTTCCGTCAAATAAGTACTACTTTGGAGTTAAAAAATGAAAGGATGGTAAAACTTGATATAAAGAACATAAAATCAAACATATACAAAATGCAAGTTGATAAGTAACACACAGTAGTACTCATATCATATGCAGCTGGCTCTGCTACAAAGTCTTCAGATTGAGCAATTCCATTTACAATAAGCTTCCCATGGTAGACCTGCTCAATTTAATAAATTGTCATGAAAGTTTACAAAAAATGCATATAGTAATTTTTTTAATGAGTTGAGAAAGAAAAAAAATGTCTCACTCCTCATCTTTAAAACAGAACTTCTACACTTTTGTCATGATCCTGAGTCTGAAATTTGCAGTCAGGGTGTATAATTTAAAAACCAAAATATGATACACACCATCACCAAGACCAGATGAAACATAATATTTAATAGACTCTACACACTGGTCATATAACAGGATAAAGACTTTTATAGGCTTCCCTTCAAGTTGCCTGATTAAGGTTGGATATAATCAGTTCGCAGTTAAGAAAAGAACAAAAGCCCAGTGTATATTCGTGTGCGACCATACACATTCATGTATATGTGCATGCACATGCGTATGGATAGTTTGAAAACTTGTGACTCAGAAAAGCACAGAAGATCCAATTTTAACTTGGACTCAGCAGCTCAGCAAATTCAAAAAATACATTTATTCATTACTTTGAGGAACTCGCCAAGACTTAACAATTGACAGTTGAGTTAATGGGTGATTAACTCAGTAGCAAAAATAAATTGTGCATGTATTTATGAGTTAGGTGAGTACTCATCAAGTTTTTGATCTGTGTGTATGTATAGAGAGAATTAAAAAATACAAATTGAAAAACTCCGAGGCAAAGTTGTAGACCACATTCAAAAATAAACAATAAGGTCAAGATTCCTTATATTTTTAATCATCATTCACAAATTTATTGCAAAATTGTTGATCACTTAAGATTAATATACTACAAAAAATTGCAAGATGAATAAATATTAATATCACATATTCAAGATGCGAGATTCAATATATATGGATTCTATGGATCTCCGGCTCCAACCAAGTATAAGTCTGATAATTTATTATTTCAGCTGTGTTTACCAAATTTTAAAAAAAATGCACCCTAAAAAATTCAGGTTCTAACTAAACGTGATGTGCAAAAGTTTCAAGAATTCTTGTTTTTGCCTTACTTTTGACCATTCATTTTATCATTAAGCTGTTCGAAGGGAAATTATCAATCAGTATAAGACGAATTCATAGGATTCCTGAACAATAATTAAGAAGTGAGAAAATCCTAAAGCATCAAACATTTTTCAATCAAAATCAGACTGCGTCCTAAAAGTTATGTTACAGGGTTTTGCAGAAACTCTAGCCAAACCTAAACTGGTCCAGACTGGGTTCTAATCCTGGTCCAGGCCAGCCTGAAATCACCCAGGCCTCTGGATTCAACACAAGTACATCTGACAGGACCAAGACTGGCCTAGGTTTGCCCAGAGTTCTACCTTGGGCCTATGGACTTCATCTGGACACATCTGAACATACTTGGGCCAAATCCAATTACATGGTGCAAACCCAGGGAGAACCAGCTTGAGACCCAAAAACAAACCAAACATGAAATAAAACAAAACAAGTAAAGACCTTAACCCCACCTAGCAGATTTCCTTAGTCTCGAACAAGGATTAGGAGCATGTGGCTCCTACAGTGCCACTTGTAGGGTGCAGCTAGTAGGAGAGAAACCAGCATTGTTTGTCCTTTCAATGAACAATCTGATAATATTGATATTCTCGATGAAGAGCAATATGATGATTTCTATTGATTTTACATGTCCAAATGCACTAATATAAACCATTTTTAAACATTAATTGATCTTTATTATTTGACTATGAACATTGAATTATCAATTATCAGTTGTGTTCTGTATTTAATGTATGGCTGAACCCAGCTGTAACATATTGGCAAACCACCCAACCCAAACTGGCAGCATAGCCTAAAAGTAAATCTTAAAGAGATAAAAATATCACATATGACATTTGAAAGAAAGAACCATTACCTTTCAGTTTTATGGGCCAAATCAGAGCACATCCCCAAAAAAGTTCTTCCTCTTCTAGAACGTCATATAATGCATTTTAAGGAAAGAAAACTTAACTTCAAGATTATAGAGCTACATCCTTTGCTATGATGGTGTAGTGGATGTATAGCATCAAATTGGAATTTACTACAACCTAATGAAGTGAGTTGGGACCTTGTTTAGATTTCAATCTTGTTATTGTATACAGAATTGATAGACAGTTTTCCAGAAAATGCCATCATTTTAAAGCAGGCTGGGCATTTTTATGAACTGTCAGACATGTTTTGATCTTATAGAGGACACTCCTACTGTTATCACCTTTAACAATTTACCTCTTTGAACTAACTTTGAAATTTGTTACATGGTAGCCCTTGACATATACGCATACTGAAAGTGGGGTTGTTTCCACCTCCAATTATTTTCAAGTGTAGTATCTTAAACCATGTACAAATCTGTCTCAACATAGGTCTTGAAACGTCTCTTCCCAAAAAGAAAAGATTGGTTTGTTTAATTTATACTCACAGTTGTTGCATCACCATTTAGTTGCATCTCAAAAACTTGGTGGCTTGATCATGGAATACAGAAACAAAAATAGCAGGAAAATAAGCATCAACAACTACAGACAGGCCAAACAAGTATGTCTTCCAAGAAACCTTGGAGGCAGCAACTAAATACTCCATTGGTGTCACCCTGCACAACATCAATTTAGATTATCAAAACTACTCCAGGAGTCAAGCTATTTAAAAATGCTCTTCCACTCAAAAGGAACTAGATATTGCCAAGAATCCTCCACCTACTCAACTGAAGAGCCCACTGACTTCAACTGATCAACAGGAAGCAGATAGACGATAACAAGCACTAGTTACGAATTATACCATTCTGCCTCAAACTATATATGGAGGGATACCCAGCAGAGCAGCAGTGGAAATATCCAAAGAAAGAATAAGAGCTCGAGAAGGATCTTAGCCTGCTTCTTTCTCTGAATCACGGAAACCATGATCTAGATCTTAATAATTGCACCTAATAATCAGGAAATATCCCATCTGTTACAACTTGCAATGAATTCTCAAGGAATTTAAGAGATTCTATCTCTCTGACATACTTTAGATAATTTCACCCTCATTTCACAAGCAGTAGTAATGAATAATACCATTCTGCCTCGAACTATCAATGGAGGAATACCCAGCAGAGCAGTGGTGGAAATATCCAAAGAAAAGGATAAGAGTTCAAGAAGGATCTTCACCTGTTTCTTCCTCTAACCATGGAAATCATGATCTAAATCTTAATCATTGCACCTAATAATCAGGAAATATCCCATCTGTTACAACTTGCAATGAATTCTCAAGGAGTTTAAGAGATTCTAACTCTGGCATGCGTAAGATAATTTCACCCTCATTTCACATGCACTGAGTCTAGTAAAACAAGAAGAATTTGCTCTAGCCTCAAACAAACAAAACCTAAAGCCAACTTCTGACAATCCAGAGCACATATGCTTCTATTGTTGAAAGTTTGCTACCAGCTCATGATATTACTACTTTCAAAAACTTAATTTGGCAATGGCTCGGTTCAAATGGAAGATCGGGAGTTGTTGTCATTCCACGGGATGTTTCAAAACATTAGCTTCTTTAAGCCCATTGAAATGATTGCTGAACATTAGGCAAGTTTTGGTCCTACAAACTCAAATTTATTTGTTTCTTCAATTTATATTCCACCTATTCTTTCAGATGAATGAACTAGCAGGAAATACAATATCTGATCACATTCTTATTACCTTGAGGGATATTTTCAAGCTAGCTGCTATACCATAGTTACATGAGGAAACAGAGTACTTCGTTTTCTAGAACAAATTGTGGAAATATTTCTCCATTTATCTCTGAAAACCATTTAACTAATGTCAAATGTCAAGTATTGTTAGCTATAGCATCCACATTCCTCAAGCTGAGCAAAGAATATGCTATTCCTATTCTCAGTGAAAATAAATTGCCATTTTTGTCTTGAAAATTTTCTTGGCAAGCATAGAGGATCACCAAACCACTTAACCATTTTCTAATGGATGATAATTGTATTTGTCATGGGACCTTTAGTCAACAACCCAGCAATATCATGAAACATATAACCACTTCCAAGTGTTATTGGCACCACAAATATTTTGGTATCAAGACCCCAGCTTTGACAATTTTTGGCTATGCATTCGGTTGTCAAATTTGTTCAAAGCCAATTCAATTGTCACTGGTGACCCTCAACCTTCCAGGTTTACAGTCCCCACGAACTCTCCCTCAAATCAGCAGTGAGATGGCTACAATGGCACAAATATTTTTCAAGACCTACCAACTTTAAACATCCAAATGCTCCATGCATAGAGGTTGAGCTCATTGACTTAGCTGATTTTTGGTTTCCCTGCCACACCATCTTCAACACTAATAGTAATTTCTAGTGCTCCCTAGGGATGCGTCCCCCTTTTTTTGTCCACATCCCCTATAGGGGACATTTCAAAGACTTGAGGATGCCTAGGAAACGTCCCCTCCTTGTCTCCTTTCCATGCCAAATTTTGGAAACGTCCCGGGAACTTCAAAAAAAATGCAGGCACGTGGAAGGATGGCCAGGGAACGTCTAGACGTCCTCCATTTGTCCCAAGGATGGCTAGCCATCTAAAAAAACTTACAATATTTCAATGCTTGTGCTGGTTTATGACATGCCCACTAGGACTTATAAAAAATATGAAAATGTTGTTTTCCATTAAGGTCTATGTGGTTTCAAAGGTATTATTTGGGCTTGGTGGCAATGGCCCCGACCCTCGACCCCACCATATATCGCAACAAGGAATGCGCCCAAAGTGCTGCCCCACAACCCCACTGGAGTTGCTCCCCCAGACCCCCATGAGGGACACTGCCCCTCGATCCTATTGGGAGCATTGCCCACAAATCCCCATCAAACTATAAGTCTAACCAAGTAGTACACCAATGATGAATCATAATCACAAAATCTACAAAATACATAACCCCTATTGTAAATCTCCACATCTTCAAAATCAAGGATTGCCTTGTTTCATACACTGGAGAACTTGTTTAGCATACAAGGACTGTCATAGACAAAGTTGGCATGCTATAGTCATTAGAGTGTTGAAACAAGTCATTGTTGGCAAGAAATGTCATTTTCATAATGCAAAAAAGCTAAGCTACCGATTTGGGTACGGGTATATATATATATTTGTGTGTGTGTGTGTGTGTGTTCAAACATCAAAATTATAAAATATAAACTATATTAGTCTATAACTGTTATAAGAAGGGTGATTATCATAAATCCATAATTACCTATATCAAAAAATAGAATATTTTGATACCTCATTCATAATTTGCAAAAATGAAAATACTCAAATCTTGAAATGTCATTACACAATGAAAATTCAAGTTATAATCAATTTTAATATTCATGTTCTTCATCAGAAGCATCAAGGTCAATATCAACATTTGGTTCAAGTTCATTTGAACCACATGTCACAAGGATTGCACCCTGATGCTAAGCCGGGAGCTCAGCAATCCTGTGAAACATGGAAACACCTTCAAGCCTGTAGGTTGCTCAAAATGAAGGTGAATCTCCAAAGCGAGCTAGTTCTCCTAATGGTTACCTCCTAAAAACTAACTTTCTTGATGGGAAAAAGGGGAAAAGGATTGCTTGGAAATAAATCCTATCCTAGGAGGAGGTGATGCACCAAAAACTAGCTGAGATCTTCATATATCAGTAATTCATAAGGACGTTTGAGCTTTCAGATTTGTTAAAGAAGAACTTCAAACTGCTGCAAGGGATAAACACAACTTACAACCTGCATACATCAATTGCATTCCATCTAAAGGAGCTTAAATAAGACATGAAATAGGGAGTTTGCATAATAACTCACAAAAATCACATCAATCATCCATATGACACACAAAAGAATAGAGTAGAATAGGTCCAAACTGCTATTTTATTGAACTGAAGGAGCTATTTGCTGTTACAAAACTTAGAAAATATGAGTTACAATGCTGTTCTTCAATCTGAAAGAGCTCTGAAAGCTACAATGCCACTACCACTAGCTGTGTCAAGTGCAAAAGCTGGTTCAATTTCATTTTTCAAACATTTGACAAAATGCCAAATCATTAACAACACAAGGAAAGTGATTTCACAAAACATAAGCAAACAGCTGCTACATATGCATAATGTAAATCAACTGAAATCAATCTCAGTAATGCTGATATAAAGTTTACTAGCCCCATGTTCATATGTATAGCTCACAAATGCAACTAAAATGATATTTAATTGCTTGTTTGCTGGCATATTCTGATAAAAAATGATGTCACAATGTTGTGCGAGTGAAACTGAGGTTTTAATTTATGAAACTATGCTTGGGTACGGCCCTGGGTTCTTCCTAGGTGTTTGGGTTCTCTGTGGGTCCTTCACAACCCAGGCACCCAAGAAGAACCCAAGCCATACCCAAGTCATACCTGTACCAAGACATGGGCTAAAATAGAAGAACCCGGTATCTTAACAAAAAAGTATTTGCACAGACAACTCATAGACCAATCCCATCTAAGGTCAAACTAGAACATAATCAGTCATCTTGTTACTTAACCATTCCTCTTTGGTAATGAGTTTGACAAGAAAACATGCAATCTTGAAGGCTTTAGGAAAAATTTAATACTAAATCCCTCATTTGAGTACATAGTGTCCTTATTAACTCATGATCATATGTATATATAAAGAACATCATAATTCCTAAACAATTACCCATGCTCACAAAGGTTCTATAATGTCTATGAAGAATGGTATATCAATGTTATCATATGAATATTTGAAATTTTCTCATATTTTATAGATTTCCTTATTTTTTTAATAGCCATCCCTATCCCTCCCTAAAAGAATGGCCAAAATGTAACCCCATACCGGAAACACATCTCATCGTCCCCTACGTCCCCATCCCAAAAACTTGGGGGAGCATAGCTAATTTCACTTGGCCATATGAACCTTTCAACTTCCAAACATCTTTGGTTAAGTCTATCATTCCAATCTTCACAAAAATAATTTTTGCCAGTCTTTTTCAAAGATTTGGTTGCTTCACACACCTAGCGGTTGGAACTTTGCCAACCAATCAAAACCATCTACATTTAGTCATATGCTCTAACTTTATTGTTCTTTTCTGACCTCCATGTTACAAGTGCTCAAAACTTTGTTGAACTGTAAGGCAGCTTCCATTGTTACTAACAAATGCACTCTTCCAAGTGCCTAGAGATTGCCGTGATTGGCTCCACAAAGATCCTCAACAAGCATGGGCCCTCGCCTAGGTGAGTATGAACTTAATATGATGTTATTTTTCCTGTGATTGGATATTGTCTCCTTTTGTACACAAATCATCCCTACATTGTATCATCTCTACATTATGTTTGTGCAACAAGATTACTCCTTTATCAAACAGATTGTTGGCCATGTACACCTATGTGCTCTTTAAGTTGTGGAATACTTTTGACCCCTAAACCTCTTAAAGATGATTGTTATATTTTGGGTTGATGGATTAGTATTTATTCCCAATTCTAACTAAAACAACAAGCAGCACAAATACAACTTATTGCAGCAGTGCACTCATTATCGAAAAAATCATATCAGAAAGGACAACTTGTTCTCACAATAGCTTCACTATGTCCGATGGGTTGAGATTATTTGGTTAAAACTTTGGGTTTTCATTGTGGAAACCCAAGTTCAATTACCCATAGGGACATCTAAAGTGGAATTCTAAGAGAAAAGACTTTTGGTCTTCCATTATTGGGCCATTGGCTTCTAATATGGAGGTAGTATTAAAAAAAAAGTGGATTTCTAAGTAGTGGCTCTTGGTCTTCCATAGGTGATTTCTAGTGTGTTTGCTTGTAAGGAGCTTGTATTGGTCTCATGTTGATGCTCATATGAGCAAGATATTTGTAATCTGTAACCAATTCAAAATAAGAGCTTCATTATCAAAAAAATCATATCAGAAACATGTTTCACCTCTCAATGCCAAAAAAGGATTAAGAAAACATGTCGATGAGGTTGCTTTACTGTCACTTTATAAAAATGAAAGTGCGTCTGTTTTGGCTTTTTGTTATCATGAGTTTGTCAGTTGTAATGTCCCCTTTTCAATGATGTGCTTTCAGTGGTCCATTGGCCTATTCCAAAGACCCGTAGGCTATGTGGAATGAAGAATTAGGGTTTCAAACGATGGTGAAGAGAGAACTTACTATTTTTAGTAAGTTAGGGGTTGGCTGTTTGGATGATGCCATCTTACTAAGATTTTCATGCTCTGTCACTGGGTGTGAAGATCATGCTTTTTGGAGTAATAGTTCATGACTTACTATTTTTAGTAAGTGGCAGTATGGAGCATTTCTATTTTTGGCAATGTACAGGGTCTTGATCCTGCAGCAATTCTATGGTCTTCTTTACTCCGCTTCATCCTAGTTTTGTTGATGATCAGTATGGGAGTCATAAGTGATTTAATTAAATATTATTTCCTTGTCTAAGGTTTAATATTTAAATATTTGTATTTACTGATTAAATGTATTGAGGATGACTTAGGGAAAAATAATTAATTGATATCCATGAGTTATTTTCCTAAGTCAAGTGGCGTATTTTCGGGTGGCAATTTGGAAGGATAAAACATCTCTTGTTTTATGATTTTTATATTGCAAAAAAAACACCACCAAAAGGCAACATTCGAACTTGCCTAGGAAGAGGGAAGTGGGCGCCATGTTGGAGGAGACTTGAAACGAAATGAAGGGAGTTTGAGTTGAGTTTGGGCGCCATTTGCATTTGAATTTGGGGGAGCTTGGAATTATAAATATGAGCCTTGGGCTCTCATTTTTCCATCTTGAAAAATTGCATCGTTATGCTGCCGGATTGGCATATGAACTTTGAAGCTTCGGAGTGCGGCTCCCTAGTGTTTCCAGTTTCGTACTTAAGATATAGTACCTAGCTGTGTGATGTATTCTATGACATTTTCAGTGCATATTTCAGTATTTTCAAAGCGTGGAGTGATTTCTGAAGTTGCTGGTTTCCCTGTGGCTGAAGCAAGCTTTCGATCATACCTCCCTGCCTGAGTGACTGATCATTCTGGGCACTGGCTCAATCCTTCTTCATGTTGTTGGCGATACATCTTGTAAGTTTGTAGCACCTTATTCTGAGTTTTGAATTTTATACTGCAAATCGAAATATCCTAGCTAGGCGTAGGTTTTGGTGAGTGCATTGGGATACGTGCAGGGTATTTTGTAGTGTTTGATAGCTCCATTTTGGATTGTTCTTAGTTGTTGCTTGTCTAGTGTTGGTTTGGGAGTGATTTGGAGTGAATTGAGAGCGATTTGAGTGAAATATGAGCAAATTAGTGAGTTTATGGGTTGTTGGTTATGCATTTCCAGCCTACTGCTTTTGGTATTGAATTAGTTTGATGATCATTATCTCTTGTGTTCAGCAATATACTTCTACTCTCACTTTCCTCTCTATTGTAAGGTTAAGTAGTAGTACTACTAACCATTCTGGATTGTAATCTTCATATCCCGCTGAAAAGTGGGAGAGGCTGGCTTGCCGCCTATATCTGATAATTTGTAATTCAGTCCTCCCGCTGCATAAGCGGTTGAGTGATATTGGTTGTAATGATCCTCCCGCAGCATAAGCGGTTGAGTTGAGTATTTTGTAATTCAGTCCCCCCACTGAAATATTGCGGTAGAGTGATTTGTGTTTGCAGTGTTGCTCTCTTGGCTGGTTCACCGCCAAGTTCCTTGCTTTCCCGTTGGATAAGCGGAAGGGGCTGGCTTGCCGCCCGTTATTGTATTTCAGCAATTCAATAGTTTATATCTAATGATCCCCTGCTATCGTATGCTCTCACCCTCCCAAACTGGGCTCTCGGTGATCAGAAAGTGTAGGGTTCCTTCCAGTTGTATGGTTTTCATTATTCTAACCCTAACGGGTGATTGCTGATTGTTATATTGCTCCGAAAAACAAAAAAAAATTAGTGGGAATATTACATCAGTCCAGTAGATGGTATAGATGGTGAACATGTTCATCTGATATGGTAATGTATGCTATCAGGGATTAGTTCATCAAAATTAATATAATCTCTTTATTTACCAAACAAAAATTCAAAAATAGTAATATGGAAAGGCTACCAAAACAAGAAGACTTTTGTAGGTGAACAAGTTTTGCTTGGTATAAAGATTGTAGAAGCTACCTCCACCAAGTCTCCAGCCTTGGCAACTATTCTTTTGATAAAAACCTCCTCTTCACCGGATCCTATTTCCTGCTAGATCAGGATGAAAGCATAAATCAGGATATGTGAAACAACAAAGCCACAAAAAAACTAAAATAACAATGCCATGTAAAAACTAAATTTTAGTAGCGATTAATTTAATGGAAGAGGCAAACCTGCAGAGACTTTGGTGCTCGGAAAATTACAACATCATGCACATCTGGTCTTCTGAAATAATAAGAAACCTATGCAAAGAAATTCAAAAACAGTGATCTCAGTGTTTCTATAAATTGCATTTCTTAATAAAAGCAATAACAAGTTTTTGATCATTAAGTGAAAAATGCATTATAGAACTGTTAATAAACAATTATCCAAAAGTCCAAAGAGTCAAAACCCGTATCTTCAACACTACCATCTGCTAGTGTTTATATTACATCACATATAATATAGGTTAGATAAAATAATAAAAGTTAATAATAATAAATGTTGGTAGTGTTAATTTATGTTTGAAGGTTAGTTGTTGGGAATAGTTTGTAACAGCGATGTAAAACTCAGCGATTTTCTGCAAAACTCATGAGTACTCGCGAGCCCTAATCAAGCGCAAGGCACTCGCAGGAAAACTTGACGCCGAGTTTAAAAAAAAATCGAGGCGCTTTTTTCGTGTTTTACTTGCCGAAAATCGCATTTACCCGTCCAAAAATGTGGCAGTAAAAAACGAAATATATATATATATATATATGTCGCAAAAGCAAAAAAAATGAAAAACCTATTTCGCATGCCATTTTTTCGCAGCGCGACGACTAGTGCAAATATTCATGCAATTCCTCCACGACGGCGACGCAAAAATCCACTGATTCCATTCGACTAGGGCAGTAAAAATTTGCGCGATAAGGATTCGGATTCAAACAAGGTTTTTTTCCTATCATTAAAAAATTTATTACACTGCATTTTTAACACTATTAATTAATTTAACACTGCGTTTTTTAGATCTTAAAGAGTTAAAAGACTATTATTTTTTAATAATAGTGTTACTGTTAAAAATTTAACACTGTTATTTTTTAATAAGAGTTAAGACTGTTATTTTTTAATAATAGTGTTACTGTTAAATATTTATTAACAGTTTTACACTATTATTTAAAAATAACAGTATTAAATAACAATTATTTAATACTGTTATTTTTAAATAATAGTGTAAAACTGTTAATATTTTTTTAACAATAACACTATTATTTAATAACTTATTAACACTGTTAATTTATAACTTTATACTGTTATTTTTTAATAATAGATTATTACAATTTACAGTGTTAATAAGTTAAATTAGTTAATATATTAAATCGTTATTAACAGTTAACACTGTTGGCTCTCTGTTTTGCAGCTTGCTAGGTTCCCTTCCTACTTTGCTAAAAGCAAATGGCTTCTACAGGCAGAAAGAGAGACCCTTGCTAGAAACATGCAATACCAGGCAACAAACGAGGAGAGGTCATTTGTATCCATTGCACTAAGCTTATGAAAGGTGGCATTACTCGGCTCAAATATCACCTTGCAAAGATTGAATGCCGACATATCAAACCATGTACTAAATGTCCTAGAGAGGCTACAAGGGATGCAATAGCAATGCTTGATGCATATGATCAAAGGAAGGCAACAAAAAAGAGAACAGCAGAGGCAATGGCAGCCCCAAGGGTAGATTTGAGTTCTACAGGCTCACATACAGATGTGGGGGCATCTAGTCCTTCGCTTGGGCCACGGATATGAGGAACAGGAAGTGTGGGCAGCCATATGGAAAACTACTTTGTTCCACGTAACACTCCTGGTGCACAACCTGGATTGCTAGGCAATGCATGTAATAAAGAGGCTCACCAACATGCAAAGGTGGCGTGTGCTAGATTTTGGATCTACAATGATATTTTGTTCAATGTTGTTTCTAGTCCATATTGGGACCATTTGGTCACCGCATTGACTGTGGCAGGTAAGGGGTTCAAGTCCCCAAGTCGTTATGAGATGAGTGGACCGTTATTGCAAGATGAGGTCCTAAACACTCACGCATTAGTGGAAGAGCAAAGGAGTATTTGGGAAAAGAATGGCTGCACCATTCTTTCTGATGGGTGGACGGATGGTAGGAATTGGACACTCATCAACTTTCTAGCTGCTTCAGGGGGACAGTTAGTATTTTCATAATCAATTGATACCTCAAATGAAGTGAAGAATGCAGAGACCTTGTGCAACATGTTGGATGAGGTGGTGATGGATGTGGGAGTGCAGAATGTCGTCCAGGTTGTGATTGATAATGCAGCTGCATATGTGGCAGCCGGCAAATTTCTAATGGCTAGGCATCCGACATTATTTTGGAGCCCTTGTGTTGCCCATTGTCTTGACTTGCTCCTTGAGTACATAGGGAAACTAAGTTGGGTGAAGAAAGTGGTTGAAGATGGAAGGAATATCACCAAATACATCTACAATCACACATGGGTCATGAATCTTATGAGAGAGCACACTGATGGTAAGGATCTTGTGCGATCAGGGATCACACGCTTTGCTACCAATTTCCTCACCTTGCAGAGCATACTAGTTGCATTGCCCAACCTGAAGCGGATGTTCGTGAGTGAGAAATGGTTGGGGAGTCCTTATGCTACAAAGGCTGAAGCAGAGAAGGTTGTGGTTGCCATTTTTTATTCTAATTTTGCCAAGATGGTGGAGGAGATCATCAATGTAAGTTTCGAAACCTTTATTGATGATTTATTATTTAATTTTTTAATATTACAATCTGCTGATTTTGTTAATTTTTTTATATCTAGGTGTCGGAACCGTTGGTGAGGATCATAACTCCTTGGGGTATCTATATGAGGCCATGGATAAGGCCAAAGAGGCAATTCAACACTTGTATGAGTCAAAGAAGACCAAGTATGAACCCATATGGCACATAATTGATCAAAGGTGGAACCATCAACTCCACCAACATATTCACGCTACTGCCTACTTATTGAATCCCAATTTTTTCTACTCCCCGAGTTTCAGAGCAGATTGGTTGATGATGAGAACCTTCGAGACCTGATAATTGATGAGTTGCAGAGCTATAAGAAGGCCACAGGCCCATTGTTTTCTTCGCCTGATTGCAAACGTAGGAGAGACACCCTACAACCAGGTAAAAAAAAACTATGTTTAATTTTATTTTACCATTTATTTCTCTCTCTAAGATGTTTTTAAATCTTTACAAGTTATAAATGACATTTTTTATCCTTGCAGATTTGTGGTGGGAAGATTATGGTGCCACAACACCTAATCTTCAAAAACTTGCCATCCGCATATTATCGCAGCCTTGTGGTGCTTCTGGTTGTGAGCGCAACTGGAATGTTTTTGTCGCCATCCACACAAAAAAGCGCAATAGGTTGACTCAACAACGTTTAAATGATCTTGTCTATGTGCGCTACAACCTTCGATTACATGAGAAGAAGGTGCAAGGGCAAGATTCACATGAGGCACTTGACTTGGATGACATTGATCCATATGCAGCAGAATGGGTTGTTGTTCCTGATGATGTTGATAATGATTTGGATCCATTCCTTACTGATGAGCAGCTAAGTGAGTTGGAGAGGGCAGGAGAAGAATGGGATGCGGAAGTGGCAACCCGTGAGGAGGAGGAGCACGAGGTTGATCATGCAGCAGAGGCACCTATTGAGGGTGTTGCCACTACTTCAGCACCACCCCCCCCCCCCCCCAAGTGGCAACAATTTGTTTTGAGCTTTAGTCGTAGGCGCAATTTATGATTTCTCATTTTCATTGATACCAAAACTTGAACTTGATATGTAATCAGAATTTCGGAGGTTGTTTTGTGGTCTATTATGACTCTATGACTCTATGTCACTATGATACATTGATATGTATTGAACTCTTATTCGTATGTTGCACTTGTTTTTTGGTTTATGTTGCTACGTATTTAACTCAAACTTTGATTTATATATCATGGAAATCAATATATGTTATACAAATTTGGTGTAAATGTGTGTTTTTGAATAATATTTATAAAAAAAATGTATTTTCAAATGTTCGATAAAGTTGTCGAGTTTTCCCTCGAGTTTTGGCGAGCCCCGAGATTTTAAAAAAAATTGGGCTTGCTGAGTCATTGCCGAGTCCTAGTTTTTCAACTATGGTTTGTAATGTTCTGAGTTTTCAACTATGGTTTGTAATGTCCCCTTCAGGACTTATCCTATAATTTGCCCTAGAATCACAAATGCAATAAAGCAAGAGATGAAATAGGGTTAGGGTTATACGTTACCAAGTAAAATATCCTTCTTAACAAGATGATCCTTGATTTAGACCCTGCAACCATAACCAAGGATACATACATCCATCCATATGTTGTGTTGCAAACACACACATCCCATTGCAACTAGGGACCCCCTTTTTTTTCGCTTTCTAGCTTAGTGTTTTTGCTTAGTTGCTTAACTTGGCAATAGTTTTAATCTTTTAGCCTTTGTTTGTGAGAAGGGTTTTTGTCTTCTCAGTCCAGAAGGGTGTGTTGATTGGTCCTTGAAATGACTTAGAACGTAAAGTCTTGTCCTTAGAGTGTGCAATCAAGTCAAGAATTCAAGCTTCAAGTCCGGAATCCATGAACAAACGTTAGGATTGAGAATTGAGGTCAAAGTGCAAGTAATGTTGTCAAAATTGCAAAATGTGGGCAAAAAGTTGTAAATGTTGTCAAACTTGTCATAGATGCGAAATATGTTGCACAAATGTCGTCAAGGACAAGTTGTTAAGGAATTGGAATTTTTGAAATATCAAGTGTGGAAAATGATGAAATTCAATGCATGGAAGAGGAAAATTCGGATTTTTTGACCTTGACAGGAAGGGAAATAGGAAAAAAATTGTAAATTCCTTAGTCAAAAGTGCAAAATTTGTTTCAATTCCTTATGTGAAGTGTGGAATTCTAAATTCAAAAAATTCAATCCTAAGTTAAAGTATGGAATTCCAAAGTTTAAACATGGATTCACAAGTCAAAATTATTTTTTCTTTAGAAAATCCACAGATTTCACTTGAAATTTCTTCACAAAATTTATTTTGTCCATGCATACTCATGTCTAGCACTCCACATTCCTTGCATACTTGATTTTAGCTATTACGTTCCTTGCACTCCTCATTTTAGCGCTTGCAACTTCATGAAAAACCTTAGTCATCACTTGGAATTCCTTGGCAATGTGTATTTAGCGCCCCATAGTTCACTCATCATGAATTAGCGCCTAGGTGTCTTGGATTATCTCTTGCAAGTTTGCTTTGGTTAAAATGAATCCTAAGTCTAGTTGGAGGTGCGCTCAAGCATTTTTTGAAATCATTTTAGATGGTGCCCTTCAATCCGGAACTATAGGCCCCATGGGACCTATAGTCCAAAACTCATCTTCCCTAGCACTCACCTTTCACTTTTGTCCTTGACCAGCATAAAAATGCACTCTTAGAGTCCTAGCCCAACATGGCGATTCACCAAGTCCTTGCATAACTTCAAATCCCACCTAGGATAGTCCATGCTCAAGGGAGAAAGACACCTTATCTTGTACCTATCAACACCTCAAAGCCGCCCTAGGTTGTCCTTAAGCACACCTCATATGTGCTCTAACTTTTCCTCCACATTATGAATTAGCGCCTTTCATTTGTCTTTGACAAGGTGGAATTTGCGCCCTAGTTTTTCCACAACACCCTTCAAATTGAGCTCCTCTCTGTCCCTATACCACTTGAAAACCTGCCTAGCATTGTCCAAGACTACATGCAAAACCTGCCATGGAGGTGTTAAGGCGATCAGGTCGGCTGGCTTGAGAGAAATTTAAGTTTAAATTGCAATCATTCTCTAGGTCGGCCTAATCAAGGAATTATAAATTCAAGCAAGAGGTGCACTATAGAAGGGAGATCAAAACTTCATTTCAAATGTAATTCAAATCATCCACAGCGAATTACAAGCAGGCAGAGAAATGCGAATCAGACCTAAAAGCAGAGCAGAATTAATCAAATGCAAGTGTCAGGTGTCAGGTGTTAAGCAAGAAAAATTTTGATGGTTGAAAGTACATAATGGATTATCAAACTTAATAGACTACAGTGGTCAAGTCATCTGACAGATTTATGATAAATGGTAGGATTTTCATTGATTTCTCAAAAGAGAGAGAAAACTTGTTTAGTCATACATCAGATTTATTATCTTGAACTCAATCAGTCACTGATATATGTTCTCAAGCCGGGATTTCTGGGTGTTGTGATAGATCCCCTGAATTGAAATATTACAGACTGCTCCTTTCATGAACTTATGGCTATTGACTTAACACCCTATTATTGTCATGGATATGTTGTGGATGGTTAGTTTCCTAAACATGTTTCCTTTCACAATTTATAAGCAAACTTACTGTACTATCTTAAATCTAGTTATTAATGGGAACTACTAATCTATTTAGACTTTCATAATTATTGATTTAATCTATTTATTCTCCTACAAACCATCATGCATGGATTAGTAAGGAAACACGATTGGTAGGACAATAGATGAATCCCCCAATCCAAGAAGCCCACCCCATGTTGGATGGACGGGAGTTCCTGCCACTTGGGGGTCAAGGGGTGTTATATCACGCCGTGTTATATCACGCCCTTGGGCTTAGTTGTGGCGAATGATTTTCAGGCACCCTATTGTGCTTTCCTCTCTAATCCCCATGATGGTTGTTGTTGGAAGTGAAACTAAAGAATAGAAGCAATCATGTATGAGTTAGTAAGGAGATATGATTGGGAGAGGTGGTAGACGGGTTCCCCAATCTAAATGGCCCATCCCATGTTGGATGGACAGGAGCTCCTACCACTTGCAGACCAAGGGATGTTATATCACGCCCTTGGGCTTAGTTGCAGCGAATGATTTTTTGGTCGTCCTATCATGCTCTCCTCTCCAATCCCTACTATGGTTGATTATTGGAAATGAAACTATAGATTAGATCCAAGTAGGTGATGTTATTCAACTAAATTGCTTATTTACTTTTAAAAGTACAATAGCTATTATATAATTTAATTATAGAATATTATTTGTAAAACAAATTATGTTGTGGAATCATTACTTTGGGCAAAAATCAGGTATACCCCAATTAAGGGACATTACATAGTTCCTATGACTCTTATTTATACTATGCAAACAAAAGGTTCAATCATCAACGCGGAGCAAGGAAGAAACCAAGCTGAGGAATTTGAAGAAGAGCCGTACATCTTTTAGGAGATCTAGTGTAATTTTAAGTTTAGTCATGAGTATTAGCAGAGGTCATTTTCTGTTTGTTTCTTGGAGTCCAGATTAACAGAGGTATTGTAGTAGTCTATCTTCTTGGGTGTGAAGTATTGTAATAAAGCTGTTATGAAGATTTTTCTGAATAGTCTGGAATGTGTTGAGTGCTGTAAGTCAAGAAATTTTGCAGTGCAATTTTTTTAGTCTCGGTAGTTAATTGTTTCAGGATTTGAAAATGTCAAAATTCTGTTTGTTGTTGGTTACAGTTTCAATTTTCAATTAGGAATGTCTGTATGGCTGCTAGGTTCAGCTGTCCTTCATTGGGTACCTGATTCTGGTCTGCATCAAGATGATCTTCAGAGTTTATGGAAACCAGGACATTCCTCTGACGTGTTATACGTATGAGGGAAATATGAATGCTCAGCAAGCCCTGGAGTGCAAAGAACCAACTCAGTGGTGGTCGATACCATTGATTTGTTTGTGAGGAAATTGGCATCAAAAATTTGGGCCAAAAAGCTCTTTCTTATCAATCTGAAAAGTCTAGTCAAAAGAAACAGAATTTGAAATCCAAGACTATCATCAGCAAAGTTTTAAAAGGAAACAAAAATACCACTAGGTGCTGTCAAAGTTGCATGGACACAGATACGGATACAAATTAGGATATGGTATTGGATACAGATACTGCCATTTTTTAAGACCCCCAATATGGATATGGTTGGTTACGTCATTCATAAAAAACACATACACATATATTTAACACAATTTTCTAAGTTATTCAAGGAGATTTTTATTACTTCAAAAGCAATATAGACATATAATTGCTACGTAGATAATGATAAGTTGATTTTACATTTAACAATATGCAAAAAAGTAGAGTTGCTTTGGAAGATTTCCCAAAAAATGGGTTGCTGAAATAGAAAAACATTTCATTTGTCTTTCTCATTTGGTGTAGGTTTTGCTTATACCAATTTTTTTTTTTAAATGCATGAATGAAGTTCTTTAAAATTAGGTTTAGGCAGATTTACGTCAAATTTTTAAAAAATCAAATCACATAGTACTTAGCATGGTTGGAAATCAATGTTTTTTGGGCACACGTGTACAATATTTGACGTGTATCTGGGTTGTATCGGATACGTATCCGTTTCAGAAATGGGAACGGATACGGGTGCCCAGAGAGGGGCAAAAGAGTTTCTGGCTACTCTGGGTGCTGTAGAACAAGCCATCAGACCACAACTAGATAGCTCAATTGAGTAAAGCTGGTATTTTACTAATGGAATAGAAAATGCAAGAGGATAGCCTTGATTTCATGGACATCGAGATTTAAAAACCTTTTACAAAAGACCTAAGATGACAGAAAACCAAGGTGAAATGCGTTGACTTGCCATCCAAATCCATTTATAGATTGTACTCAGACTTTGAATGTTACTGAGGAATGCCATATTTAATATTTGTCTTGAACTCGTTCCTTTGTAATCTTGAACCAGTTAAAATACTAATGGAGAATTGAATGTTTTAAATTTTTATTTTTTTTAAATAAAAACTGTTATTTCATATTTGGGATGTACATTGACAAATTAGAGGAATCAATAGACATGTTTGGTGGTGGGGGAGTTCACTTAACCAATTATATAATAAAATTGCTTCTATATGCAGATGATCTTATTTTAATGGCAAAAACAACACATAATTTGAGGGAACGCTTGAAAGCTTTAGAATTATGTTGCCAAAAGGTGGGGATGCAAGTGAACACTAGCAATACTAAGTTTATAATCTTTACCTTGAGGAGAAAGAAAGTTTATAGGGAATTCATTTTTGAAGGTAGCCCCTTGCAAGTGGTCAATGATTATAGGTAACTTGGCCTTGATTTCCACAATAAACTCAGTTGGGAAACATGTAGAGCAAAAAAGATACAAGGGGGATGGAAAAGCCTTATGCTCATTATAAAATAGATGCAAAAGAGCTGAATTATGGGACTGGAAAACTAAAAATTGTTTTTGGGTTCCTGGTGGTTCCAATGGTACTATATGAGTGTGAAGTCTGGGGTACAACACATCAACAAGAAAGTGAAGACAAATAGAGAGATTACAGAAACATTTAATCACACATAGCCTCAAGATAAAATCATTTGTTCTGTATGAGATTGTCTTGGCTGTAGCGGAAGCCTTTCCTGTAGAGGCATCAGCTATCCGGTTGCT
Source organism: Cryptomeria japonica (assembly GCF_030272615.1). NCBI lineage: Eukaryota > Viridiplantae > Streptophyta > Pinopsida > Cupressales > Cupressaceae > Cryptomeria > Cryptomeria japonica. Next base: position 419,603,204 of record NC_081409.1, on the reverse strand, counting down.
AAGTTATCTAAGAAGATTAGAGAACATGAGCTGCATCATTGGCCCAAAATGGCAGCAAAAGAAAAATCAGATAGAAGGAAGAGCATGTGGATGAAACAAAACAACATGTGGATGAATAATTGGAGTATTTGCATGAAAGAATACCCAAATAACAAAGGGGAAATTAAAAAGTACATGCAAGAAAAATTCAAAAAAAAAACATGTGGATAGGACAACTTGAGAGGAAAAGAATATCAAACATTTTAATTCCACATAAGGCCATACAGAAAATAACTACATAGGAGTGGAAATAAAATGGAAAGCAAACATGTTAATGGCTCAGCTAAGAACTAGCTTGCATCAACTTAGATACGGAGTCAAAAGATGGATGATACCTAAAGAAAAGTGGGCAGGTAGACAATGTTGTTATTGCACTCAAGATGTGGTGGAAATAGAATGGCATTAAATCATGGAGTGTTAAGATATTCGAATCAACTACATTGAGACACTAAACATGAGCACCTTCAGTAACCTGTTTAAAGAGGAAAAAATAACAAAAGATACAGCTTTCTAATCAAGATACACTGTAGAAGATCTAAGATAATGCTGAAGAAAAAATAAATAAAATAGACGCAGTGTTACGGTCTCTTCTGCAGTGGGCTATTCACTTATCTGTTTTGCTAGCTATACTATATGGACATTATTAAAAGCTATCATTCATTCAATCTCCGACGGAGATCACCTGAGGTGCGGTATTTGATTTGAATTTAGGAAGAAAGTGCATTTATGAAAAAAGAAGAATTGATTACCTTCTCGACAATTATGCGATCTCCGACCTCCAAAGTTGGATACATGGACCACGATGGTATGAACCTCGGCTCCGCAAGTACTCCCCTTAATACAGTTGAGATTAAAATGGCTACAACCACCGCCTTCCAGACGTCCGTACTGAACCATTCACTCTGGCCTCTACGGGGACGAACTTCAGTACTCTCCGGCCCTGAACACGCCAAGCCCAGAGACCTCAAAAACTCATGACACGGCATCCATTTCGTCGATTGGAACGGAAAAAACCTACAACATGTCGACATACCCCCAAAAAAACTCTCTCCTCCGAGACTATAAATTTACTCGCAGAGGCCACACTGAGAAAGATTTTACCCTCACTTGAAAAATTCCAGTGCACTTCAGTTGCTCTTGAAGAAAATAGCCGATGCCGCCGCGACTTTTGTCTATCAACACAAAGCTTACTAATCTTTGGTTGAGCTCCAATAGCAGTCCCAAACCCCAACCCTGCATTCCAAGTAACTTACGTCTGATGGGAAAAGGACATGAACTTTCATTTTGCAATGAGAGAGATCTACACGAAACCAGTAAAATAAGCAGACTATTCTTCAACGGCTGTGCAGGCATTTCCTACGTGTTTCTCAGTACTTTCCCACGAGGCAAGATTTTTTAGCCATTCCTTCTTTCTGCGGTGCAGTTGAAGTTGGAGATGCACAAAGAAGGAAAAACTTGAAGACGCTGGGAATTTTTAAGGGCTTTCTTGCGCGCGAAGTTTCCACTCAAGCACTGTCGCAGATATATTTTTAAATTAAGTTTTATTTTTTTATAATATTCAATTATTTATTTGTTTATTTTCACTTGTACATTGTTTATATATTTATTTTTATTAATTAATGTTTTAGTTTATGAATTAAAAAAAAAAATGAATAAAAGGGTAAAAACTTTATTCATAATCAGAAACAAGTATTATATAAGAAACCCAAAGCCCCAAAGCTCCAGAAGAGAACAACAAACCAAAAAAGTTATCAACCAACTTCATAACTATTCATATCCTCAGCAAAGATCTTATGCAAATCCTGACAGTAATCAAGGGACAGATGCTCCCACCCTCAACTTTTCAATCATCACCATGTTCTGAAGCCCACTTAGCCAAACAATCAGTTGTTTTGTTTCATTCATGAGGAATGTGGATGAAAGATACCTTCTCCATCATAGCACTAATCTGCAAAATCTGGTGAACAATCCCTGTCAACTGCCAATTAATCTCACTCACCTTCTGCTCAATCAACAGATTAAGAATAATCTGCGAATCTGATTCGCAGATACCTTACGCCACCCCAACTCATATGCACGCTCCAGGGCATAGAGAAATGCTAATCCCTCCATAAAATTATTAGCCTACTGCCCTTTATGCACTAAAAAGAAGAAAACCACATCCCCCATACAGTCCCTACCAACACCTCCAGTCCCAACAGGACCCGGATTACCACAAGAGGAGTCAAGGGCAACCATCTTCCCAACCTTTGAACCTTCTTCATAGCACGTCTACCCCTCCTAACACAAGCGGAGACAGTAGAAATCTCCTGCAAACCCAGCCTACTCACAATTTCGGCCTCTCCTCTATCCAGAGGAAAATTCACCTCATATTTAGTTTCCACCGTCTCCTGGATCATTCCAATTATTATATTCCACACTTGTTGAACTATCAGCCTGACTTCTCGAAAGATCCTCCTATTCCTCTCTAGCCAGATCTGCCAAACTATGAAAATGGGCCCAATGTGCCACACAATCTGTATAGAAGAGGACAAAATAGGAGGCCTGCCCAAACTACTCCAAAACTCCACCAGAGAATCCGCATGAACACAAGGATGTTTCCACACCCCCCACCAGTAATGCCAGATTTGCATCGAGAAAGGGCATCTGAAGAACAAGTGTGAAGAATCCTCCTCCCCATTACCACACAAACACAAATGGAGGGACCATGGAACCCATGGTTGCGAATATTGTCCCAAGTTAAACATTTATTCAAAGCCAAGGTCCAAGCAAAACAGTTACACTTCGGCCAAGAGAATTTGGTCCATAGACATATTTCCACCAATGCACTTCCCTCCCCTCCAATCTACAGGACAACAACTCCTAGTACCCACTGGCAAATGTAAAACACCCTCTGGATTCGGGGACTGAGCAAGTCTATCCCTATCCTTGAGGGAACTACATTGTCTACTAGCCAAAATGCCATGAAGCTCAATGCAGCCTTCCTCCATGCCAACAACCAGCCATTCATTAGGCACCTTCCACCGCACCATCTCCAATTGCCCACACCTATAAACAAATTTAAAGTCGCTCACTCTAGACCACCCTGCCTTAAGGAACCTTTGGCAAAGATTCACTAAATTAGGAAACTGATCGATGATGGGAGGGTAGCCATCCCAAGAATCGAACCAAAAAAATGCCTCTTCCCCCCTCTTACAGATCCAAAATAGTCATTCCTTTATCAGTGCAACCCCTTTCTTAAGAGTACTCCAAATCGTAGAGTTTTTTTCCCGCAAGCGGATATCTTGGGATTTCCTCCTTCGGAATCCTCTGCATATACTTGTAAGACAAAATCATAGCTCGGTCTTGATCCTGTTCTACACACCACCTCCAGTACAATTTTGTTGCCAAAGCCTCCCCAAATAAAGTAGACTGCCTTAAGCCAAGCTCACCCAACTGTTTCAGGCTACACACCAAGTCCCATTTGACAAGACTCAATTTAAAGGAGGACGAGTTGTTTGCCCATAAGAATTGTCTTGCCAAAGAATCCAATTCCTTCACAAACCACCGTTGGGGCCACTTGGAGCATACACCTATAAATCAGAAGAGCACGAACCACTGACTAGATTAGTTAACCATCTGCGTGTCCAATGTTCAACCTTCATGCAAAATTTATCCAGAATACCCTGCCAAGAGTCCCTGGGAGGATTACCAGCAGAGATATGAATACCCAAGTAAGTCAAAGGAAGAGAACCGACCTAGAATCTCAAGATATGAGCAATCCTCAACTAAATAGTTCCATGTGTGTTGAAGAAGAAGATGGAATATTTATCCTCATTGATCAACTGGCTAGAAGCAGCAAGATAGACATCCAAGACTTTACGTAGATTTATAGCCTCTTTGATCCTAGCCAGTCTCATTAGGGTCGTATCATCCACAAACTGCAAATGAGACTAAGGAGGTATATCATTATCCCAACTCCAACCATGAACAATACCCATCCCCACATTATACTTAATCAATCTCCCCAGACCCTCAGCCATAGGAATTAATAAGTACGGGGAAAGAGGGTCCCTTGACAAAGACCCTTGGATTCACCAAACAACTCAATATGATCTCCATTAATTAGCACAGAGAATGAGGTAGATGAAACACAACTCATTACCCATTGGATCCATTCAGCAGCAAAACCAAAGGCCCTAAGAATCTTCTGGAGGAAGGACCATCGAACTCTATCACAAGCCTTTGCCATGTCCAGCTTGATGAACATAGCCTTTTCTTTGGAAGTTGTCATAGAATGAATGGTCTCTGTAGCAATGACCACTCCATCCAAGATTTGACGACCCTCCAAAAAACCACTCTGCTCCTCATAAATGATACCCCCAAGTCATTTCTTCAATCTTTTTGCTATCATCTTAGAAATAATCTTATAAATCACATTACAGAGAGCTATAGGGTAGAACTGGCCTAACCGGTCAGCCCCATCACATTTGGGGATGAGAGCGATGAAAGTCGCATTCAAAGCTCAAAGCATATGTTTATTCCTATGGGACTCTTGGACCACCTCCAATAAGTCCTGTAGTCATACAAATCTGTCCAGCTTAATTAAATAAGTATTCGCTATTTATTTGACTAAAAATCCACTAGCCATCAGTTAATTAAATTAATATTTAATTAATTCATCTCCAAACATTCTCCTATTAATTGAATAAATTATTCAATTTATTTTAATTAATTCATTAAACCAAATTCCAATCAATTAAATGAATAAAATCTATTTATTTAATTAAATCCCCCTTTTCCTCTTTTAAATAAATTAAATAAAACATTTATTTAAATCATTATTCCCCCCCACTTGCATTTTCTTACAAAAGCAACTTGCACACATTTATTGAAATAAATGAATTTTTATTTTAATAAAATCCTATTTTCCCTCACCCACCAAATCCAATTGCATTCCTAAATCCCCTTCTAGATTCTTCTAACCCCTTCCTAATTAGCCTAATCCATCCCCTAATTATTGTCACATTCCTAAGCAAAATGGAGTCATTTCTCAAAGACTTCAAAAGTCTTTGAAAAGCATTTAATGTTTTGTGTGTTCAACAAATTAACCTCCAAAGTCTTCCAAAACCACTAATGGCTCTTACATGACCATTTATGGCTCTTACATAACCATTTATGGTTATTTCAAACTTGTCTCCCCAAACATTTATTGCTTTGACCATGTTTATCCCTCTTGCCCTTTGCACAAGAGTTTATCCATTGGATAAAAGTTTTATTATTTGAATAAAGAGTTTATTCATTCAACTAACCTTGACCTTAACTCCCAAGGTCATATCAAGCATTTAATGCTTATTCCCCCTCCTCTCAACCTATCTCACATTGACACTTGTCATCCTTGGATTGGGTTGAAAGCCCTCACATGGATTTGAAATCATTCAATCCTGACCCTTGTTGAGATTGCTCAATCTCAACCATCCATTGCTCCATTTTTCCTATAAATGGAGCCCATTTCTTCATAATCCAAATCCTGAAAACTTGTATGCATTTAACCTAGGCATTTTAGAGAGCATTTAGCATAGCAAACTAAAATCTTGTTATTTTGGTTAAAATCAATCATTTTAATAGCATCTAGTATTTTAGCTTTTCATTTTACATTTGGAGCAAAATACCCAAATCTCAATCCTACATAAGCATCCACAGTGCAAAAAGCTGCTGAGAGCTACACTATTTTGGAACTTGGAGAGAAGAGGAACAAGGGAGAAGGAGCTAAGAGCATGCTAAGAGGCATTTGGAGATGCCTCATTATCTTTGTTTCATTTGTTAGATATATTAGCATGATTTTAGTATCTCTTTTGATATGCATGTTTAGATTAGTTTTTGATTGACTAACACTAACGATTTCTTGTGTCTTGTGTTGTTTTGTCATTTGCTAACCTTGTCCATTTCGCAGCACATCATTTGGTGAACCCGACGTGAATCCAAACACCCAAGAGATCATTTTTTTTTAACCAATAACATGTTTGAATGTTGAAATTGTCACACAGGTTGCGCTTTAGCGCTATTGATCGCATTCTAGCGCTATTGTTCTTACAATAGCGGTTTTGACACTGTTTTGGCGCTTTTGACCCTGTTTTGATGCTTTTGACCCTGTTTCAGCGCTTTTACCTTCTTTGTCTTCCTTTTTCTTTTAGCGCGTTTGTGTTAAATAGCGCTTCTGTTCAAACACAGACTAGCGCTATTGTAATAGAACGTTGTAAAAAATACATTGTAACTGAAAAAGTGAAAGTTTTTAGGCTTGTGGAAGCCCCCCTTAGACATGGATTTTACTAACCGGTTGTTGTTTGTGCAGGTTTAAAAACTCACCCTTAAAAATCACAAACTTTATTTTGGTGTTTTAAAACTTGAACAAACAAACTTTCCTTGCTTTCTAGTTAGGGTCACTTGTTTCTTTGGTGCATTAAAACTGAACAAAACAAACATTTGTTTTCTTGCAAGTTAGGAAACATGCTTCATTTGGTGCTTAAAATCAACACTTCCATTTTTCTTGCATCAAAAGAATTTACAATCCACACTTCTATTTTTGGTGCACATAAAATACACAATCAACTTGTTTAAAATTTTTTTTGCAAAGCAATTTTTTTCATGCATACGTGCTTCAAGTTCAGCTGACCAAGATTTCCAATTTCTAGATTACAACACATTTTGCCATTAAAGGATAAAAAGAACACCATGACTGTTGGAGCAACATCTCCAAATAGTTAGATCACATTGCAATGGCAGATTAAAAAGAACAAGTGTTTTTCGTGCTTGGCACACTTGTACAAAAAGTCGGTCGAGTGGTCCCACTTCTAACACACACTATCCTCTCCCTTGGCTTTCATGGTCCTAGGTGCAAGAGAAAAGTGTTAGTAACACTCAAAAAAATTATCTTTTTAAGAGAGGTCTACCAAGAGACACATCACTCTTGGGAATGACCTCGCGCGGTAAATCCTTCGAGCCGCTATATAAATCAGGTGAGAGCAAAAGTTGTAGCCTTGGGTATAGTTGTTCCTACAGTGTAACTGGCCGAAAGGACATGTGGGCCCCACCACTAGTTACAAGGCTCTTAAGTGAGTCACTGCAGAATGAACTTGTGTCCAAAAACATCGAACATGACTAAACACCTTTAAGTAGTAGCCCACCCGTTCTATTGATTGAGGATATTTGCGATATAATTTAGTGCAAGAGCATAGATGGTTTTGCTCCCAAGATACTCACCATACATATTTCCTTGAGTAGAAACATAGCTTTTTGAAAAGTCACTTGTGGCTTGGTAAAAGTGGTGACTCCCCCATCATAGGGATCATCTATTTGTTATGCTCGTGCAAGACTTAGTATATCACATCCTTACCTGCCAAGGCGGGATTCATAAGGTATGTAGTACCAAAGTCGAAGAAATATCAAGATGTGGGCTAAATTTATCACAACTGGCCATTTGACCTTAGGGATAAAAAGTGTTTGAAGTGTGTTCGTTCTAGTCAAGACCAAGTGGAAATTGAGCCAACTTCAGGCTTTGGAAATACACCTTAAAATACATCTAAAGGAAGGGTCATATACAAGTCCAAGGATTGGGTTGATCCAGACCCATACTCATTTGTGCCTTTTTAGGCAACATTCTTGTGTTTGTGTGTTTGCTTTGTTTTCTTGTCAAAGGAAAAATCAGAAAAATCACTTCCAAAAACAAAGTATTCATCCAACCAAACATTTCTCAAAACAACCAAACACATCAAAAACAAAGTGCAAACAACAAAGAATCAAAACTTTATGACCATTCTTCACATCTTGCGAAAGAAGAAGCGTCATCAAAATATCAACTTGAAAAGAAGACCATTAAGCTCAAAGGCTTTGTTCAAAAGGAGGAAATTCTTTTATCTAAATAGACAAATCTTTGTCTCCCATTGAGTTTTTCTGCGTCACATGCGTCTCTACCTTCAAGGCAAAACAAACGAATTTGATTCAAAATCATTGAACCACAGAGCTTTTATGCAATATAGAGCTTTGAGTTATCACAAAAACCAAGGAGGTAAGATTAATCCCAACTTTTTCCCAAACGTCTATATCACATACAACGTAGCTCGAGAAATACCACCAACACCCGAAAGGGAAGAGGTAGAGTTTGTCCCATTTGTGACACAAAGTTTTTATTGAAGTTGAAAACATTTTCATCCATCATCTTTTTCATACATCATCACTTCATCATCAATCCGTTCCAACTCTCAAAACACTAAGAGGTTCTTGTCCCAAGTTCTCTTTTTTTAGATATTGCTTGAATCAAACGCATCACATCACTTTTTAGATTGTTTCTACATCTAGGATAAGCTCATCCTAAGAGACACATCTACGCAGGTTAAAACTAGTTCATGAGTGAATCCTCTCATTACTAGGTAGTTCAATCTGTAACACATCTCAGATTTCTCTACACCTTATCAGATCAAATCTTATCAAACACGCAAGCAATTCAAAGAAAGAATTTCGGTTACATCTACCTTAAAAGTGCTAGAGATCCACATGCAACACAATTCACCAACCATCAATCTCTCATTTCATCAAAAACTCATCATCATTTTCACACAACTTCAACAAAAGCTTGTAAGCAAAATGGCCCAAACCTGATCACAGTCAAGGCAACGAGAAATAGAAATGGAAGAAGAAGAAGAGGAAAATCTCAATGAATTTCAAGAAGCACTTGGAGGAAATGCAAATGACGAAAACCCAAGTACTCCTACTCCTGCAACAATAGAAAGGGCCCAGCATAACCCTCTCTTTAACAGACTTTTTTGATGAAATACTCAGGAGCAATGCGGATGCTCACTTCTTAAAGCTCGCTCAAGAAGGAGCAAAACTCCCCTCTGACTTTGATCTTGCCCAATTAAGACAGGCATCAGAATGACAAAGTCGCCATGAAGAGGAAAGAGGTAGAGATCCCATCAAATATAACATTCCTCGAGGTAACCCACCACCTCCTCCTCCAAATGAAATGGAGATGTTGTGGCAACAAGTCGAGAATCTCGCCCAACAACTTCATAGTGGTGTCAAAACTAACCAATTCTCACTCAATGACATCTATCCCTATCCTTTTGATAGGAATCTTTATATGCCACCCTTTCCACGAGGATTCGAAACACCCAAATTCAAAAAATATAGAGGAAAGGGAGATCCCCGCTATCATGTCAGAGAATTTCATTCCACTTGTCTTGAAGTGGCATATGAAGACACATACCTAATGCGCCTTTTTCCCCAAAGCTTGGGAGGAACAACCACATCATGGTTTTCCTGACTATCATGTGGCATTAGAACATTTGAGGAACTCATCCAGAAATTCCTCGCTCATTACTCTCCTAACATTGAACGTGACATCACCATGGCTGATCTGTGCAACACTAAACAAAAACCAGGTGAACTATTCTCAATATTCCTGCAACAATGGCGTCAAATGTCTAGCAGACGTTCTCTTCAATTACCTGAACGAGAACTAGTGGAAATATTCATTTCCAACTTAAACGAAGAAATGGAATTTCACCTAGATGTCAAAGACACAGACTCTTTTAATGATATGATCACCAAGGGTTTGAAATGTGAACAGGCACTCATCAAGAAAGGACTCATCAAAATCTATAATGAACCAAAGGATAGTCCTCGCCCACGCTTCAATAGTGATAAACCAAGCTTCTGGAACAAAAACAAGAATATCGTCAATGATGGGGTTGTGGATGCTAGGACTATCAAAAGTGCACAACCTGTGGTTCGATTTGCAGGACAAAATCCTCCACCTCAAAATAACACAAATGTTCCTTCAAATCAAAGTCGCATCACATCTCGCGATGAACCTAGACCTCGTCAGCAAAAACAAAAACGAACATACACTCCCTTAGGGGAACCCATTGAAACAGTATTGCGACAACTCATTTCTCAAAATTTGGTCACTCTACCTAAAACATAAAACTATGAACCTCAGGTCAAACCCGCATGGTGGAGAGATACTGAACACTGTGATTTCCACCAAGGGAGAGGACACAAGACAAGTAATTGTCACCGATTGAAAGATCTTATTCAGGATCTTATTGACCGAGGAGAAATTGAAATAGAAGGACATGACTCAAAAACAACAAATAATGATCATCTGATGTTCAAAAATCCACTTCCATCACAAGATCAAAGGGGTCCTTCCACTTCCAGGCGAGGCACTGATACCACTGATTATACACATGCTGCATATAATTACACTGTAAATCATCTGTATGATGCCAACGAACAAGTTGCAACTATAACCTTCAAAAATCCCAACTCAAATTGTAATGTTGTTACACGTCGCGACAGGGTTACCATAAAAGAAGCTCCACAAGGCACCACCTCCATCCCAAAGCAGTATAATCTTGTGGAACAATTAGACAAAACGCCTGCGCTTATATCCATTTTAGAGCTTTTGCGCCTATCGCCATCTCATAAAACTATCTTGGATCAAGCACTCCAAGAGGCGTCAGTCCCTGCAAACCTGAATACAGACCAATTTCAAGCCATGGTTGGAAGTCTAAAGTCATCACCTTGTCTCACTTTTTTTTCCGAAAGTGACAACTCTTCCTTCCAACAACCTCATAATGCTTCACTACACATTGAAGGCTTTATCAACCAGCATAGGATCAAGCGAGTCTTGATCGATAATGGAGCAGGCCTGAATATTTGTACACTACAGTTGGTCACAGCATTGGGATATGCCATAGAATCAATGGATCCTCGCAAGAAGATCATAATCAAAGCCTATGACAATGCGGAGCATTCATCCAAAAGAGTTGTGGTACTACCAATCCAAGTAGGCCCCATGGTAAAGCACATCATCTGTCAGGTTCTGGACCTTCCTCTGCCATACAATTTATTGTTAGGAAGACCTTGGATACATGCCATGCAAGCCGTTCCATCTACCTACCATCAATGTATCAAGTTCCCCCATAACGTGTAGAGATCACAATCCTGGGCGATGCAAATCCCTTTGCATACTGCCATAATATCAGCCATCAACCAGAGACTATCATTCCTAATAACAGAGAAGCCATTTCCTCCACATCATATATAAGTCCCGCCTCTCTTGCCAGTTCGAACACCACTATACCAAAGCAAGAAAAGCTTAAAATGAAAATAGCAGAGGAAGGTCCTGGGGAATACAAGTTGAGTCAACTCTTTTGTGTGGGACAAATGCCCACTTCTCCTATAACACATGGTAAACCACAGAAGGTACTCCAGCAACCACTAACCACGCTCGCATGTGCTTTGACGCCTTTCATCCTTGGAAAGAGTCAAGAAGAAGAAACCCAATATGAGGACTTAGCAGAATGGATCTATAAAGATCCCATCACCACTGATATACCGCAAGTTAAGCTGCCTACAAATCAGTATGGCAAAGGTCTCCTCGTTATGCAAAGAATGGGGTATGATGGTTAAAGTGCTTTGGGATATTGCAAACAAGGATGACATGAACCTCTGCTGCCGGAATTAAAACCCAAAGGTAATACAGGCCTAGGCTTTGAAAAAGAGATCTTTCCTAAACTCAAATTCAAAGGAAAACCCAGCAAACCATTATGTCAGCCTACTGCAAAAAGGACACCTTTCATTATTAAAGCAACATCAAGCACCATCCCAACTGCCCCACCGAGGCTCAAAACCCCAACACCACCATCTACAATACCAATCATCCCACCAATCAAACCAGTAATCCCATCCGCAGCAGCCATCACATCAATAGTACCATTAGCAACAACAACTGTATCAGAACCTACAGCAGCATCTACGACACCAGCAGTTCCAGCAGAAGCCACTGAGTCAACACTACCGATACTCCCCGTACCAGATTATTTAATCCCCATCGACCTTCCTGCAGCACCGATCACTACAAAGGTACATCAACCAATCACACCTGCAGTATTTAACTAAAAGGACATCCCAGTATGGTATAGTAATCGGATGCTAGAAAGTGACTCAGAGACTGACTCACATGAATGGGAATTTGATTCCATCTAGCTTAATACTTCAGATGAGGAAGACACATCACTACCTCCACCACGCAAAGACATCCCTGTTTACAGATAAGCACAGATAAAGACTTCTTGGGTTCCTGAGCTGGAAACATCTTCCACAAGCCCTACATCTCATCCTACGCTTGATTCTGACAGGGAGAGTACCATCAACGACCTTCACCATAACGTCTTAACCCTCACTGATACATCTAACGCACTTAACCTAATCGATGAAGTAATGCCCATTATCCACCCTGAACTCATCGAATGGAACCAACCAAATCCCCCATGTCTTGACTTCTTCCAAAACGATGAGGCCATCATTGATTTTTTGGAATTAAGGGATAACCTACCGAGTGGGGATCACAAAGCTGGATTCACCATTGAACTTAATAGCGCAACATACTTTGGGGCAGATGCCAAACCCTTCAGCTGCAAAAATATAACGATAAAACATGGATCTTCCAGTGAAAACCACACTATGGCACTGTTTGATCCAACAAAAGTAAAAAGAAAGAGTGTATCCAACGGTGAAAACCTCTCTGAGGCGCCTGAGGACAAAGGGTTTGACATTCTCCCTACTAGTGCACAACAGGAACAATCAACGATTCTCATCGAGGAAACCAAAGAATACAATGTGGGGACTCCTGAAAATCCTCACCTCATCCATCTGGCATCTCTTCTCACTCCAGAGGAACAACCTAAATTTATAGAGTTCTTTCAAAAGCGTCAGATCAACTTTGCATGGTCATATGCAGACATGCCTGGGCTTGATCCTGATTTAGTCATGCATCACCTCACCGTAGCAGAAGGAGCCAAACCTGTCAAGCAGAAGCTTCGTAAGATGCATCCTCAAATTGCAGTGCTAGTCAAAACAGAACTCGAGAAACTCCTAGATGTTGGATTCATTAGACCAATTGATTATGCAGAATGGATCTCCAACATTGTGCCTGAAGGCAAACCAAAAGGGGGCATCCGCATTTGTACTGACATCAGAGATCTGAATAAGGCATGTCCTAAGGATGACTTCCCCCTACCAAATATCGACATCATAGTGGATCTGACACCAGGACATGCCATGCTTTCACTCATGGATGGTTTTTCAGGATACAATCAGATAAAGATCGCACCAGAAGATCAACATAAGACAGCCTTCACATGTCCATGGGGCACATATTGTTGGAATGTAATACCTTTTGGTCTCAAGAATGCACGAGCGACCTATCAACGAGCAATGACCACCATCTTCCATGACATGATGCATACTATGATGGAAGATTATGTTGATGACTTACTAGAAAAATCACTCACCAGAGAAGGGCATCTCAACATATTAGATAAATTCTTTGACAGATTGGAACAATATTGTGTTCGACTCAACCCCAAGAAATGTGTCTTTGGAGTAACCTCCGGGAAGCTTCTAGGAAACATTGTCTCAAGCAAAGGTATTGAGGTTGACCTAGCAAAGGTAAAAGCAATCATGGACATGCCACCACAAAAGAATATCAATCAGCTAAGGACATTACAAGGGCGGCTTCAATCCATCCAAAGATTCATGGCATAATTGGCTGATAAGTGTCACCCATTCACACACCTGCTACACAAAAACATCCGCTTTCAATGGGATGCCAGATAACAGCAAGCATTCCAGATGCTTAAAGACTATCTTATGAATACACCATTGTTGATCCCACCAGATCCAAGTAGACCATTGTTACTCTATATCTCAGCAACAAGTACAACATTGGGTGTACTACTGGCACAACATAATACATAAGGAAAAGAGTGTGTTGTTTACTACATCTCTCACACACTGGTGGGCTATGAACTCAATTACATACCAATTGAGTGAGCTTGCCTAGCAGTAATCCTGGCAGCCACTAAACTGAGGCACTATCTGTTAACACACAAGGTACAACTCATTGCAAAGATTGATCCACTCAAGTATTTACTTAGCAAAGCAACATTGACAGGCCGCTTGGCCAAATGGGTGATGATTCTGAGTGAATTTGACATCGAGTACATGGACCGTAAAACTATCAAAGGTCAAGTTATTGTAGATCAGTTGGCCGATGCACCCCTCATAGGCGATCATCCTCTCATTTCCAATTTTCCAGATGAAGAGATATTCATGATCACAACAACACAACCATGGCAACTATACTTTGATGGTTCATACACTAGGCATGGCTCGGGGGCAGGCATTCTGTTTATCACACCTCAAGGTGATAGCATCTCGAAGTCTTACAGGCTCACATTTCCATGCACCAACAACATAGCAGAGTATGAGGCCTTGATCACAGGACTCAGGCTAGCCGTACAATGGAAATTACAAGAACTTCAAGTATATGGCGACTCACAACTAGTCATTTGACAAGCAACAAATGAATATCAGACCAAGGATGATAAACTCATGCCATATAAGCAAATGGTGGACAATCTAAAGACATCATTTACTACTATCACTTTTGAGCAAATACCAAGAGATCAAAATCGAGTTGTTGATGCTATGGCTACCATCGCATCTCTCCTAGATCTTCCACAGAATTCAACACGCTACGAGTTCTTGGTAGAACAGCTTTGGATTCCCGCTTATGATATCCCCAAATCCGAAATGATATATCATCTTGTCGGTTCTGAATCCCCATGGTATGGTGAGTTCTACACCTATCTCCACGATCACACCCTTCCTCCCAACCAATCGAATAACCAACGTAAAACCTTCATTCGCCAAACTGCTCGATATACCATTATTGTTGAAACCCTATACCGACGCGGTCTTGATGGTACTCTCCTTTGATGTCTGGAACAAGGTGAGATAACAAAGGCTTTGGAAGAAGTCCATGAAGGAATTTGTGGGACCCACTCAAGTGGTCCGTCACTAGCCAAGAAACTCCTTCGTAATGGATACTATTGGCCATCTATGGAAAAAGATTCCTACTACTTTGTCAGAAAATGCAAGAAATGTCAAGTTCATGGCGACCTGATACATGCACCAGCCCAGGAACTGCAACCAATCACAACACCATGGCCTTTTTGTCAATGGGGCCTTGACCTTGTGAGTAAGACTCATCCATCTTCATCCAATGGCCATAAATTCATTATTACCGCCACTGAATATTTCACAAAGTGGATCGAATTTGTTCCACTCACCCAAGTCACCGGCAAGAAGATCGCCTCATTCATCCTCAATGACATCATCTGTCGGTATGGTGTGCCCATGTCCATCATCAGAGATAACGGTCTTCCTTTCAAAAATCAGGATGTTCGTGACCTTTGTGAGAAATTTCATATCCAACATCGCTTTTCCACTCCCTATTACCCACAAGGCAATGGTCAGGCCGAAGCATCCAATAAAAACATATTGAGGATCTTAAAGAAGACAGTCAATCATGTTGGTCGTTATTGGCATGTTCAACTAAATCCAGCGCTATGGGCATATCGAACTAGCATTCAAACCCCTACAGGTGCAACTCCCTACTCATTGGTCCATGGTGCAGAAGTTATCTTACCTATTGAGGTCGAGATACCATCACTACGGGTTTCCTTGCATAATTTGATAGATGATGAAGCATACAAAGTCTCACACCTCCAAGACTTAGAGTTACTTGATGAGAAGCGACAAGCTGCATACAACCATCTCAAAGCCTATCAATAGCGCATGAGCAGAAGCTACAATCACCGAGTTAGACCTCGTACATTTGAGGTAGGTGATCTTGTTCTTCGAGAGAATCCTCGCAACCAACCAAACAGAGAACATTAGGGCAAGTTTGAATCAAACTGGCTGGGCCCATATATTGTCACTGCTGTATTCGGGTCCGGGGCATATTAGTTGGCTACATAAGAAGGAGAACCGCTCGCAGATCCAATCAACAACATGCACCTCAAACGGTTTTATACCTAAGCTGTACAAAGCATCAGGCTCCCCTGCATACCAGAAAATACCAAAAACATTCGAAAAAATGTCCTGAAGAAATACAAAAACATCACAATAGTAAGGAAAAATCATGCATCCAAACGGTGAACAAACAATCCGGTGGCACCTTAGGTAAGTGCGATGGTGAAAACCTGGCAGCGCCACTCGTAATAGACTATGGCTCCAGTATCTTTCAGGCTCGTTGCGATCACATTCAGTGCATACACACATCCATCCATCTAAACCATGGCTTGTTATTTAATCTGTAATCAAAGAAAGTACTTCATGCATCTGGCATCCCGCTTTTTCATAGTCATGTCCAACTTGGGGGCAATACCCTTAAAATCTAGTTGATGGCAGTGGATTCTACATTACTTATGCTTCATTGGGTAAAACATTCAAAAATGTCTCACAAAATCCAAAAACATTCAAAAAAAGTCTCACAAAACCCAAAAACAGTCAAAAAACCATTGAAAATAATGCAAAAACATGGCAACACCTTGTACATACTCATCTGAACAGATGCAAAAAAAACATTGACAAAATACTCACACGATGACCACTTATCAATCAAACCACACAATCAACATCAACAATCAAAACTGTCTTTAACAAGGATGCATTCTTCCTTACCAAAACAAAGACAAAAGTGACGTTTTCTTTGACAAGAAAATTATGTTAAGCTATCAAATACTTGGTTGATTTGTGAGTAAAATCATTCGTTTATCTGTATTGGGATCTTTTAGCATTATTTTTTGTATTGTTTGCGCATTATTTCCGATGAAGTTCTGGGGCATGTACTAATGGTGTCTACGTGGGAAGTTCACCAAGCTACGTGATCTTATGCAAAATGCAGTCATAGATCATTCCGGCTTGCTGACTACAACGTATACCTCGACCATACGAGCATGAACCATTACCAAGGATCCTTATTCTTTATTCTTTATGTATATACTGTTTGTTTGCAGGAACATTTCTCTTCCTTTGGTTTCTTCCCCCCTCATCCAATTTGGATAAAGGTTTTATCTCTTATTACGGTATGCACTTGTCTCAGGATATGATCAGCCTAAGATCAAGGAGGACGATCCAAGTCATGCATGAACGGAGATAATCCTTGTCTGTTCCGCAAGCAATACTATGGTCGACTTGACCCTTATATCAAGTCGTTGGTATTAACTTGCTATATAAAATCCATGTAAGGAATACTTAGGTCATCTTGAATCACTATGTCAAGATGCTTGTATTCTCTTCCAACATTTTAAAGCTCAATGATGAACATAGAGCACTATGGATCGTCATTTCATCTCATCTATTTATATCTTGCATTCCGTTGCATATCACCCATCTATTCATTCATTCATATGTATGATTTATATGCCAAAAGTAAACAAGGTTCGTATGAACAGTTATGTAAGAATTGAGTTGGTCTTGGATACAATCACGACCGAGTACTCTGATACATCATCAATGCATCATACAAAGTCTCAAAAACCTTGCATTCCTCATGATCGTATCATCATCGCATTTAGTTGCATCTTGCATTAAGTACATTCATGTCATTTTTAACTTAACATTGCATATAGTTCATTTTTTACATTAGTTTTCATTAATCATTTGCATCATTGCATAAATCATAAATAATTAGATTCATTCGTGGGATCAAATTGTCCTTGATTGTATTAAGCCATTTACTATGCATTCATTTAGTGTCAATTATCCATCATCATTTCATTATCCTTTGTCATTTATCATTACATACATTCATTTATAGTTAAAAGGTGCATTCCTTCATCCATTATTAAGTATCTTATTATGCTCATTTTTAGGATTCATTCACATTACATTCATTATCCTCTTTTTAATTGCATTAAGGTGCAGTTATTAAAACCAGGAGTTGCATTATCATCACATTATCATTTTTACTTAATCATATTTAAGCATTTAGAATCATAAATCCATTTGTTTCCAAACATTGGTTCATATCATTTTATATATCCATTATACATATGCATTCATTTAGACATTATCATATAAACATTTGTACTTTACATTTTGTTTATCCATATTACATTCATTTAAAAACATCTAGATACATATCCATACATAACATCATTCATTCAACCATTGCATTAACATCATCGCATAAATTATCTCATCATTATATCACAAATAGGAAACATCAAAATCCTATTCCTAAATCATCATAAACATACATCATCATCATGGCATTACATACATAAAGCATTACATCAAAATCAAACAAATCATACATATATAAACCTGCATTCATATGTCAGTATCCAACATCATAAATCATCATAAAAACATGCATATAAGAAACATCTCATCAAATGCGTACATGTACACATATCCATCTAAGCAATAACTCATCATCTTGCATAAACATCCATACATATCAACTACATATCATCACAATATGGGATCTCCTCATATATATCCTCTCATATATCAGAGTACAATGAAGTCTACAAAATCGGCTACCAAGAGCCATCCAAGATACAGTCCAAAAAATAAACAATGATACAATATATATATGCAAAAATGCTCTCTCAAATGCCACTCTGGCCAGATGTTGTACCACCATCGCCACCTGCTCCCCCACTGGTACCCGTACCACCTGATCCATCTCTCCGTGGAGGCCTCATCAAACCGCCACTCACTCTTGCATCCCCTGATCTCTCCCTCCGCAGAGGACCCATCACACCCCCACTGCTCTGCACCCTCTGTGATCACTCTGATCTGGCCTGCCGCATCTGTGAATAGATAAGAGCTCGCTGACTAGCTGGCACCACCTGCTCATATAAACCCTGCCAGTAGTCTATCTCCGCCTGTGCTCGCCGCATCTCCCTCATCACCTCCCCCGTAGGCCCCTGTGCTCCTACTCCAACTCAGACTCTCTCTTACAGCTCTGCTAATCTCTCCACTGCACTATCCCTCTTTTGTAGCACTACAGTCAGCTCTGACTCCCGTGCAAATAGCTACACATCCCTAGCCGCCACCTCCGCCTCCAAATCCTCTACCCGGGTCTACAAATGTGCTATCATGTGATCCCGAAGATCTCCAGTGGCTCCCTCCCTGGTATCCATAGCAGCCTCACCTGTACCACCCTCTCTAGTAGCTCTCTCCCCTCTATCCATCGGGATCTCCCTCTCCATACCCCTACCACCCAGTCGAACTCCTCCCTGTATTAGCGGTCCCTGTGCTATCCGTAGTGGCAATCCACCTCTCCCTCTCTGCTGAATCTGCATCCCCAAGGCACCACCTCCTCCACCACCTCCTCCTCCTCCACCACCTCCTCTGTCTCCACCACCTCCTCCACCTCCTCCACCTGCCCTCGGTCCTCGACCTCCTGCCCTCCTCCGTCTCCGTCTCCATCTCCGTCCCCTCTCATCCTCAAAATCCGGAATCGACTCTGCTGGATCGGATATCCGTAGGATCAGGTGCGCCGCCCGGTACTACGTATACTCATCTGATACTCCTGCATCCACGAGCCTCGGTCGTATGTCCCACGGTCTTGCTTGTAGCATCCGAAACTCTGCCAGTGCCTGATCATACGACAACACTGACCCCCATGCATACCTCTCTCGAATCACCTGAGCATACTCCCCTAATCCACTAGGCAGTCCTTGCTGCCATCCAAACTGCCTCATCACTCTCCCCGGCACCTATCTCTCTACATGGTACGAGGTCCTCCCAATGAGGAATCGGGTCGTAAATACATAGGGCAGTGCCTCTGCATCATCATCCCATGGCTCGCACTCCAGGTATGGTCGCCATATGATTGCATCTAGATCATCTAATGCCCGCCGCCACCACTCTAACTTCCCCAGGTGGGGCTGACTCATCATACTACTATACATAAACATATACGACTGATCTACTACGCAGAACCTCAGACTCACTGGTTGAGTCACTAGTAGGTGCTCCCAGGCCCAAATATGAAGCAGCATCACTCCCACTGCTAAGGAACCCCTCCCCCGGTAAACCACCTCATGCAACTCCTGGTAAAGGTGCGCCAGCATGCATGACCCCCAAGCAAATTGGGTCCCCTCGGTAATCATCATCTCGATCACCTGCCCCCACCCCACAACCAAACCATGTGATCGTCTGTCAGGACACATAAGTTCTCTCACGATACTTGATAGCACTGCTGGTAGAGGCTCATATAACGTAGCTATCTCCTCCCAGGCAATAGAGCCATCATCAATAACAACATCCTCATCAAAGAACCTCTGAACTGCAAGGGTCCCCCAGGATCTGTCATACGTGACCAGCTCCCATCGAATCGAAATCCGCAGGATGCACCACACATCCTCCAAGGTCACTGTCATCTCCCCCTGTGCCAGATGGAAGGTGCACGTCTCGCTGTACCACCGCTCGGCTAACGTTGTAATCAATCTATGATTCATCCAAATCACGGGCATGTGCATCACCTCATACAATCCAGTCGCGGCAATACAATCTATCTCCGCCTCTGTCAATCAATTCCGCAACCCCTGTGTCGCAGGATGTCTCTCGCATAACTACAACACACCTAGATCCTCCTGCACATGGACATTCATCAATCATCATTAGTTGTTTTGTTTCAAACTTTCTTAAGTTTAAACCTAGGCTATCAACAGATACTTTGATCAAGTATCTTTGGGTCTCAACAGGTAAGCAATCATGGCAACCTCGACTTCAACAGGCATTTATCCTAAAAATGACCTAAGTCTCATCAGGCTGCTATGGTTCAAAACAACTCCCACTTCACATCGCCATTCATCCATCATTGGCATCGACAGATTTTCTTCATACAAACTGGGGCATCTATTTATCATAAAACAAAAGCGCTAGTTTATCAACAATAACGCTAAACCCCTAACAAAAGCGCTCAATAAGCTAACCAACACCGCTCAAACTACGAACGCGCTAAAACAACCGCACAGTAGTGCTACTTCAGAACAATAACGCTCAATTAAGCACTCAATAGCGCTTATTAATCAATAGCGCCTAAACATGCATACAATAGCGCTAAAACATTTCAAAAGCGCTCAAACAATAGCCAATAGCACCATTGCGGCACAGTAGTGCTAGTTAATTGGGCAATAGCGCCAAAACCATAGTTTAAGCACTATTGCTTCGATTCAACTTAGACTCAGCAAAAAGCCTATCTAAAATGCATAAAAATTCAAAATTCAAATTTGCGTACCGCTGGTCCGTAGTCGTCTGGCTGCTGGAACCAACGGATTTGCTCAAATCTGTGCTCTGTAATCGGTACCGGCATCCTGACTGCTGCTCACTCCTCCAAAATGTCACTATCAGAGCTCTGGTTTCACACTGGTCGCGGTCACAAATGATCCTGTTTCCATCCCTTTCACCCCATTTAAACCCTTCGTCGTCCCCATAACTTCCCCCTGCTCACCGCCGTGGTCCCCGTGAACTTCCCAAGCCCCCCATTTCTCCATTTTTCCCCCGATTTCTTCTATTTTTCACCCATATTGCTCACTTCTTCTCTTCTAACACCCTACCAATTTTCATTCTTTTTCGAGAGATCGCCCGATTTTTTGAAATTTTTCGGCCCATCTTTTGAGGGGGCATACCACCCATTAAATTAATGGGGCATTTCTTCACACCTATTTTTCTTTCTTTGAAACGACACGATAAACCACACTGTCTCAAAGAGGGGCAAATGTAGTCACACAAATCTGTCCAGCTTAATTAAATAAATATTCGCTATTTATTTGATTAAAAATCCACTAGCCATCAGTTAATTAAATTAATATTTAATTAATTCATCTCCAAACATTCTCCTATTAATTAAATAAATTATTCAATTTATTTTAATTAATTCATTAAACCAAATTCCAATCAATTAAATGAATAAAATCTATTTATTTAATTAAATCCCCCTTTTCCTCTTTTAAATAAATAAAATAAAATATTTATTTAAATCATTATCCCCCCCCACTTGCATTTTCCTACAAAAGCAACTTGCACACATTTATTGAAATAAATGAATTTTTATTTTAATAAAATCCTATTTTCCCTCACCCACCAAATCCAATTGCATTCCTAAATCCCCTTCTAGATTCTTCTAACCCCTTCCTAATTAGCCTAATCCATCCCCTAATTATTGTCACATTCCTAAGCAAAATGGAGTCATTTCTCAAAGACTTCAAAAGTCTTTGAAAAGCATTTAATGTTTTGTGTGTTCAACAAATTAACCTCCAAAGTCTTCCAAAACCACTAATGGCTCTTACATGACCATTTATGGCTCTTACATAACCATTTATGGTTATTTCAAACTTGTCTCCCCAAACATTTATTGCTTTGACCATGTTTATCCCTCTTGCCCTTTGCACAAGAGTTTATCCATTGGATAAAAGCTTTATTATTTGAATAAAGAGTTTATTCATTCAACTAACCTTGACCTTAACTCCCAAGGTCATATCAAGCATTTAATGCGTATTCCCCCTCCTCTCAACCTATCTCACATTGACACTTGTCATCCTTGGATTGGGTTGAAAGCCCTCACATGGATTTGAAATCATTCAATCCTGACCCTTGTTGAGATTGCTCAATCTCAACCATCAATTGCTCCATTTTTCCTATAAATGGAGCCCATTTCTTCATAATCCAAATCCTGAAAACTTGTATGCATTTAACCTATAGGCATTTTAGAGAGCATTTAGCATAGCAAACTAAAATCTTGTTATTTTGGTTAAAATCAATCATTTTAATAGCATCTAGTATTTTAGCTTTTCATTTTACATTTGGAGCAAAATACCCAAATCTCAATCCTACATAAGCATCCACAGTGCAAAAAGCTGCTGAGAGCTACACTATTTTGGAACTTGGAGAGGAGAGGAACAAGGGAGAAGGAGCTAAGAGCATGCTAAGAGGCATTTGGAGATGCCTCATTATCTTTGTTTCATTTGGAGATGCCTCATTATCTTTGTTTCATTTGTTAGATATATTAGCATGATTTTAGTATCTCTTTTTATATGCCTGTTTAGATTAGTTTTTGATTGACTAACACTAACGATTTCTTGTGTCTTGTGTTGTTTTGTCATTTGCTAACCTTGTCCATTTCGCAGCGCATCAAGTCCAATTTGACAATATCCCTGAATTCTTAATAGAATTCAATCGGAAACCCATCCGGTCCAGGAGCTTTCCCCTTCTTCATATGGAAAACACTGACGATTGCACCATTTAAGCTGAAACTTAACAAATTGTAGCAGCTTGGCAAAAGTGTACATAGCAATGCCAAAGGCTGGCCTCCCTTTCTTCCACCACTCTGCAACATGATCCTGCAAAGAAGAGTCTCACAACCACATAAGCTGGAATTTGAATGAAGGAGCAGGAGCGACCCGAGCAAAAGAAGACACTAATTTAATGGGCCAATGGTCCAAACCTCTCCAATCTAAAATCTCAGAGCCTGTGGACCACCTCCCACAACCCAAAAACTAGAAACCAGAAAGCAATCCAGCCTCTCCGCAATCCAATACTCCCCTATCCTCCTGTTGTTTCAAATGAATAAACCATTATTGGGCTTGATTTCAACAAGATTCAAGGCACATATACTATTCCAAAGAAGGAAGGAAGAAGGCTCCAACCGCATAACACCACCCTTCTTGTCACACAACTCTAAGATTGATGAATAGCAATCTAACAGTCAGACTGGTTACCACACATGCAAACCAAAATGTGAATAAAGCATTCACCCACAAAAGCAATACAACCATAACACAAGATATTTGACGTGGAAACCCAACTGGAAAAAACCACGATGAGATGGAACTCACAAGTCACTATCTGCAGAATAGAAACCAGACCGGTTAAGGTCAGACTGGTTAAGGTCTTACAATGTTCTTCACCATAACAGATCCTGTTAGGAATCTCAATCTCTGTTAGGAGATAAGTCCGATTAAAGACTACCTTGTTAGAGGATTTTAGATTCACAATTGTGAACCACCTTGTTAGAGGATTTTACAAAGGCTTTGAGGCCTACCCGGTTAAGGGTTACAGACTTGTCAAAGATGTGAGTAATCAACAAGTGTTTGATCTATCTAATAGCACAAATTGCTTGGTTAGATCCAGTATTGCTCACAGTTAATGCATTCCAGCATTACTTTAGTCTTCTCTATCTCTCTCACAATTACAACTTGATCTTCTCAGATAAGATCGTTCTCATAACAACTCAACTTCCACCTTAAACCCTAGCACGACATTAACCCTTTCAGCAACAACTTAAAACCCTAGACATGATGTCCTTTTAAAGGAATCTGATTTCATGTCGGTCCAATAGGATTACATTACAATTTCCTAGGTTCAATGAATCTAGACATACTCAGTAACACGACACAAAAAGCATCGTCAATGTGTCGGCACTGTCAAACAATCGGTGGATTGGAAACTCATCATAAAATGCCGATTGGTAACTCATCACAGAGTATTACCGGTTCATACAAAATACCGGTTGCCGGTTTGGAAAAAATGAAGACTGGTAAGAATGTGTTGTGTCGCTTTGCTCCCTCATACCGCTTGGGATCTACGAACCATGTGGGGTCGACATGCCGCTTCAGATCGGGAAACACATTCTGCAAAATCACCACTAGTCTAAAGACTAGAATACAACATACCGGTTGGAACAAATACCGGTTGAGCACAAGCTCATACATGTAAAGGGGATCTCAATACAAGTGCGTGTCCATCAATGACAATCACAACATAAATAAAAAATGCCAACAAAGATAGCATTGCAATCACTCGCCATAATCCACATATGGAAAGGAAAAAGCCCATGCATAAAAGTAATATGAGACCACAATTTCTGCTTACCATGAAGATCAGTGGGGCATAGATGTTAGTAAGCAAGATATATTCCCCAGTCTCAAGACTAGAAGCAATCTCGGATAAAGATGATCTAGAAGAAACCCACCATATAGGACGAATCCTCAAGGGGTTCCATAGGCAAGCCACACCTCCAAAAGATCCATATGCCCCAATACACTGACATTTGCCTCTCCCCCACAGCTTTGGCACCATACCAAACATACTTTCCACAGATAATTTAGTTTCCTGCAAGAAAATGACATCAGGTGAATGACTCTTTATCAATTCTCGAACAAATTTTTGTCTAGGGCCACTGTTCAAGCCCCTAACATTCCATGATAGCACAATCATTTCGGGGTATTAGAAAAATGAGAATCCAGAGTCTTTACTGACCCTGACTCAACCAAATTCTCCCCCATCAATTTGATCTTATCCAAGTCCTTCTTTCTGCTAGCCTTTGATATCTTCTACGTTGTTCCTTTTTTAATGTCTTTCTGAAGAAGACCCAGATGCGAAGAAATCTTATTCCTTTTAGCCCCAACAGAGTCTAATTTTTGTGTTGCAGGAGAAACATCCCCAACAACCATCTTCACTTCAACACTGGAGATGGGTCCCTCCTGAGCTACTACCTGTTGATCCATATCCATTTGTTGACTCCCAACCTCTTGCTGAGCTTGGGTAGTATCCAAGTTCACACTATCAGGAACCAACCTTGCTGCACTTTGATCCACAAGAAGCATCCCCAAATTCACCTCCCGCTGGCTAATATCATCCAAGACTTCAAATCTATTAAAGGTATCTTCCTCCTGTCTCTCCTGCAAAGACCTCTTTTGACCCCGGTTCCTATTCCTTGTCTTAACTGGGATGAAACCATCCACACCCACAGGCTCACCAGACATGGAATCTTTTCCTTTATTAGCCCCATCAAGGTTACGGGAGGGTTGTTGAGGCTGATGCACAACCGATTTAGACCTAGGGTACTTGCGCTGCAAATGACCATACTCATGACATAAATGGCACCAGAAGGGTAAAGTCTCATAAATAAGTCATTGGACCCAAGAATAAGAGTCTACGCACATATCTATAGCATATGGCAAAGGCTTACTAAGATCAATTTCAACACAAATACGAGCAAAAGTCATTATCTTTCTCCCTAAGGTTTGTGTTGAAGATCTAGCAGGCTTCCCAAGCAATGAAGCTAGCATTGGCAACACATCCTCTCGACAACGTTCCACCTGAAATCGAGGTAATTGAAACCACACTGGGACACGATTCAGGAGCTCCTCCAAAGGGTGAAATCTCGCATGCCAAGGTTTGATGAACAACCCCACCTGGTTATAAAAATACGGGCCTCCCTCAAAGACCTTATTGCGATCATCCATGCAATTAAAAGTAGCCATGAAGTAATTGTTAACCAACAACATAATATCCATTTCCCCTTTCGGCACCCAAGTCCTTTGAGCCCAATTCTCCAAAAATTGCAGAGAAACCCTCATCCCCAAAATTTTGCAATATAACGAGTGTTTTGAAAAATATTTAACATCTTCGGCTATCATCTTCGGAGGAATTATCAATTTCGGCCTCTCACTGCATCTCTTAAGACAACCATTAATCTTCGTAATCTGAGAGCGACACTTGCAATTTCGACTGCATTTTGGTCTTCACGATGGCGACGCAACATGCAACCTGAATGGAGACCCCAAAACTTGCTCACGACACCAAAAACTGCATTTTTCAAGCACCTTGGCCTGAACCTCCTTGCACCCCGTTGTCCCGGAGGTGGTCAGGACCAGAGCGCCCAGCGCCCTGGTCCCTGGGTCCTATTTTGGGCTTGGTTTCCTAAGTGATATCGGGTCTTTTTGATTGCAATTTGGAAATATACTTCCCTGGTCGGCCTAAGGTTGGGAAAATCAGTCTATCAGCCCTAATTGACAAGTATATAAACCACATTTTCCTCTTTCATTCCAGATGATGGAAAAGGTGTGGAAACTATACTCAAGCATTCAAGCATTCAAGCATTCAAGCATTCCTTCTAAGTCTCCATTCAAGGCTAAGTGTTGCATTCAAGTCAAGGATTCAACCATTGAAGAGGAGATCACTTACTACATGCTACATACAACATACTACATACTACAACATACAACATCTAAACCTTTGCACATAAGGATACCAACATCCTTAGAACAAGGTATTAGTACTTGTTTACATTACAGTCATTTACATTTACAGCTCTTGCTCATTTCTTGGTTAATTCCAAAACCGGGGTTTGACCTAAAGGCAAACCCCTAATCCCTAACCCCCTAATCGTCTTCGCTTTTCTGTGTGTAGGTTGCAGGTACGCGGCTGAGATTGAAGATCTGGAATCCTTGTGCAGAGACGAACCGATCCCCCTTCGTTTGACGGATTTTTCGGAGGACCGTGGCGCCGGGCGCCATCGTCCCGACAACTTTTGCTCAAATTTGCAGGACAGCGCCGTATCGACATTTTACTGCTAATTCCAGGTCCACAGCTTCATCCTATAACCTAAACTCAGTTTATAAGCGAATCTTTATGACTTCCTATGCATGCTTAGCTTAATTCTTCTATGCACATTCTTTACAAAAGAGGGTAGCCTTGCTTTCCTAACCCTTGAAATTCATTTAGCATCCAATCTTACATTGTGTGGGATTGAATCTTATGAGTTTCAACCCCTCTTTTGAATGTAAAGTCTTCCCCTTAAGTGAAAACCCATCGAATCCTAGCGAACCTCCCTTCTCTCTCCTCGGAGTCGGAAGAGGGGAGAACAACTAGGGTTCGACCGCGATTTTCCGCTTTACATTTTGGTGAACCCGACGTGAACATCCTTTCTGATTTTTCATGCTTAGATCTGAAAAGTTGATTACATTTCCATGTTTGATCTTTTGCAAAATTTTAGAGGTGATTGCATAAAAACCCTAAATTTTCTTTTTGAACATTGAACTTGCGAAATGTTTAATTGTTAATGCTTGCTTCAGATCTGCTTTTCTATTACAAATTATCAATTCATGTCTGTACTTTAATTTTGAAAATTAAGTGGTTAAAAGTCAAAACCCTAATTTTTGAAACCTTCTTGATTCAACCTTTGTCCGACAATTTCACTGATCAAAACATCTCCAAATCAGCTATAACTTTGGATTCTGCAATAAAATCACATTATCCTTCATCCCTGAAAATTTGGAAAAAAGTTGCGAGGACCGTGTTGCACTCCGAGCGCCATCGTCCCCGACATTTTTTCTGAAATTTCGGGAGCGACATCTTACTGTGTTTTTCTGCTAAAATCCAGAATTTTGGCTGATTTTATCAATTATAACACCTTCAAAATTACAGTCAAAGTTGGTCTTGCGATTGCTTGGTCTAAGGCTCCTAATCATTCAAAAATTGTCGAAATTAAAATTTTGTGTCAAAATTGCGTTTTTATTATCATAAATCTGAAAAGTGTGTCTACATTCATTCGAAATTTCAGTGCTTTATTCAAATTCTTGCAATTTATGACTTTTGAAATTAAGTGCTTAATTACAACAACTTTGATTTCCGCTTTCAAAATTGAATTTTGCGTGAAATTGAGTCAATTTTTAAATTTCAAAATTTGCATTGCTTTTGACATTCCCTCTAAAATCATAAAATTCAAAATTTCAGTTTCCCTCTCTTTTTCAAAAATTCAAATTTTGCATTTTTCGACAATCTTGATAGGGTTCAATTTTGAGATTGCAACTTTAATTTGGCCTATCTACAGATCATAAAATCCCTCAATTTTTTCAGATCAGCTCTAAAATCATCATACCTTTCATCCCTGCAAATTTCAAAAAAAGTTGCAAGGACCGTGTTGCACTCCGAGCGCCACGGTCCCGGACATTTTTTCTGAAATTTCGGGAGACTGTTGTGATTGTATTTAACAGCTTAAATCTGGAAGATTGGCTGGTTTTACTGAAAATTGCTACCTCTAAGATCCAAATCTTTTCTCTCTCTCTAGTGCATGAGTTTTACAACAGCAAGCCCTACTTACACTATTCCCGTTAGACGAAGCCGTAGAATTAAGTCCTTCCGAGGTTTAACTACTGAGGAGATGGAACCTAATTTGAGTAGCCTTTTTAACGAGGATATGGGTAATTCCTCTAATCCTCCTAATGATGAAGAAGCTCCCCATGAAGTTTCCGTTGAACAACTTTCCAAATTGGATAACCAATTTGACGATTTTCACCAATGGATGTCTCATGAGTATCCTGATAGTCAAGCTCTTCCTTTAATTGAGGGTCTAAAACGCATGCTTCAAAGTGATAAGAATGGAATTGATGTTTTACGTGGTATTGCACATATTGTGGATTCGAATATGATGCCTATGAAGAGTTGTGTTGAATCTTTAGGTTATACACAACCTCCTACACAAGTCAATCATTCTATTCCTTTGACTACTCCTATTGCTAGTATACCTACCTTTACATCAAACATCATGGCCACCTCTACACAAGACATTCCTCCTGTGATCACTAGTCATGGGGGGCAATCCTCCCTCTTCTTCAATTAATCCTCTTCCTTCATTCAATCCAACTTCTTCGTACATTCCTTCAATGAATGTTCCTATTACATCTTCACAAATGAACATGACGCAAGGGGGCAATTCATTCAACCATTCCATTCCTCCTTGTAGTGTTCCTCCTATCCAATCATCCCCTATGGTTGACTATCATAGGGTCCCACCACCTTACTCTTTACCTTCTTTCAATAACATCACACCTCCATCTCAATCTAACACACCTAATATGAACTCTTCGACTGAAGCGACCATTAATAATCTTGCACAAACTGTCTCTTCTTTACAGCAACAAATTGCCTCTATGAATCAATCTAAGTTTAGTGTGCCTACATTTGATGTTGCAAGCCCACTTTCTCTTGACATTGTTCGAGCTATCCCTCCTAAACATGTTGAAATCCCGCATTTGGAGCTTTATAATGGTAAAGATGATCCTCTAACACATGTTAAGACTTTTCAAACAATTTGTACTGATTTTGCTTATGACTCAAGGTTGCTTGCGAAACTGTTCACTAGAACATTAAGAGACAAAGCCCTACAATGGTATTGCTCGTTGCCTTCTTATTCTATTACTTCTTTCGAACAACTTGCAAATGCTTTCATTCAACAATTTCAAAACAATATAAGTCCTAAAGTTACTTTGATTGATTTAATGCATTGTAAACAAGGTGTTAAAGAAAAAGTGACTGATTTTATTGGTAGATATAAGCATTTGTATGCTCAAATTTCTTTTCCAGTGCCTGATAATGATATTCAAAGAATCTTTATTTCTAATTTACAAAAAGATATTCGAGACAAACTTCTATTTTCTGAGTTTACTTCTTTCCAACAGTTGTGTGCCACTCTTCACAATTATCAACTGACTGTGAGTCAAATGGAACAATCACATCCTATGGCTCCGAGTGATAAGGGTGATAGCAGTCAACAACCATTTGGGAAGATTAAACCGAACAGAGATTCCATCAAATTCAATGAAAACATCATCAACAACAATGTGAATGCAACATCAGGTGTGCCTCCTATTTCTAAATTTTTCAGGAAAGAAAGAAAGTATACTCCTTTGAATGAATCATTGCATGATATTATGAATAAGTTATTGGGACAAAATGTGCTTACTCTTCCTCCTGTACGACAAATTGATCCTGCAAAGATTACTTCACCTTATTTTGATCACAAAGCTTTTTGTCATTTTCATCGTCAGCCTGGTCATGATACTGAAAAATGTTTTTCTTTAAAGGGTAAAATTCAGGATTTGATTGATAATAATACTATTTCTGTTTCTGGAGTGAATGATAAAGGCAACACATCTGTAGCTCCTCCTAACCAAAATCTTCAGATTTTCATTGATCCATTGCCTTCTCATACCTCTAATGCAATTGAGGCTAATGATTCCTCTCTTTCATCTGATGGTCTTGTGTCTATGACTCCGAATGTGATTAACTTTGTAGAGCAGCAAGAAATCCCTAAAGAACCTTCCATCACATTTGATTCTAGTGAAACCATTAGAGCACCTGATGGTCCTTTATACATAGTTGCAAAAGTCAAGAATACACCTTGCCGTGGAGTGCTTATTGATCCTTCGTGCATGATTAATGTTATTACTGAAGAATTTCTTTTTACTTTGCAATTGAATCAAGTGATCTATGACAAAACAGATGTGATTGTGAAACTATTTGATGCATTTTCTTCTCCTGCAATTGGTTCTATTACATTGCCTATTGAGGTCCATAATAAATCTCTTGATGTGAACTTTGCTATTATTCCTTCTTCCGAACAATTTCGTGTGAAGCTTGGCTATCCTTGGCTATCTTCCATGAAGGCTATTGCTTCTCCTATACATAAGTGTTTGAAATTTCCCCATAATGGTGAAGTTGTTACTGTCAATCATAGTCTCTTTAAACCAGCTGAAAGAACCTCTAGTGTTCCTATTGATTACTTTTGGCCTAAACAATTCCAATCTCTTCCCCCGCGAAGTGATCATCTTTTCAAATCTTATCAAAAGTGGAAAACAGATATGATCCTATCTTTAAGTGAACCTAGAACACCTAAACTTGACATTCCTATCATTCTTGAGAAGGAAATTCTTCCTTTGAAAGATAAAACTAATGTCTTTCCTCAAGAAGATTCCCAACCCGTCCCCATGGATGTGACTATGTCTATGCTTGATAAATCTTCTAAGAGTAGACCTATACCTCCTCGTCATGATGAACTTGGTCTTCTCCCTAAACCAAAAATTCCTCCTTTATATGGAGCAGTTCCTCCTCCTGCCTTTTATAGAGAAAAGAGACCTTCTTCTTCTCCTATTATCCAGCCTAAGAGACCACAACCTAAACACCCAAGTGCTAAGGATGAGAACATTCCTCCTCCTCAATCTTCTACACTTCCTACTAAGACTAGACGTAATCGTTCTGCACGCGAACGCCGACGAAAACGTCGTCTTAGGGCTCAAGTAGCTGCTTCTCAAAATTTACAATCTCCAAAAACACCTTCAACAAGCATTATTCCATTTTCGCCTCAGCCGGATATTGAGCCTAAATCTCCTAAACATAAGATGCATGATGGTCTTGATCCTGTGCGAGTTAAAGATCCTATTTTTATAAATCTTGATGATGATATGGATGAAAATGTTATTCATGATGAAAATGTTACTCCTCTTGCTTCTGATAGTGAATATGAACTTGTTGATGTTGATAACCATTTATCTAATGAATTTTCTAAAGCACTTATCCTAGCTCCTAGACAAGAACAATGTGGCTCGGAACATGAACATAGCCCTTGTTTGGATCTTGTGATAGCTCCATCTGCTGTGTTGGATGTTCCTCCTCTAGCGTGTTCCCTGCCTTCCCGAAACATTGATCAGCAAGATCGGGGGGTAGATGACATGCTAGACTAGTTACATTAGCATGGTAGATTCTCTCCCCCTCCCTTTTGTTACTTCTTCTATATGTTATTCTCATTCTTCTATTTGTCGTCCTTAGTGTTGTCTACTTGAGGACGATGCAAAGCATTGAGATCTCTTTGGTCTCTCTCATGTTGACTCAAAAGACACATGTGTTCCCTTCTTCTAGGTGACCTTCCTTGATTGGGGAATGAAGAACAATTATGCATACATACATATGATATATACATGACTTATCATACAGCATACTGACCCCGAGGAAGGCGAAGTCACCTCGTGCTTTGTGTTTTGTGTCTATTATCCTTGGGTTTATCTCACACTTGGGGGCTAAATCCTTGCGATAACGTGCTCCTTTCCTTTCTCATTTCTTATGTGTATCACTACGTTAAAACAATCACCCCCGTTGAGGGGCGTGTGATCGCTTTAACGTAGGGGGGCATACACCCTGACTATCCCTTCACGATACTTGAAAATTTCTTGGAGAACTTAGCTTTGCCTTGAAAATTTTCGATATTTCTCTTACATGACTCATAGTGAGGGAACCTTACTACTGACAGTCATGGTTCTCCCTCATGATCTTCCCTTTTACTTTGTCAATCGAAGTCGTAAGATCCTTAGTCCACTGGGGGCTTGGTGTATCTTGCCTCCTTGATGTGGTGAAAGTTTTTCAATGTTGTTTCCTTGTACTTTACCAGAAGTATGAGCATACATACTCCCGCTAAAGTGGGGGCTAAATGTAGCGTCCTAAAATTGCGACACTTGCAATTTCGACTGCATTTTGGTCTTCACGATGGCGACGCAACACGCAACCTGAATGGAGACCCCAAAACTTGCTCACGACACCAAAAACTGCATTTTTCAAGCACCTTGGCCTGAACCTCCTTGCACCCCGCTGTCCCGGAGGTGGGACCAGAGCGCCCAGCGCCCTGGTCCCTGGGTCCTATTTTGGGCCCGGTTTCCTAAGTGATATCGGGTCTTTTTGATTGCAATTTGGAAATATACTTCCCTGGTCGGCCTAAGGTCGGGAAAATCAGTCTATCAGCCCTAATTGACAAGTATATAAACTACATTTTCCTCTTTCATTCCAGATGATGGAAAAGGCGTGGAAACTATACTCAAGCATTCAAGCATTCAAGCATTCCTTCTAAGTCTCCATTCAAGGCTAAGTGTTGCATTCAAGTCAAGGATTCAACCATTGAAGAGGAGATCACTTACTACATGCTACATACAACATACTACATACTACAACATACAACATCTAAACCTTCGCACATAAGGATACCAACATCCTTAGATCAAGGTATTAGTACTTGTTTACATTACAGTCATTTACATTTACAGCTCTTGCTCATTTCTTGGTTAATTCCAAAACCGGGGTTTGACCTAAAGGCAAACCCCTAATCCCTAACCCCCCAATCGTCTTCGCTTTTCTATGTGTAGGTTGCAGGTACGCGGCTGAGATTGAAGATTTGGAATCCTTGTGTAGAGACGAACCGATCCCCCTTCGTTTGACGGATTTTTCGGAGGACCGTGGCGCCGGGCGCCATCGTCCCGACAACTTTTGCTCAAATTTGCAGGACAACGCCGTATCGACATTTTACTGCTAATTCCAGGTCCGCAGCTTCATCCTATAACCTAAACTCAGTTTATAAGCGAATCTTTATGACTTCCTATGCATGCTTAGCTTAATTCTTCTATGCACATTCTTTACAAAAGAGGGTAGCCTTGCTTTCCTAACCCTTGAAATTCATTTAGCATCCAATCTTACATTGTGTGGGATTGAATCTTATGAGTTTCAACCCCTCTTTTGAATGTAAAGTCTTCCCCTTAAGTGAAAACCCATCGAATCCTAGCGAACCTCCCTTCTCTCTCCTCGGAGTCGGAAGAGGGGAGAACAACTAGGGTTCGACCGCGATTTTCCGCTTTACACTTCGGCTATCATCTTCGGAGGAATTATCAATTTTGGCCTCTCACTGCATCTCTTAAGACAACCATTAATCTTCATAATCTGAGAGCCATTGGGCATACCAGCACTACCAAACCCTGAATCTAAAACAAAAAGATTATTATCAAAGGTCTTGATACCTTGGGATGGGGATTTTGAACCCAACACTACACAAAAATTCATGTCGGATGATGCCCTGAGGCCTCTCCTCTGGTTCTAGACATCGCACCCCACGACAAAACCCACACCCCACAGGAAAATGAAAGAGGAGTCTACACATCTCGATAATCATCGATCACCCACTCCACCCGAGCACCACCAAAGGACAATACAGGCCAAAGCCCCCCCACTCCATAGGCTATCCACGAAGCAGCAGCAAAAAACTCGAGCCCCTGTCGTGCCTTGCACAATCCCTCCACCCATAGACCACCACATCGCCACCAACACCAGTCACCTAGCAGATAGATCCCCCCCCTCCTTGCAAGAACAACCTATGCCCTTCCCCCAATGCACAGGCAAATTGAGATCACCCACGAGCTAGGGCGTCGATGCCCTAGCTCGAAACCCGCAACCTCCCTTCGCACTTGAAGCCATCTTCTCCAATTCAATCAAATTTTTGAGAGTTTATGAGAAAATTAATGCTAAGTAAATAAATAATTGTTTTTCATCTATTCTGATGAATCACATTTGAAATTCCACAAAATGCTGAAAAAATCATCATCCCATATTTTAGGAGAATGTGGGTGTTTTTTTATGGGGCCACTCAAAAATTGTTTTATCTCTTGTCTTTTAGATTTTTTTATCTTAGTAAAATAACAAAAATAAAATAGTTTATGGATCAACTACACTTCAAAAATGTATTACATGCATATATTACACTAGGGTAATAAATCATGTATGCTTTTTTTCATTGTATGGGTTGAAAATTTGGAAGAAAATATTTTTGTGATGTAAGCTTTTGGGTAAAACTGTGTGTATTTTTGCTTTGACATTTTGGATCACAGTTTAGAAAATGATTTTGTGATATAAGTTTTTGGGTGAAAACTATGTGTATTTTTGCTTATATCCTTCATCATGAAGAGGATTTCGTGGACTATGATCTGAAAATACACAGTTTTTACCCAAAACCTAACAATAGATTGTAGAAATCATATTGTGAAAAAAATGATTTGATTTATTCCGATTAACTTTTTGTTTTTTATTTCAATTTTCATTTTAAAAGAATTGAGACCGTTATTTATATACAAAATTATGTTTTGTCATTACACTTACTTTATGGCAATTGTTTGATTTGTAAGGGCAAACACACATATTTATATATTAAAACTTTTGTTTAAAAGCATCTCCAGTTAAAGTCCTTTCACTAATTTAATTTGTCATGACTAAAATATTCCCTTTTTTAATAGTATTTTATTAAAACATTAGGTTTA
Organism: Cryptomeria japonica; assembly: GCF_030272615.1. Taxonomy (NCBI): domain Eukaryota; kingdom Viridiplantae; phylum Streptophyta; class Pinopsida; order Cupressales; family Cupressaceae; genus Cryptomeria; species Cryptomeria japonica. The sequence continues at coordinate 419,567,565 of NC_081409.1, read as the reverse complement.
TAATTATAAATTGACTAGTCTACAATCAATTAAATAGAGAGAAATTAAAATATCAACTAATAGAAATTTAAGTCAGTTTTATGTAAGTGAGCACATTCACCTAAAGCAATGTAATAATATATAAAAATATATTCTAAAAGATCAAATATCACCACCAAAAATTTAAATCTAAAAGACCGAATAAAATTTAAATCTAAAAGATGGAATATCATCATCAAACTATTGGTGCAAGTTATCATGGCATCACTTTCTATTGGAAACGTGCATTTATATTAATAAATATCATGATATCAATTTTGATTGAGATACACTTAGGATGGCAGAGTGGTGCGGGAGGTCTGGTTTCGGGAAACATGAGGGTTTCCTCTACAGAGGAGGAACTGGATACAGATGGTCGTTTGGTAGGAGCATTAACAATGGCTGGAATAACAACTATTGGAAGCATAATAATAAAAAAAGATGAACATGGAAGGCTCTGGGGATTTCGAAGGGATGGAATAGATCTGGGGATCACTGGGTCAGCCCTTCAAGGGTGCAAAAAGATGGTGGTTTCGAGGGTTTTGGGGATCTCTACTTCGGCCCGAAAGTGGATTTCAGAACGGTCGAGGAGAAATTTTGGTGGCCAAAACTTTCGTCTGAGGCAGCAAAGGTTTTAGAGGTAAACCCTAATGCATAATTTAGTAGAGTTCTGTCTGTAGAGTTAGCAAATGAAGCATGGAAGGAGTTGCTTAGTTTTCTAACTGACAAAGCCCTTTTTGTAAAATGGGGAGGAGTTTGGCCGACTTTTTCCAAATTCAGGGACTAGTGTAACAAAAACTGGGGGGAAGGAATGGATCTCAAAACACTTGGTAATGGTTACTACCAAGTTGTTTGTCCAACAACTCAAGATAGAGACTGGATAATAGAGAATGGGCCATTTTTTCTGGAAGGGAAAGGACTAAACATCTCAGTCTGGAAACCTAAATTCAACCCCTATGAAGCTTTGGTAGAAATTGTCCTCATTTGGATTAAAATGCCTGGTCTCCCTTAAGAATACAAGGATCTGGAAACATTGAAGCAAATACGAGGCAAACTGGGTGAGTTTCTGATGGCAGAGGAATATGTCGATGCCTCTGATTTTAGTTTGGTCTCTAGGTTGTGTATCAACTGGCAGCCAATCCACAATCTCCCTGACACTTTAGAGATCAAAACAGGGTTGGGGTTTTGGAAACAAAAAATAATTTTGGAAGAAGAAATGGAGTCATGCTCAAACTGCTCTATCAAAATCCATCTGTCGGGTTTTTGCAAAAAAGATGAAAAAGGCAAAGTTGCAATGCAACATCAGTTAGAGGAAATCATCCGGATTTCAAAAGGCTACCATGGGGAACAACACTGGAATGAAAAGGATTGGGCGATTCAATTTTCCTCAAAATGTAGCAACGATTCAACAAATGATATGAGGATGAAAAAGTTTGATTCACAGAAGGCTGCTATTGATGAATCTTTTGTTAATGAAACACACTCCTTTTGTCTTTCTAGAAGCAAATTTTGTATGCTAGATATAGATGAGCCCTTGTCTTTGAATAAATTAGGGTGTGTTGTAGCTACTCAAGGGAGAAGTGCGCAGGATGCAGTGTGGAGTTTGGAGAATGCCTTTTTAGAAGGTAGAAGATCTCTACAAAGGGAGAACAGGGGGAATCCAGAAGAGGAAAACATCCCGACAATACAGGAAAGCAATAGCACTGGTCAGGGAGGACCCCAAGTGGAAAAAATGGAAGCGCCCTCAACAACTCCTAAGAAACAGGTGGAGGATCATACTATTATGACTCACCAGGAGATTACCATGGCCCCAGATCCTGAAAGTTTCTAGATCATTTCCAAAAGGCTAATTGATAACATAGATTCAATTATGGAGGATCTAGTTTTTAAGGACATTCAAATATCACCGATAAGAAATCTGGAAAGCTCTTTTGAAGGAGTAAAAGACAGTGGAGGGGATCCTCTAGATTCATAATATGAAGGCAAGTCCTCCTATTCATAGGATGGAGATGATGAATTGGGATTTTTAGCCCCAGTAGGAACCCAAGATAAACAATCACTAGCAATGACTTTATCTCTCCAAACAAAAGCTAAGGTGTGAGAGAAAAAGAAAAGGGGTGCCAAATCTAACAAGGCCAAGTTGGAAATGGTGGGTAATGTTGCAGGCCAAAGCAAATTAAGATCGGGAAAAGGCATAGCCTTTTCTTGGGAGCAATGAGGACCCTATTGTGGAATGTTAGGGGCTACAATGCTCCTGACAAGATTCGCTTGATCAAAAGGTGCCTTGATCAAGTGAGACCGGACATTGTATTTTTGTAAGAAACAAAGATCAAAGAAGAGGATTTTGGTGTTTTTTCTAGGAAGTTTCAATCTTGGAAAATTAGTCTTGTGGGAGCTCAAGGTGCCTCTGGAGGCCTTGCTGCTCTTCGACGGGATTCGGTTATTGAAGTGGTTGTTATTAGAACCACCAAATGGTGGATGTGGTTGAAGATTAGATCAAAGCAGTTACACACTAGTTTTTTCCTTATCAACATTTATGGGCCTAACAACTACAATATGAAATTGCAGTTGCGGGATGCGTTATCAGACATTATGAGGAATGACAGGGGAAAATTTTCATTCTTGGTGGAGACTTTAATGCTCTACTTCGCCCTTCAGACAAGATGGGTAGTGTGGCTGGAATCATTAGAGTCAGAGAGACTTCAGTGCTTTTGTCATGAATTATGGGCTACTTGAAATTCCCTTTAGAATGGGGGAATTCACCTAGACTAATAGGAGGAGTGGTTTTCTAAACATAGTTGAGCAGTTAGATAGGTTTTTTATTGCTGGGGATTGGATGGAAAGTCGCTAGAACTGTGTTGCTGAAATTCTACCTATAACAAGCTCGGATCATTATCCTATTTGCCTCAGAATTCAAGAAGACAATGCTTCGGAGAGATGCCATTTTAAATTTGAAGCAATGTGGCTACGAGATAGCCAAATCAGAAATCTTGTGGAGTAGTGGTGGAGGTACATCTCGGAAAGAGGAGGTAACATAGCCTTTAATTTTTTCAAAAAGCTATAGTTTTTAAAGGAGCAATTCAAGAAGTGGAATAGAGAATCTTTTAGGAATATTTCAATGAAAAGTTAGGGCTAGAAGAAGAGTTAAAAGCACTACATGGACAAATTATTAGCCAAGGAATGGATGAAGAAGCTTTTATTAAAGAAAAAATTTTGAACAAAGGATACTCGAAGGTTTTAGCTAGAGAGGAAATCTTTTGGAGACAAAAGTCTAGGGAAACATGGTTGAAAGATGGAGACATAAATACAAAATTTTACCACACTTCAGTCAAGGTTCGGAGGACTCAGAACGAGATTTTTCCATAAAGAACAATGAAGAGTGACTGTTTCAGATTTAAATAAGATTAATTTGGAAGCGGTTAAACATTTTTCAGATATTTTTAATGGTGAGGTGAACCCTGGAGGAGATATGCATCATATTCTGGAGGTTATTCCTTCATGTGTCAAGGATGAACACAACAAAATGTTAATGGACCCGGTGTCTCTGGAGGAGGTGAAAATGTTGTTTTCGGACTAGGATCGGACAAATCTCCAGGGCTGGATGGCTTCTCTGCCCTATTTTATCAAAAAAATTGGGACATCCTTGCAAATGATATTGTGGAAGTGGTGGAGGAGTCAAGGAAAAGGGGTTTTGTTTTAAAGGATTTCAACAACACCTTTATTTCCTTGATTCCAAAGAAGGTAGATTACACATCCTTTGATGATTTTCATCCAATCTCTTTAAGCAATACCATATACAAGGTAATATCCAAAGTTATGGCGAATAGATTAAAACTAGTCCTGTATTTGGTTATTTCTAGTGAACAAAGTGGATTTTCTCCGGGTAGATCTATTTATGAAGGTATCATACTTGCACATGAAGTTGTTCATTCCATTCGGATGGCAAGGACAGAAAATATGATGGTTAAGGTAGATATAAGGAAAGCATATGATGAGGTAAATAGGGACTTTCTTATGCAAGTCCTTTGGAGATTTGGTTTCACTAAGGAATGGATTGCTTGGGTGCAAAGTTGTATCAGCTCCCCTCGATTTTCTGTAATAATAAATGGAAGCCCTCAAGGTTTTTTTGAGTCTAAGAAAGGTATTCAGCAAGGAGATCCTCTCACCCCCTTTCTGTTCATCATTATGGCAGAGGTTCTTGGGCGGTTCATTTCCAAGAAGTGGGAAGAAGAGCTTTGGAAAGGTGTTGAAATTGCAGCAGGAGTGAATCCTCTAACACACCTGCAATTTGTAGATGACACTTTTCTGGTAGGGGATGCTTCAGCAAGGGAAGCTTGAGTCATTAAGGAGACTTTGGATGTGTATGAAAAGGCTTCCGGCCAGCGAGTTAATTGGTTCAAATCTGAAATTTTCTTTTTTCACACCAAACCATGTAAATAGAGGGAGATTTGTAGAATTTTGGGCATGAAAGTGGGAGTCCTTCCAGGTAAATATTTGGGAATCCCTTTTTTGGGGGGTGCAAACAAGTCTGATTTGTGGAAATATCTGATTGATAGCTGCCTAAATAGAATGGATGGGTGGAAAAATAGATGGCTTACTTCAGCTGGAAGAATTCTAATGTTAAGATCTGTTGTGTCTGCTATTCCAATCTTCTCAATGATGTGTTTAAAGATCCCAAAAAAAGGTTATTAATGTGATTCAACAAAAGATGAAAAAATTCTTTTGGAATAGAGCTAATGATCATGACAAAATCCCCTTATTGGCATGGGATAAAATTTGTCAAACAAAGGTTAAGGGCGGTGCAGGTTTGAGAGATTGGCACAAGATGAATATAGCTCTAGGGGTTAAATTGGTGTAGAGTATATATACTAATCTAGACCAAATGTGGGTCAAAGTGTTGCGAGCAAAATATCTAGATTCTTCAGAAGATCATAGAATTTTTACAATTTGCAAACCCCCTAAAGGGTCAGCCATTTGGAATTTCATAGTGGATTATAGAGGGGTGGTCACTGATCATCTCACTTGGCAGATTGGCAAAGGGTTGAAAGCTAAGTTTTGGGAAGACTGTTGGGTGGGGTTTTCAGCCATCAAAGATATTGGTGACTTCTCTATGATAAAGGATCATTTGGTGCAGCTTTGGGGTGATCGTATTAAAGATTATATGAGGGTTGTTGATGGGGATTTCAAAAAGGAATGGGTTTGGAAGGATCTTGCGATAACATGTCTGTTAGCTCAGTCTCAGCGATGACTCATGGATGTTCTGGAGTAGAGGAAGCTTTTTCTTATAGGTTCAAAGGATAGGGTGATTTGGTGTGGAGCTCGGGATTGGAACTATTCAGTTAAACTGGGTTATCAAGTTTTGGAAGGCAGGGAGGAGAATCACTCAAGGTTCTGGGACCTATTTGGGAGTAAAGAGTGCCTTCCAAAAGTGGGTGCTTTTGCATGGTTAGCAGTTAAAGGCAGAATTCTAACAGGGGAGAGAAGGAAAAGGCTTGGCTTTATGGGCCCTTCCAAATGTGTGATGTGTAGTAAGTCGGAGGAGTCAATAAATCATTTATTATTGAGGTGTGAGGTAGCAATGAGGTGTTGGTCAGACCTTCAAGAGAAATTAAATTGGCAGGGCCCTCTTCAATCCACCCTCAAAGAAGTCTTTGAAAGTTGGCCAAGGCAACCAAGCAAGTTGACCCTTTCAAGTGTATGGCGTATTAGCCCTTCTTTAGTCATATGGGAGATTTGGAAAGAGCGTAGTCGCATAATATTTCAGGATAAGGTTGAGGATGTTAGAAGATTACTGAACAGAATTAACAGGGCTATTGAAGAGGTTGTAGGTGCAACAACTTCCCAATCTTTAACGTTGACTTCTTCCTTTACCTTAATGGATAGTAATATACAGAGAGCTTGGTCGAGAATCAAAATCAGGCATGGCTCATGGGCTAACAACAAAAGTAAAAATAAGAAGGCCTTGGATGTGTGTTGGACACTTCCAGAAAAGGGATGGTTTAAAGTGAACTTTGATGGGGTGACACAATCTAGTAGAAATGTGGCAGGAGCAGGGTTTGTATTGTGGAATGATTTTGGAGACTTAATTAAGTGTGGAGCAAAAAGTTTAAGGAGATGCATGAATAATGAGGCTAAAGTGCAAGCTGCTTTACTAGCAGTTAGATTGGCCAAAATCCAAGGTGTTTGAAATATCCATTTGGAAGGAGACTCCCTGATCATAGTTCAGGCCATTATGAATGGGGAGATCAGAGCCTGACACTTACATGTATTTATTGCTCTAATCATAGATGACTTAATTTTTTTTGAAAATTTCAATATTAGTCACATTCGAAAAGATGGCAACCAGACTACAGATAGACTTTCCAAATGGGCTCTATCCTTTGAGCTGGAAGGCGAAGTTAGATTGGAAGACTTCCAAGGGATCTCAATATTGGATGATGTGAACGTGCAATGAGTAGTTTTTAGTTGGTGGGCGAGTGACGTTAGGCTGATGGTGTCATCTTGCAATATAATATGAGCGGCTCCCTAATTTGGGATAAGTGGATATGATGTCTCACACATGGGTTGGAAGGTTGATCCGCTTTGGATTGGATTTGAAAGTTGGAATTGGTGACGTGTATGAGGTCTCCCATCTTTTTAATGATGGTGAATGCACGGCTCTTTCTCGGACACCTCATTCAAAATCTTTCACAAAGATTGGCGAGCATGTTAAGATGGGTGGCTTTTGAAGTGAATTCTCCAAGGACGATGGGAAGTGCGATGGCACGATTTGTAGGGTGGCATGTCAGATGAATAATCTAGGCTTCTGGATGGCTTTTAAGAAGGTGAAGTTTTCAAGGTTTATAATGTCAAGAGTGAAGTGGAAACATTCATGTGAAAAAACTGATTAGAGTGGTGGTGAACTAGCAGAGTGTTGGTGTTTTAAAAAAAACAAAAAAACATGGAAGCGAATTTCACAGTGAGCACAAAAAAACAACAAAAGGGTTTCAAGGGAGCTGTGAGTAAAGATAGAATGTCGGGGTTATTACGTTTCAAGGAAATAGAGGCGGTTAACACCAATGGAGGTCATGTGGCCTTATTTCATGGAGAATTCAACAAAGTGGAAGGTGAATTTGGATATTATATCAATGGTTATAGCTTGGGGTCTAGAAATTAGAGAAGACATAGAGACAGTTAAGTGGGCTGCTACCTCTATTTTTTATGATGCATTGCTCGATGGTTTGGACTCCATTTTGGAGTGGGATGTGCCTGGAGTTGGACTAAATTATTTAGAAGGCTTTGCAGATGCAATGGATGCCGATGAATTTGGCATAGTTTCCTTTGTCCGGTGGTTTGGGAAGGTGGATAAGGAGGCTTGTGTGTTGGAGAGAGCGCAGGCTTGGGAAAGACTCAAAGGGATAATTCTGCGTCATGAGAGGGAAGACAATGAGTTGACACGAGCATGGTCGAAGGAGATTCCCAAAGGTAGGCGATCTAGGGTTAGGAGAAGGCATGCGACTGGTGCAAGCTTCACAAATGGTGTTGGTTTTGTTCCTGTCTAGACTGAGGAGAAGCTTTAAAGACCGTAGATATTATAGAAAAAGTGTTGTATGCTAGTTACTGTTGTTTTTACAGTGCATAAAAATGTATTGTGGTTTTTCAGTTGGGTCAGTCCTTTTTTGCAAGATGTTATAGGGTAAGGGTAGATTTAACTACAGGAGATAAGGGTTTGTGGTTTCCCCAGCGTGAAGGAGCGATTTAGGCTTAACAAAGTGGGATGGGTCTGTTGTTTATGGTGGAATTTATTTTGCTTAGGTGTTGTGGAATTTTCAAAGATGAAGAATGTAAGGGTAATATCCAAAGAAGGGCTATTTTGCAGTCTGGAACGCCTAGAAATTTTTGTAATCTTTTTATATTATAATGCAATAAAATACAAAATATTACCGACCAAAAAAAATTTAAAAAAATATCATGACATCACTTGTATATGGGGTATTCTTGACACTTATTAAAGTTTTTGTCATATTCTTTATAGTCTTGAGCTTAAACTTGTTTCCACCAATTAAAATTTATTATTTTTTATATTTTATTATAAACGTAATACTTTTCACAATCCACTATGAATATGCAATTTTTGAGACATTTTCATGCTCTCGAGTTTGACTGTGCACTAATGTGATATTATGTTTTAACTTATACATAATGTCCAATGGTGAAGCATGAGGTCACAAGGTCTAGTCTCCCCCAGCCCATTTGGTACCAGAGGACATGTCGCGCCAACGTCATCGGTCAGGTTAAAAAGTTTACCCGACGCATTGTAGTTTATAGGGGGTGCTATACCCGATTCCTACAGTCTAAAAAAAAAACTTATACGTAACAGTCATTATTTTACAACTAAGTTTATGTAGGTTTTTGCTATTTCCTAGGCTTCTTGATGTTGTCTTTTGGATTAGATTGTTTGCAAGTTTTTTGAACAAATCACAATTTGTGAATGTTAAGAGAGTCAATAGATGAATAATTGCAAACTAGGATGCAGGGAGAGGGGTTTTAGCACTAAGCTCAAAGTGAAGAGGACTAGAACATAGATAATTAAAAAAAATGGAATAAAAATACTCAAGGTTCTTACTATAAGAGACATTATTTTAGTCAAGCCAATATAATAATTATCCTGCAATTATTACCATATATAAATAAACAAATAAATTAAAGAAAAATATAAATAAACAAACCAACTAAGCTATTTAATAATTTTCATGCAATTTAATTAGACAAGAGTAAAAAATACAATATATAAATGGTATATGCTAACTTTTAATTCAATTGATACGTAAATTTAATTTGATAATATAACATTAATTTTTTTTAATAAATTAATTTTAATAATTTAACTTTGTTTTTTTATAACTTCCATTTTAAAATCTAAAATTGCTTTGCAAAAATAAATAGTATATTCTAACTTTTATTTCAATTAATATTAATATTAACTAGATAATATAATTTTAATTTTTTAATAAGTATAATAATTTAATAATTATTAATTTATAAGTTCAATAATATAGATTATTAACTTAATATTTACTTGATTAATATTAATATTAGCTTAATATTAAGTTATTAATATTAATATTAAGTTAATATTTTAATAATATTAATATTAATAACTTAATATTAAGTTAATATTTTAATAATATTAATATTAATTGAATTAAAAGTTATTTTTTTATCATTAAATAGCTGGGTAGGCCAACACCTATATTATTTAAAGGTTTGGTACATGCAGGAGGTGGCTATTTCTCATTTGCCTCTAAAAAGAAAAGCCAAATTTTGCAAAAAGATTAGACCACCTGACACCCGACATCATTTAATTTACGAATACAAAAAGGCCTCAGATAGAGGCATACTATCCCAGAGAAACTACCCACTGATATCTAACAACATCCACAAAAACTCTCTCCCCCGACACAACTATAACCTGCATTCCCATTGTATAGAGGAAAAACACAATACTAGTCATAGCAAACACATACCAAAATACCCCCATCAAGCTCAGAGTCACTCCTCCTTAGAGGACTATGCAGTCACACGCACCTTAGCTTCCCTCATCCTCCTCACCACCAAGACATTAGCAATAACCGGGCACTCCACCCTGCACCTCACATGAGCAGGGTTTGCAGTAATGTTCTTTATATCTCAACCATTCTGCAGAACCCATAACTCCCCATCACCCAATCCCTAATCATTTCCATCTGCCTCCTCACCCATGTCATCCACCCTAATGTCTTGTTTCCCAATCAATCCTTTCTCCCACACATACCTTCTCAAATCAAAGGATTCTGGCCTAGCCAGACTTTTGGTCACAACCAACAAAAACACAAGGCTGCAATTTTGAACAGGGTAAGAGGCTTTAAACTTCTCCACCTCAGGAGTCTGCACTAGTGTAAATTTTTTCACTACCATATTCTCAGTCCGATAGAAAGAGTGAGCCAAGGTTCGTTGCTCATCAACATTATCCAACACACTGTCAATTCCATCCAGGAAGGAGTGTCGAAAAATCATTTGGGAAACCTTCTTGATGCGTGGTTTGCAAATCCCTAATTAAACTCCCATAGCCAAGAAAATCACGAGAATATTAGAATTTACTATATACTTGTGCCTCGCTCGCAGAAATTCCTCACCCAAAACTTGCTTCACCGTATGCAATACCAACAGGTGCCCAGATTCTAGCACCTGCAATAGCCTTTTGTTTGTGGTATCCCCCAGGAACGCCATTTTTTGTTTTGTGGCCTCAAGTAAGATGTGTGTATCCATCCTCTCACTCGCTGAAAAAAGAACATTTCTACAAAAGCCAAAAGCATGATTTACCAATTTTGTCTACCCCCATATATAATCTCGAAGCTGAGAAAGACTATGCTAATTAATGATGGCTTGCCATTATGATGCAAATACACCTCGAGTCGTGTTCCACCCTGATCCTCGAGGCCCCCACAAGTTCCCATGAATGCCTTCATTATGATAAGGGCACCTGTGTAAAAACCACCCAAGACCCATACCCATGTTTGGCATAGATCCACAAGATCCCTTTGCGGCTAGTACTCACATATCTGCCTACATCATCCATGTACTTTCATCATTTTATTGCTAACAAACTCTCACACTTGACCATCCCATCACTCTATCACTCCCATTTCTTCCTATCAGCAATCACACCCGCATTCCTCTTGCCAACTTATCCTTCACATTTCCTCAATTCCCCGACTTGGTACCATCTAACGACATCTTATCCCAATGGATATCAAGACATTCGATCTTATTGGCAGCCAATTTGGCTAAGTCATCTACCTTTGTGTTGCCTTCTCGGTAGATATGACTTAGTTTGAATTCCCTAAAACTTTTCAAAAGTCCAGAGATAGGTTCTAGCCAACGTTGAAGCTTCCAACTAGGAGTCCCATAATTCCTAATCATATTAATCACCAACAAAGAATATCCCTCTAGATGCAACTACTTGATCCCCATCTGCACTCCCACCTCCAAACCTCTTAAGGCAGCTTGAATCTCAGCCTCATTATTTGTAGTCATCCCAATTGTTGGCAACAATACAACAAACTAAGAGGGGGGGTGAATCAGTTTGCACAAAAACTTACTACAACTTAAACCACAAATCAGATCTGATAATTAATAGTTAAAACATGAAACAATCCCACATGAATAACACACACAACAACAAGATTTTTGGTGTGTATAACCTAGTTAAGGGAAAAAACCACAATGGGAACCTACCCACAATGAGATAATACCCTGTTAGGAGTGAATGAAATATTACAATGGGGAACACACATGCATTCAGGCACACCACCTAGAGCTTATTGCTCAAACAAGAAACCTAGAAAGGCTGCAACCTTTAGGGAAGGCTCACCCCCTTATAGGAAGTCTCATTGACTTACAAAAACATTCAGATAATAATCCAGATTACATGAACTGTGAAAATAGCATCTCCATGTGTCTAAGTACATTTTTGGTTAAGTATGTAGTCTTCTCTGCAACACTTTTCTTCTCTCCTTCACACTTTTGAAAGATCCAATCACTTGTTCGCACATACAACTCAATCATACACACTCTTAAAGATCACAAACATACATCTTACATGATTATTACATTTATTTATACAAGTCATCAACCCATGAAATAGAGGTTGGTCAAACCCTTAATACAAATTGCAAAATAATAACCTCACACGCTACAACAATACATGCAGACCAAAACAATATTGACTAAGACATAGTCTGGACCTAAATCAATACCACAAATACTCAACACCTCCAACAATTATGCCTCGATCATCTGCAACACACTACAACCACCAAGAATATCGCCAAACAAAGAAAATCTTCAATAACACACACAATAATCAATGTCGACCACCAATACACATAGAACACGATCTAGAGATATTCACAAGCAACGTGAATTGCACCACATCAACTGCAACAACTCAGATTACTAGAATCATCATCATCTCTCTACCAGAGCTCAAGAACACCAACATAACTGACTGTCAACCTGAAGGATTTGCTTGTGGATTTCCAAATCATGAACCAATCAAAATAAGGACACACATCTGATAATATGATGAAACTATAAGGATCCGATGAACTACTGAGAGGGGGGGGGTGAATCGGTAGATAGAAGATAAACTAAAATTTCACCAAACAAACTTTCAACTCAGAATCCAATCACTAAACTAACCGGTTTAGTCACTGTATCTAAAACTACAACTGCACTGTCAAACTTTACCGATTGACCAAAACATCAATGATACAATGAAATAGATTTGAAACTCACATACCATTTAACCAAAACATTAAACCACTTTACTAATATCAGTAATAACTTATTTCAGATCACTTTCGGTCATCTAAACATATCTAAGTGGATTTACCAGTCAATCAAATCAAAATTATCAAAACACATCCACAAAATCATTCACCACTTGACACAATGATTTTTCACGTGGAAACCCAAATGGGAAAAACCATAGTGGGGATGAATACCCACAAGTATTTTGAACTCTTCTGAAGTTTGCCCTGTTAGGAGCCAAGCCTTGTTAGAAACTTATACAATAATGTCCTGTTAAGAACAGATCCGGTTAAGGACCACCCGGTTAAGGGATTGACTACAATAACCTGTTAAAGGCAATACACTGTTAGAGGTAACCTCGGTGGAGGATTTCGAATCCAATCTAATGGATCACCTTGTTAGAGGATTTAAACAAGAAGCCTATTAAATCTTATCTTGTTAGGGGATTTAACTATTGTAATGGTTAGAGCACAATAGGGTCTTTGTCAATCTGGTAATAGCACTTCCTTGCTTAGTCAGATCCTTTTCTGCTCCTATCTGCCTTCACAACATTCTGCAGACACTCATTCTGGTTCGACAACAATCACACTACCACACTTAACCAAATTGCCAACATAATTACAAAACAACTCATCGACCTTAGGAGCAAATACAATAGGTCGGTAACACAACACAAAACCTACAAATCTCATAGAGATTACAAACATATCGGTTCAATCATGACTATTGGATTACATAGAAATCAACTACACATTGTTCTAGACAACTTGAACCGCTCATAGATCACCGCACATCGGATCTTGTAGCTCATCACACGTTTTTCACTTCATGCTATGCATTTGATCATTCTCAAAATAAACAGTTATCTTCACACGCCAAAACCACTTTTAAACTCATCACGTGCATCATGCATACATGGAATCTTCATCTTCGATCATCATTCGGTCATAGATCATCACAACTGATTCTCCAAGCTCCATCGGTTAGGGTTTTGCATATCAACTGGTTAGGGTTGCCGGTCGATCACTCTACTTCAATAATAGTACCAATACTGGTTTCCTTCACTGCTTTACTACCGGTTCCATTATTGCATCACTACCGGTTGCAATACAACTTCATTACCGGTTACTATTGACATCAATGACAACACTATATTTCATCAATGCAATCTTCATGCAATGCCAACAATCTCCCCTTTGACATTGATGGCAATACAAATATCAATATCCTTTGATTGTGATGATTGAGAGTAAAGCACATACACAGGTATAGGAATCTTGGTTTACTTTTTTCCACATACTCTCCTTCAACTGTATCTTCATGTCTTCAGCTAGTAACTATCTATTCAATCATATATAATTCTTCTCCCCCTTTGACAACAATGCCAAAGTGAAGGTTAACCATTCCATGCTTCACTGATCCGCAACTAGCTACTCCCCCTGTGGAATAGCTCCACTCTACACCAATCCATCTTCAAGATTTTCAATAGGCTCCAGGACTGATGTTTGCCACATCTTCTTAATTGACTTCATGTATGGGTACAACCCCTAACTTACCTCTAAGATACTCAAAAGAAGCCTTAGACTGAGGTTTAGTAAGGATATCTGCTAGTTGTTCTTTAGTAGATATGTGCTCTAGCGACACATTTTTACTCTGCACTTTCTCTCTCAGGAAATGATACTTCAGCTCAATATGCTTTGTCCTAGAATGCAACACTAGGTTCTTAGAAATGTTTATCGCACTGGTGTTATCACATAAAATCCGTACTGGTTCTGATATCTTTAACTTGAAACCTTCCAAAATGTGTTTCATCCAAATTGCTTGGGTACCCTTAATACAAATTATAAAATAATAACCTCACACGCTACAACAATACATGCAGACCAAAACAATGTTGACTAAGACATAGTCTGGACCTAAATCAATACCGCAAATACTCAACACCTCCAACAATTACGTCTCGATCATCTGCAACACACTACAACCACCAAGAATGTCACATAACACGAAGAATATCACCATACAAATAAAATCTTCAATAACACACACAATAATCAATGTCGACCACCAATACGCATAGAACATGATCTAGAGATACTCACAAGCAACGTGAAATGCACCACATCAACCACAACAACTCAGATTACCAGAATCATCATCTCTCTACTGGAGCTCAAGAACACCAACATAACTGACTATCAACCTGAAGGATTCGCTTGTGGATTTCCAAATCATGAACCAATCAAAATAAGGACACACATCAATGTCCAAAATACATCCCACACATCCGCAACTGAAGATATAGCAATTTCAGAGCAATACGGAGCACAAAACAGAATACGAATAACACGAACAACTGAATAACATCCTCAATACCGGATCTCATAACTTGATCAAATGAACATGCAGACCTCTACAAATGGGAATGAACCATCTATATACAATATACAAGAAACCCTTTAATCTGCATCAGCTCATCTGCAACACACAAGCTAAACCAACTCATTCAACCAAACTGCAACACTGGAATACACAAAAGAATATGTTGACATCAGTGACAACACATTATTCCAGCAAACTTTTCAGCAACATCCAACACCAATGTATTTTGCCACTATCCCAACTATCATACCCTTTTTATTTCTCAACACACAAGCAATCCCGAACAATCTCGGGTTTCCCTGAGAGGCACCATCAAAATTGGCTTTGACCCAACCCTTCTCCGGAGCCAGCCATGCAGTGTTCTTCCTAATCTCCTTCCTATCGTCTAAACCTCCAGTGTCATAACCTTTTGGCACTTCTAAACCCATAAATTCATTATCTAGATTCAAAAAGCTATTGAAATATTTAGTATTCCTTTTAGCCACCTCATTTACTAGTTCAGTGAGAGATTTTTCTATCTTCACCACCAAAGCCTCCCTTGGCATTGATACATCTTTGAAGATCTTGTGATTCCTCTCCTTCCTTAATTCCCATACTATGATGGAAGGGGCCACCATCCAAATGCTACTAAACATTCCCTTACACACCCTACCTGGACATGCCATAAACCAATCTTGTAGGTTGTAGGAATCCGCAGTATGCCAATTCAACTTCAATATCACATGCTTCTAGCAAAAGTTTGCATATAGATATTGCCATAACAAATTATCAGCATTCTCCTCATTATTTTTACATAACATGCATTTGCTTGGCCCATTGAATCCCAATTTTGCTAATCTATCTTGAGTGAGGATCCTTTTTTGAATGGCTAACCATGCAAAAACTAATACTATGGGTAAAACCTCCCTTCCCCATAATAAGTTTATGGGCCAATTATTTATCAAACCTGCCTCATCCATGATCTTGTACTATAATTTCACTTTGTACTCTCCATCTGCTGAAGTGCACCACCTCAATTTATCACTTTCTCCTGAGATTAGAATGGGCCTATTCCCGAGGATCTCAGCCAATGTATCTTTTTACTCCCGAGGAGCATCAAGCTCATCCAATGGGTTCCACTACCATCTATCCACACCTTCAAACCTGACCACCTTTCCATACTTAGAAACTTTTTTACCCCATACTCTGGAAGATTCTCTCCATATCTCCTGCAAATTAGGATTATCTCAAAGTTTAGGATATCCATACCATGAATCTTCCCAAAAGGAAGCCTGTAACCCATTATGCACTTCCCAAGTTGAGTATTTTGAGATGATACTTCTGTTATCACAAATAAAGTTCCATATTACAAACCCTCTTGGGGGGTCCTTGATTTTGACAATACTGACTGGATCATCCGAATTTAGATATTTCTTTCTTAATATCCTTACCCACTTGAAATCACACCTGGTCATCATCCAAGGCAATTTGGTCCCCATGGCATAATTCATAATTTTCAATTGTCTAATCCCCGCACCTCTAGCAACCACCGGTTTACAAACCTTATCCCAGGCTAGCGGTAGTTGTTTTTGATCCTCTTGAGGTCCACTCCAAAAAAATCTCCTCATTATCTGGTTTAGGTTGTCCTCAATTGAAGCCAGGAGTTTGAGATAGGACATTGAGTATATTGGGATTGTAGAAAGGATTGCTTTAACCATCAAAAGCCTCCTAGCTGATGACAACCATTTCACTTTCCATGACTCTATTCTGAGCTTTCAACTCTCAATCAACTTACCCCAGTGGCACCTTTAACTCACTCCTCCAAATAATGGCATACCCAAAAATCTACCCGGTAATGAAGCCACTCTAAGACCCAAGATTCTACCAATGTCCCTCTGTAATCCCAATTTAACATTAAAGAAAAAGACCTCTAATTTCCTCCAACTAATTTATTGGCTTGACACCTTGTTGTATTTATCCAATAAGGATCTCATTTCCCTTGCTTCCCCCCATGAAGCAACCTCAAAAAGGATGGCATCATTAGCAGATTGTTGATGAGTGACTGGTTCAACACTTGGGGAGATTTTGATCCCCTTCCATCTCACTTTCATCCTAGCTTTAGAGATGCTCCTGCCCAAGGCCTCCGCCATAATAATGAACAAAAATGATGATATGGGATCCCCTTGCCTTATGCCTCTAGTTGAGCCAAAGAATCCCTGCACCACTCCATTGATTAATACTGAAAATTTAGGTCCCCCAATACAACTTCTAACCCACTCCACCTAGCTATTGTCAAATCCAAATCTCTTGAGCACTTCTATCAAAAATTCCCTATCCACTAAATCATAAGCTTTTAGAATGTCTAGTTTCACTATCATGGAAGGCATCCTCAATTTCTTGACCATATGAACAATCTCATGTGCCACAATAATACCCTTTGCTATAGACCTTCCCAGAGAAAATCCACTCTTTTCCTCTGAGATGACTTTACCAATGACCTTTTCTAACCTTCCTACTATGATTTTTGTGATGATCTTGTATACTGTATTGCATAAAGCAATTGGCCTAAACTCCCCCATATTAGTTACCTCTTTCTTTTTAGGGATTAAAGTGATGAAGGTGTGGTTGATAGCCCCAAGGACTGTGTTTTTTCTCCTACATTCCTCCACTGCACCCCATAAATCCTCCTTAATGATGTCCCAATAAATTTGATAGAAAATAGTAGGAAAACCATCTGGCCCCAGGGATTTGTCAGGATTCATTTGAAAGGTAACCTTCTTTACTTCTTTCATACTTATTGGTGACCTAAGCTCCAAATTCTCCTCATTCAAAATAATTTCTAGAATAAGATCTAGAAACTCCTCCTTGTTTGTGTCTTGTACTAAATTTCCCTGGTTCAAAAGGGTTTGAAAAAAGCTAATCACTTCCTGGCTTATCTCCTCCCTTGTATAAATATTGGTCCCATCTTCCCTTGTTAATTCAAAGATCATAATCCCATTCTTGTTCATCATGGATAAATTATGAAAAAACTTGGTGTTTCGATCCCCTTCCTTGAGCCACACCTCCCTTGACTTTTGTCTCCAAAAATGCTCTTCTCTATCCATCCATTCTGCTTGTTCGGCTTTCAAGGCTTGTTCTTTGATGAATTCTGCCTCCGACATACCTTTCTCAATGACAATCTCATTCAATATCTTCAATTCCTTTTCAATACGATCCCTTTTAACAAAGATGTTTTTAAAATGTGTCTTGTTCCATTCCTTCAACTTCCATTTGATGTTTGTAAGCTTTTTTATGGAAAAGGAACATCTTTGACTGGTTTCCCACCCACACCTCTCCCCACCATAATTTGATCAAATAAGACAATTCAGGATCTCTAGTCTACATTTTTTCAAATGTAAAGGGGGACCCTCCCTTATAATTTTTATAGTGAATACAAGTTGTATAAGAAAACATCCATTGAAAGGTAAAATTGAAGCCACACACAAATCTCCCTCCTCTAGCCAATTACCAAAGAGTAGAAATCTATCCAGTTTTTCAAGAATGGTTGTGAAGCCCTTCCTCTTGTTGGTCCAAGTAAATTTCTCTTTCATGAACTCTACATCTATTAATTTATTGAAATCCATAAATTCCTGTAAATCTTGTTGTACCCTTGACCAACTATTGATGCCCCCTTGCTTCTCATAACAGTTGAGAGTGGCATTAAAATCACCTCCAATGACAATCTTGTCATCCCTATACATGGCCAACACATCTAAAATTTCCTTCCACACCCTTCTCTTCTCTTGTGTAACAATTGGTCCATAGACATTGATAACCTTTCAATATTTATTTCTCTGATGGTCTATAAAGTAGACCATCATCTAGTTTGGGTTTCCCTCTAAAAGGGTGCAAGATGCCTTCATAGGATTCCAAACCACCCCCAATCCTCCTGACACTACAATCGACTCCATAAACAATCCCTCCCACTACCTCTAGCTCCTCATCCTAATCCCCTGCTCCTCTTTCCTCTATTTTTTTTTTCTTGAATCAAAACCAAATATGTGTTACTGACATCAATTTGGCACCTAAAAAGGCACCATTTTTCTAGGGGCATTTAAGCCCCTAACATTCTAGCTAATGATCTTCATGCTTCCCCGAGAAGGGGTAATTCCTTCCCGTTTCTAAGAATAGTTTGAGAAAGCTTGGTTTGTCCCTTGGCGCCATTGACTATTGCCAACTTTGATTTATTTGTCATGCGACCTTTCTTTCTATTGGTTCTGACTTTGGGAGTTTTGATCTCCGATTGGATTTTCTCCAAACCCCTTGCCTTCATAATCCCTGCTTGATACTCTTCAAAAATGCCATCCATCTCTAAATCTGAATTCCCACTCCCCTCTACTTCTACTTTTGTGTCATCCTCCAGTATAACCTCCTCAATTATGTCCTCCCTTCCCCTTTCTTTCTATTTGATTTGACTTCGATCTTTTAAAACTATCTCCTGATCTTGTTTGGACGAGTCTAGTTGTCCTGGTCGAGCCCCAATCTCTACTTCAGGAGCACAACCATCAGGGATAGGTATGAATGGTTGGCTGATCTCCCCACCAATGACATTCTGGGCATCTGCCTATGCATTCTTTATCTCTTTGTTGTTTACTTGATCCAAAACCCCACCTCTACACTCCCAACTTTCCTTTCCTTGATCCTCTGAGAATTCACTCAGCTTTCCCATCGGCCATATCATTTCTAATAACCCCTTTTCCCTTTTTGTGAAAGAGCATCTTTGAGGGAACCCCTCATCTATCCTCACCAAAGGGGATTGAGAAAACTTGTATAGACCTTTAACAACCACATCTGAGAAATATTTGTCCTTCCCATGTGCCACTGATTTGTAGTTAGGACATAGATCCATTTTATCTTTGCTACTAATAATCACTTTTTTAGGTCCTGCCTCAGAGACCAATCATAACTCTTCCATAATATTCATATTTCTATATACTTTTACAAAGATTCTAAAATATGAGCCCCACTTCTCATCCTCTAGAGGTGTATCCATCATAGTATATCTGCCAATTCTCCTTCAAATGTCTTTGATAATTTCCTCTTCCTAGTATTTTGTGGGCAAGTTATACAATTTGAAGCATACCAAGCTCTTTGTGATTGAGAAAGTCTAGGGATCGTAATTAGGTACTCAGTCAATGAGGTGCATCTGAGTGCCATCCAAAAACCAGGTCTCTGCACCTAATGCTTTGTTGGGTGAAAATCTTGTAAACTTGTAAAGCGTTACAAAAGGAGTGTTTCGGGATAGCACTCAGGATAATATCTCTCAGAATGCAAGATACACTCTCTCCTAATTATAAGGGAAGGATCCCCCTTTCTACTGCAATTATTCTACTTTCTCAGACTACCTACTAACTTTACACTAATCAAAGGTACAATAACAAATTAGTTCTCTTTTCTCATAACCAATTCCATCTAATTCTCTTATAAGAGCAAACTTTTCTGTTAATTTAAATAACTTGAAAACTTGCAATAATACTTAAACTAATTATTTTGGAAAGTAAAGTGTCCATGAAAGAACAAAGTCTCCCGTTACTTTCCTTTTCTGAAAATGACCTAGGGACGAGAACTCACACACTTAAGAACTCAAAGATTCTTTTTATGTATTATAACTCATATCAACCACTATAGCCCAAATATACCGTTAGTTCAAAGACTGACATATATATTGAAAGATATTCTACTCTGACTAGATAGTCTGTGCAACACAAAGACTTGACTTTCTATCTTTTTAAATTTAACTCAAGGGATAATTTTCAAAAGCACAAAGACTTAAAACAATATTATCTTAACCAGATTCTAATTATTGAGTCTTCATAGTAACTCAAAGATTACTTGTAAAAATCCAAAGTTCTTCAATATCTATCACCAATAACTTCCACGAACTTTAATCAATTCAAAGCATATGATACTAAATGACATAAGAACATCAATATCACACAAAGATTGAATTCAAAACAAAGTTTGAATGCCAAGCTTCAATCCTTCTTGATTAAATTGTAAATTCACAAAAAGAACACAAAGTCTCAATTTGTTCTTCACTTGGGCAGAGTTTTGTTGCATAAAATAAAGATGGAAAAAGATCCTTATTACAATAAAAACCCTCATATATATAGAATAGTGGTGCAACATGAAAATAGGAAAATATAACTAAACTATGACTAAGTCAAAGAAGAGTTTGATTTGACTTAGGACTTGTGCACTCAACAGGTGCACAAGAGCAATTGCAAAAGGACAATTGAAGTGTCGCTGGATAAAACAAAAAGCCATTGGATAATCATGAAAATGAATAAGTGTCACTTTCCTTAGATATAATTCTTCTTCTAAAATTCCTCAAACTTTTGGAAAGCATGCTTCAACTGAAATCCATCAGGTCCCTGGGTATTACTGGTGATGATCTTAACTCTAGTAATGGAATCCTCTAAATTAGTACAACATTTCTTATGCTTCCTCGGAATAGTATCTAATAAATCTAGAACAAATTGAAGGTCAACCAACTTATCAATCAAGGATAAAGAGAAATCCTCTCTGTCAACTTCAGTAGTTACAAGTAAACTGAATTATTTAATGATCTCATCTACTAGTAGCACTTTCCCATCCTGATCAAGGAACATACATAGAATTTCTGAAACCTTTGTAACAATCTCTTCCTTCTTGTCAACACATTCCTTTAAAGTCTTCCTCATATCCTTGACTAGACGCTCAAGAATGTTCATTTTGTGTTCTAAGGCTTCTTGTTGCTCCACATACATGCATCGTGAAGGAATAACATTATTTTGTATGAGTTCATCAAGATCATAATCTTCAAATTTCAAAGTCTCTTTCTTGCGTTTCGAGCTCTTGGGAGAAGACTTCTATAGCGCTATCTATCTCTATCCTGACGGTATTAAGGTTATTGACAATGGTACTACCTGAACCTATGAGTTGTGTGCCTTGACTCAAAATACAATCCATCCATTATGCCACAACTCTACTATGAGCTGTAACTTGCTCAGCTCTTTTAACATCCTGCACATCCAAGGAAGAAGTTATTGGTTCAACAGTCTCAGAAGATTTATTTACCTTGATCAAGATCGTAGTGAGTTGCGTGATCCTTTCTTTGAGTTGATCTTTCTTAACCTTGTCTTAATCATATCTGGCAATAAGAGCTTCCAAAGCTGATATTGCATCTCTTGAAGTAGAATCATGAGTCTGTTTTCCCAACTCCACCCTCTGAATAGTATAATCAGTATCATGCACTTTACCAATAATTTCATCTTGGGGAGGAACAATAACCTCATCATACTTGTTCTTATCCTTATCAACCTTAACTCCTGTCAGAGTCTTAGCTTTCTAGGTAGTTTTGGATTTGACAGGAACAAGTTGACTGAAATCAAAATCTTCAGGGGAAATAACTCGCTTCTTCATTTTTGGGGCATTAGAAAACAACCAAGGTGGCAAGGTAGAATCATCTTCCTCACCAACCACCACATCCTAGGAAGGATTAATATAGTCCTAAATAGTTGTAGTCACAAAAGACGAGGCTATGGTGATCACATTGGTGGGATTTTCTAATGAAGATTGATTTGACCTAGGAGTCAGCTCATTGATGAACTTATCAAAATCATCTAATATAGATGTAGACACTCCAGACAACGTGGGAAAAGCTGAGAAAACATTCTCAATATTATCATGAGGTGTGTCTAGGGTTGACTCACTAGCACTTGTGGAAGATACATAAATAATACTTGATGAAACAACACTTGCAAATATCAAAGGTTTAGGATCCGAAGTAGAGATAGGAACTTGCAATGTAGGTGTAGGAAATGGAGAAAAGGTTCATCTGTTTGTGGAAACTCTTATACATTCAACTCATCTTGTTCCTGATCATCTCTTGTTCATGAACTAACTCTTCATCAGGAAATTCACCCTCCGCCTACTTGTTTGGTACATCCAATTTTGATATCTCTTGAACATTATAACTTGAAGGCTCTTCCTGAGATTTACCTTTCTTGGATCCAACAGTGAATTTCAATTTAGGAGCTTTCGCTGAAACCGCAACATCTTATTTGTTCTTGGTACTAATGTCAGATCTCTTTCCCATTGGGCCAACAATGTCATCATTAGAACAAGAGGAGAGAGGTTTTAGGGGAACACCATTCAAAGATAACCAAATATTAGTATTTGTGAGAATACTCTGAAAACGTGCTCTAATGGAAATACACTCCTTTTGCGACCATTGAATAAGAGGCAAAGGAGTAGAAGAAATCTTGTTCTTTTCATATAAGGATCCAAGATATCACCATCCTCTTCCATATCATCAAGACATCAACAATACCAAAGTTCTCAATTTGCTCAACTGTCAAACAACAATAACAAAGTTTTCTTATATCATGCTCGGATCTACAATCAGCCCAAACATCTTCGATCTGATGAACATGCACATAGGCCTTCTTTAGTTTGTTTCTCATACCCCTATAGTCAAATTCCTTCCTGGATTTAAAGAATCTCATAATGACTCTTCTCATCTCATCCTCCATGTCTCTGGCCTTGAATTAGAATTGATAGAATATCTTCTAATGGAGATAGAGAATTTCAAACCTGTCTTATGAGAACTAGATTGGGACTCGTGTACTACATTCATCTGATGAGCAAGATCCATTAGCACAATCTTGTCAGAAGGATATCTAGGGAGCATGAAGGGATCACCATTGAAACATCCAACCTTAATATAGGTAAAAGTTGGAAACTAGAGAAACATGCATCCATATTGATTAACAACTTCCCATGCGTGATCATACACCCTCTTATTATATATAGGTTTTTATCTAGCATAACAATATAATAACCTAAGAAGGCATCATTGAATCTTCACTAATGACTATGACTTTCTTTCAAGACCAACTGGGTATAGTATTCATGTACCTAAACTTGCCTTTTGTCACTAGTAGTGGTCAAACCATGAAAGTGTCTCATTGAGGCCACAACGTACACCAAGTAAGAAGTCATGCAGAACTTGAGAGTAGTGGGAACCTCGGTGAGTTGTTCACAAATGGCATCATTGATTTACTTTCCTCAAAATATCTTCTCTTTATTCTGTCTGATCATATGGATGTATTAATACATCCACTTATAGAAAGTATTAGAAGTGGGAAGTCCTTTAACTCTACTCAAAAGAGTTATCAAGTCATTGACTTCTTTAATGAAGTCACACATAGGAAGAGTTTCTGACCATTTGGAAATAGTTGGCCTTAGAGTTTTAAGCCAATTGCCATTAATATTACGCCTACACTTGTCAATTTTTTTGTCAAAGTAAGCTACAACTGATTGCATAGTGATATCTGAATATCTCGCAATACTTGGACATTTGAACACTGAATCAAAGAACTCTTCATCAAGCCTGATTAATTTCTTTCCAGATTCATCTTTCACACTTCTTCTTTTAGGATCAAAATGCTTTGCCACTGCCATCACAAACTTAGGATCATGTGCTGACATGGGAAAAGTTGTAACTAAGTGTATACCACTATTGATAACTGCTTCCATATCCTGATATGAAGGTGGTTTCTTGATTCTTTTGAGAAATTCTTCTAGGTCAACATGACCTATCTCCGTGTCTCTAATATGATCAATATCAGAAGTAACTGAAGAAGGAAAAACTGGATGTAGGTTTTGCTTCTTGATTTTCATCCCCCTTTTGTTTAGAGATACCTCTGTCATTGTTATGATAACAATATTGAGAGAAAAGAGAAATTCATTAGTATCAACATGACACACCTGATCAATTCATTTTTGTTCATATGATCTGAACAAACTCTAACAATAGTACATTTGAGATAATTAGGTTTTCCAAAAACCTATTTTTTAAAAACTTAATATTTCCAAAGTAAATGGAATGAAAAATTACCATTTACGTGTGTGCAAATTAATAAATTTAAAATAAAAATATTTGAAAAAATCCATTTATATAAGTGTAGAAAAAATGAAAGTAATTAAAATTCATTTAAAAATAATTTAATTACACTTTGGAAAAGTCCCCCCAAACAAGTGTAATTCGGACCCATAGATCCGAAATACACATTAAAGAAAAACACCAAAGTGTTGGTCGAGTCTATAGACCTAGCATACAATTTAAATATGGCATAAATATCATATAATGCAGGGCGGGTTCATAAACCTGCACTGCACTTAAAACATTTTGAAATGGTGTCGGGCGGGGTCGTAGACCCGACATACACCATTTCGTGGTGTATGGCGGGCCTACGACCTCGCCAAACACCACAAAAGTATTGCAAGAAAACTAGGGCATGACAGGGTGTTGGTTGAGGTCTCTGACATGTCATACACCACACCATGGTGTATGGTGGGCTGAAGGTCTTGCCAACACCACGAAGAAAAGTTGCGATATAGAAACAATGTGGTGGGTCGACGACCCACCACTGTGGTGTGTGATGGGCCATCGGCCCTTCACAACTCCATAGTGATATAAATACAATGTGTAGGTAAAACTTGGTGTCATGGCGAGGTCGCAGACCCGCCACGAACCAATCAATGGTGTGTGGCAGGCCTACAGCCCCGTCACGACATCACTGTGATATAAATCAATGAATCAAATAAAAACCTGACTCAAATCAAAGATCCGACCAGGTGAAAAGCTATGAAAAACAATTTGATAAACATGTAAATTCATGAAAAGAGTAAAACAAAAAGGGTTTAAAACCCCTAAATCAAAGGGAAAAAATTCATGCCCGGAAATGGAAGTTGAGAATCCTTTTCCTTCCAGCCACAAATTCGATCTCAGAGGGATTAAAATAAAGATTAAGGAGATAATTTAACCTTTAAAATAGGAAAATAGACTCCTAATTCAACACTTCAAAAATTCCACAAATAACTCAAAGTGTATTAAATAAGTGCAATTTGGGTTTATGAACCCGATTTGCACCTATGAAGTGTAATTTGGGTCTATAGACCCGAATTACACCTAAAATATGAAATTAGCCAAAAGAGGTAAATTGGGTCTACAGACTCGAATTACACCTAAAAGGTGAAACTTGGTGTAATTTAGGTTTACAGACCCGAATTACACCTAAATTGTGAAACTTGGTGTAAATTGGGTTTACGGACCCGAATTACACCCAAATTGTGAAACTTTCAGAATTAACGAAAAAAAGGTAAAACAAGGAAAAACACACTTTTGACTACACAAAACATTTCAAAAAGTGAACCATAGAGCAGGAAAAACCACGAATGAGTAAATTTTTGTGGGGTAACCTCATTTTTGCTAACGCTAAAAACAAGAATAGTAATCAAAAGAAACATGATAAAACTTATTTGCAAGTGGCATAACAACCACCTTCCTACCCCATTGGTTATAGCACCATGCACTAATTTCCTCCCATTTTTTCAACCCCATCCCTCCCCACTTGATAAAAAATTGCCTTTCTACATAAGAAAGCCCTAATTTGTTCTGCCTCTTTGGATGACCCTTCTTCTTCAATCAACAATCCCTTTCCTTTCTCCTTTTGTGCCCCTGGAGTCTTTATACCAACTTCCTCCTTTTTCTCTTCTCTCAAATTCTCTTTCCCAAAGGCCGCCATTGAATCTTTCTTGAACCATCCATTCGAATTTCTTTGGGAACCATTCTCCCCTCTAACTTGCGCAATACCTCTCAAAATTTCAACTCAGGAGCGAAGGTTTTGTGTATTCTAATTATATTTTGGTCTCACCCAAGGGGGTTCCGCACTTCACCTCCATCCGGATCTTGCGTCTGTGCAACCCATAATTCCCTCCTCGCCTATGGAAAGTCTGGAGCATCTCCCATTCCTGTCTCCTGAATTGGCCAGCTTGTCCACCCATTGACCCTTCTAAAAAACCCACTGCGGCCTATGGTTTCCCAAACGAGCCAGGAGGAAAGAATTGAAACCTCGCTTGCTTTGCTCCAGTTCAGCCCGAGGGTTTCCATATGCTTGCCACCCGTTGAACACTCTTGCTGTGAAATTCTCCATGGGGTACTCCTATTCTATTGAATCTCCCCACTTGATCTTTCGTTGGTGCTCTCCCAACCCTCCATTGCCAAATCTCCCATTGCTAGCAGATTCCTACCACCTCTGTTGACCAAAGTTGTCAAGTCGCTCCTCATTCCTGCCCTTTGCGCCTGCACCTGCTTCCGCTCTAGCTCCTGCTTTCATTCCTGCTCCTGCGACCACTCCCGCCATTCTTCGAAACATCTTGTGTTCTAGTTTTAAACAAATGAATCTTAATTGAATCAAAAGTTAGCATGTACCATATCATTTTAATATTATTAATATTAATTTTTAATTAAAATTAACTTGATTAATATTAAGTTATTAATAATAATGATAATACGTTCAAAAATAAATGGTACAAGCTAACTCTTTTAACCCTAATTATAACTTTAAAAAAAGATTTACCAATAATTTAAAAGTCATTTTAATTTTATTAAATTAACACCTTTAAATTTATTTTTTTGAATATAATAGTTGAACAATCAATTATGACACAGATATGTAAATGAAGTAAAGTTTGTCAATATTTTTTAAAATTTTATTAAATTAACACCTTTAAATAATAATTTTGAATGTAATAGTTTGAGAACAAACACTTATGACACAAATATGTAAATGAAGTAAAATTGATTATAAATAGAATGTACAAAATAATGATATATTTGCTCTTGTAGTATGAGTTATGTAATGTTATTTAAATTTTTTAATTTATAGAAGAAGATATTTTAAAATTGTAATAATACGTAATATGTAGTTCAATATCTTAATTAAATTATATGTATGCTACTTATATGTAACTAATTTTCAACTTTTTTGGTTAAATATTTTACATATCAATGTATATATGTTTAAAAGAAAAAAAATAATTGGCTATAATGAAATTTAAATTTATTTTAAATTTTGTATAAACTTTAAATAATTATTATAATAAAAATAAATAAATTGTTTAAAATCATAAAAGTATTTTACTTTCATTTCCACTTCCTTTCCATTATAATTATTACCTATGTTTCATAGAAGTTGTCAATTGTAAATCTCCATTCTTATTCATTTTTATTAAAAAAACCAAAAAAGTTTGATGGCTAACATATATATACATGCATACATACATATACACATATATATGCGCGCACGCGCACACACACACACACACACATATGTATATACATACATATATATGTATGTATATACATACATATATATGTATGTATATACATACATATATATACATACATATATATGTATATATATGTATGTATATATATACATATATATCTATATCTATATCTATATCTATATCTATATATATACATATACACACACACACATATATGTATATATATACATATAAATATATATGTATATATATACATATAAATATATATGTATATATATACATATAATATATGTACATATATATATATACATATAATATATGTACATATATATATATACATATAATATATGTACATATATATATATACATATAATATATGTACATATATATATATACATATAATATATATACATATATATGTGTGTGTGTATATATATACATATATGTATACATAATATATATACATATATGTATACATAATATATATACATATAATATATGTACATATAATATATATACATATATATGTACATATATTATATGTATATATATACATATATATACATATATATGTGTGTGTGTGTGTATATATACATATATAGCATGTATGTATGTATGTGTATGTGTATGTGTATGATGTGTATGTGTATATGTATGTGCATATGTATGTGTGTATGTGTATGTGTATATGTGTATATGTGTATATGCATGTATGTATGTATGTATGTATGTATGTGTATGTGTATATGTATGTGTATGTGTATGTGTATGTGTGTGTGTATGTGTGTGTGTATGTGTATGTGTATGTGTATGTGTATGTGTCTGTATGTATGTATGTCTGTCTGTCTGTGTCTGTATGTATGTATGTGTATGTATGTATAGACACATACACATACACATACACATACACATACACATACACATACACATACACACATGCACACGCGCGCACACACACACACACATTCACATGTGTATGTGTATGTGTATGTGTATGTATGTATGTATGTATGCATACATACATACATACATACATACATACATACGTATACACATACATATACATGCACACACACACACATATACATACATCCATACATACATATTCTTTATATTTTAATATAATTTTCTATTAATTATTTTTATGTTTAGTTATTCTCATTTTTAATATATCTTATTTTTTTAAATATTTTTTTATTATTTATTTTTGGTAAGTTTCTACCAATGGAGGTAGGTCCCTTTATTGAAATCAAAAAGTCAGTACATCTATGTGTGTGTGTATGTGTATGTATGTATGTATGTATGCATATATACATACATACATACATACATATGTATACACATACATATACATGCACACACACACACATATACATACATCCATACATACATATTCTTTATATTTTAATATAATTTTTTATTAATTATTTTTATGTTTAGTTATTCTCATTTTTAATATATCTTATTTTTTTTAATATTTTATTATTATTTATTTTTGGTAAGTTTCTACCAATGGAGGTAGGTCCCTTTATTGAAATCAAAAAGTCAGTACATCCATCGGCCTAAGGTGATAATCCCTTCAACCATTACATTGAACCTCTCAATCTCAAAGTCAAAGAACAAGTCTCCGTAGAGACTTACATAGTTACCAAAGGTAATTGTATTGAAGTTTTCTAAACCTTCCTAGAATAGCTTAAAAGTCTCTTCCATTATCTTCTTCTTTGCAACAGCCTTCACATCAAAAATTCCAGCGATGAACCATTTTTTAGGGGTGACCTTTAGTTTGATGGCCTCCAAGCTAATTGTATCTCCAAGGTCAGGTTGGATCAATTTGTTCGCATATCCAGCTGCCTTGTAATCTAGCCTAGTCGCCTGTATTATAGTGTAAAAAAAACTTTTCAATAATTCTTTGTCATACATATGATTTCTGGAAGAGGAATATGACCCTAGCACTTTCTTGATGGCTAGGAGGATATAATCCTCTTCCACAATGAATAGCCTCTGAATTTGGGCATCCACTACCATAGAAATTATTTGTCTCTCTTAATGGTTTCAATAACTAGACTATGAGGTCTTAACTTAGGGACTGGACATCCATACTAAGTAGTTATATGATCATCATGAGAGCTCATTTTTTGTCAACTCGGGGTGTATACTTGAAATGGGCCAGCAAAGTATATGCACTAACGTCCTCATTTTAGTCATTTGACTAAGAAGGAAATGTTTTTGAAAGTAATGTGCATGGAAAAAGGAATAATTGAAATGCTTTAATAGAAACTACCTTGAATTTAGAAAAACAACAACTCAGTCCATAGCAAGCAGGCAGAAAACTACTTTGTTTGCCTTGGCAGCAGGAATAATCGACCGCTAGGACAACAAACTAAATACTGAAGGAAAATAACTGCTAAATACAAAGGGTGGAATTATCACTAAGTAAGCCCCCTTAGCAAGTCTTCCCAGAACTCAACTACGTGTTGTAAACTGGAATATTATCTTATTGATCTGAAAACATATGTTACATCATAGTATTTGCTAAAAACTACTCTACAATAAAACTAAAGACTGAAAATTACAATAGTTGATGTTCATCGTCCCTGAGAAGGGATATCTAAACTTATTTATAGCAAAGAAACTCCTAACTAACTCTAATCATTAGCAAGTCCACTCCTAGAACATTAGGAGGACGCCAGTTATTACAACATAAGAAAGAGGATAGGGAGTTACACTCCGAATAGGAAACAGTCAAGCTATTTCAGCTACAGAGGAAATCCAGCATAACTATCCCTCCTAGATTTATTCTCCTAAAAACGAGAATACCAAAGTTTCATTATTACACTCTCCGAGTTGTAGATAACCAACTATTGACTCCTTCAATACCCATCGTGCTAAGGCTTTGTATTCAACTAGCTAACTAGCATTAACTTATACATTATGAATCTTTGACCATTTCCCGTTCTTCATTAACTCTTGCATCATGTCATTAGAGTGTACAAAATAAAGGTATATCTATTCCATGTTAGAATAACATTTATCTAACTGCATGCAAGATTAATATGGATAAATCACATAGCATGGTCACTTCATCGTTGAGCATAATTTTAACCAAAAAGGAATATATATAAGGGCAAGTTCATGCCAATTTGTCAGGTTCATGGAAACATAATAGGACCATTATTTAACAAAGTTTTAGGACTTAGACAGTATCTAGGCCCTTGTCAAAACCACTAAAACTATAGAAAACATAGATAAAATTGATCCATTATTTGAGCTCATCAGAAATGATATACCAAACAACAAAGTCTTGTGCAAATGCTTCTTTGTTGGTCCTATTATACCATCACAGGAAACAGATTTTCTACGTTGATAAGATTTTTGCCAGATCATAATCGTAGATGTTTGAAATCCTTATGATTTGGTGGGAAGGCGAATCTTACACCGTATGCTCCCAATAGATCTACTACCCAAATTGGGATTTTATCCATCAATTAATACTACACTCTGTCTCGTGATCCCCAAAAAGATGATTGTATGAGCACTATTCATCTGACTCATTTTGTCACTTCAACAACATATATCGAAGATCTTTCCTCTTCATAACTATCATTTCTCACTCAAAAGTAACATAGGACTTCGCGATCACACATGGTTTCTAATTCCAACATTGCCTTGTGATAGAGGAAGAAAAAAATCAATCAATCCCATCACGTGAATGAAGCAAGGAAGCTATCTTATCCAGATCTATAATATCTTTTAAATATTACCCAGTGTTAGAGGGATATAAGACTCCATCGTCATCTTTGAGGTTAATTCCCTCATTTGCAAGGCAATACACAACTCTATTGGCCTCCCTAAATACATGAGTCAGGTTGAATGAAGAAATTTTGATGATATTGTGTTTAATTTTAGGAATCCATTGCTTCAATTTCCAATTTGCAATCAACCCCTTGGAAATTGCATTGATTGTCAGCTATGAATTTCCTTCAATTTCTACATTTTTATACCAAACTCTAGGCATAATCTTAGACCCCTATCGAGTGCTGCAAATTTTGCTTCATTGTTTGAGGCAATCCCAATGCTTCCTCAAGCTACCTTGATATAATCACCTTCCGTGTCTTGAATGATACATCCATAACCTGCCATCCTAGGATTGCCTCTGACAGCCTCATTGAAGTTTAATTTATGGTGACAGTCACTTGGCATCATCTAGTGGGCAGCTTTCCTATCAGTCGATTTGCTCTTTATGCATATCTAATCTAACTTAAGTTGCTTCCAAGTGTCCAACATCTATCTGTCCCATTTTGAGTAGAATTGGACCTTTTTATTGTACACCTTCAAATTCACTACTCCCCATATTGCATCTCTAATTTTAAAAATAATGAAATCTACCTAAAGAGTCTCATCACATAATATTATACGATTCCTTCCTTTTTATAGTTGCCAAGCCAGGATGGATGAACTGACAATCCATAGGTCACCCCAAGCAGAGCGAACTCCCCTAGTGAGCCACCCACAAAGAAAATCATATATAGTCTAGTTTCTTATCGTACTCCACCCGATTGAAGATCAAAACCATTCCCAACATTGTGCGGCCATTGGGCACCAGTATAATAAGTGATTTACAGATTTCTCCTCTGACCAAAATAGGGGGTAGACGCTAGGTCCTTCAATACCTATAGTTTTGAGATGATCTCCAATAAGAATACACTTGTGCAGTACAATCCACAAGAAAGCTTTGGTACAGGGGATAACACTCTTATGCCAACATATTTTGTTGGCCAATTATCATGCTTCATAGATTTACATTGCACTACATATCCCAAATTAACCTTATATTCTCTAGTTTTTGAGGTGCACCAAATAATTTCATCCTCCTTAGAACATATCTTTATCTTCCTACTTTTGAAAATATCAACCAATATTAGCTTGGTGGGATCAAGGGGTGCAAGTTCCTCTATATGACACCATTGTAAATCTAAATCTCATGTCTTAGATGACTTTACATAGTCTACCACTAGTACTCCTAGTCTACTTTCCACCATGGCAATCCATTCCTTATTTTCGATAAGAGACTCAGTGGCAACTTTTCCATTCCACAAGTCTCTCTAGAATTTTTCCATCCCGCCATCACCAATCTTCCATTTCAAGTGCTTAGTGATGATCTATCTGCTTTCCCACAAGAATTTCCAAATTTTAGAGCCCCCTGATGAATCTACCATTGTGAGTATTTTGGCAAGGTCCTTTGAGTCTTAGTATTTCTTCCTCACGATTTTACACCATAATGCATTGAGGTCTCTATACATTCTCCATGTCAATTTAGCACCCAATGCAAGATTTTTTAACTCCATTTTCCTAAGGCCCACTCCACTGACCTATTTGGTTAAGCATGTTGTATCCCAATTAATGAGGGGGATTTTTTTCTCCTCCCTAGCACCCTCCCATATAAACTTCTTTAGGTAGTTATAAGGTGTGCTAATAGCTTTACTCGTGAGCTTGAAACATGACATTACATAGATTGGGACTGTCAAAAGAACTATTTTGATCATCAAAATCCTACTAGCCTAAGAGATCCATTTATTCTTCCAAGTACCAGCCTTGGCGTGGCATCTATGTATTACTTCATCCCAGTGTACTGTCCTATTCCTCCCCATGAACATTAGAGCCCCCAGACACTTGGAGGAAAGTTGAGAAACCTGAAAAACCTACAATATTTGTGATCCTCTTCTTAGTATTCTTTGGAGTGTTAATGAAAAATATTTTTGATTTATCTTTGCTCATTTCTTATCCAGAGGCAGACTCATATTCCTCCAACAATTTTCTGATGGTCTTGGCATCCTCAGTCATGACTATCCCAAACAACATAATATCATCTACAAATTGGGAGTGAGTGACTAGTTCCAAGTCTTCATTAATCTTGATGTCTTTCGAGATACAAAGTTCCCTCCTCCTAATCTGCCTACATGAGGACTTCTGCCATTAAAACAAACAAATATGGTGAGATTGGATCACCTTGTCTAAGTCTATTTGCAACCTCAAAATTTGTTTAAAGAACCATTGACCATGATGGAATATCTCAGTGTGGATATGCCTGTCCTAATTCCTTCAACCCATCCATCTACAAAGATAAATATTTTCAACATTATCAAAAGGAAATCCCAATTTATGTGTTCGTATGATTTCCTAACATTGAGATTGATAATCATTCCTTTTTTTCCTATCTGTCTTGATCAAATGGATGGTCTCTGAGGTAAGTGATATTGTCAGTGATTTCTTGACCCAGGGTGAAACCGTTTTGCTCTATCGATTTTAATTTTATGTGTACAAGTTTTAATATGTTAACAATGGTCTTTGACACAATCTTATAAATTATGTTGCATAATGATATTAGTATGTAGTCTACCATGTTTTCACATTCATTCTTTTTGGGTATGCGAACAATTATTGTGTTATTTAAATCTTTTACAAACCTTTGTCTTTTCCTGAAATCCTTGACCAATTGTAAAATCTCCTCTCCCATAAAGGGCCAACACTTTTGGTAGAATTTGGTTGGTATTCCATCAAGCCCTGGTGCTTTATAAGAATGCAATTGGAATGTGGCTATCCTCCATTCTTTGAATGTGAAGGGTTGATCTATAACCGTCTGTTGTCTTTGTCAGTTATGATTCTGAGGATAACCTCTAGGATTTCATCCCATTCTAGAGTATTACATTATGTTCCCCAGTCAAGTAATCCTTGAAAGAAATGAACTGTCATATTGCCAAGGCATTGTCATCAGGCCACCAACTTTCTGTAGCTTGCCTTACTCCATCAATTTTGTTAGTGGATCTTTTTGCTTTAACAGAGGCATGAAAAAACTTGGTGTTCGCATCTCCTACTGCAATCTAGGTCTCTCTAGCCTTATCTCTCTAGTAACATTCCTCTCTCACCAAAATCTCAACTAACTTGGATTTTTTTTTTCCTTGATAAAGTCCTCATTGAACATACCATTTTTAATAACCTTCTCATTTAGTATGCTTAGTTCATTTTCCATCATAATTTTTTCAGTGAAAATACTTTTGAATGTCTCCTTGTTCCAAATTTTGATCTTACTTTTAATGATCTGTAATCTTAGCATAAAACAAAAACTAGGTGTACCTCTAAAAATATTGCTTTCTTTCCATGATTTTTCTAGTTCCTCAATGATGGATAGATCTCTCCACCACATGCTTTCAGATTTAAAGTCCCTTGTCAGGTCTATCACCATTTCCAATTTCTAACAAAATAGGATAGTGATCCAAGATTGCTATGGGAAGAATTTGTGATGAGAATGTAATGTTGTTGTTCAGCCACGATTGACCTAGGAAAAAATAGCCAATCTTTTGGATATGTTGGTGAAACCTAGTCTCCTATTGGTCCATATAAAAAGTCTATTTTTTTGAAATAAAATCAAATAGGCAGATTTTTGTTCCACAATATTTTTAAAGTCGCACATGATCCTATTAATATTTAAGATAATTCCACTTTTCTCCCTTAGGTTGAAAATAGCATTAAAGTCCACCCCAATGATAACATGGTTTGATTAAACTAGAACTAGTTTGTCTTTAATCAAACTCCATAATGTGGCCTTGTCTTCCGTTCAGGTGGACTCGTATATGTTGAAAATAGGGAATTCCATATTGGAGATCCTACATCTAATGGAGCACAAAATCCAATGTGCCCCAACCTCCACAAGCTTCACATTCATTGTTAAGGGGTTCCATAATATTCCCAAACCTCCAGATGCTCCACATGCATCTTGAAAGATACCTTCCCACTTTCTACAAAATTTTAGAAACTTGCCACCATTTTCCTTGTTTAACTTGGTCTCTTGTAGCAATACAACATCTGTCATTTGTTTCTTCAAACAGTTCTTAACCAATCACCTCTTGTCAATGGACGAAAGGCCCTTGACATTCCATGATAGAAATTTCACTACTTCCCAAGGGAGGCATTTGCTCCCTCGGTCAATTTAAGAATTTCTGTTACACTATCCAATCCTTTTTTATATGCCTTTTCTTCCCATTTTTGTTTATTGGATCTTCCTCCCCTTCCACTCTTGATTCTTCCTAAAATCTTGTTGTCTAATTGACTGATGCATCACAAGTCTATAATCCACAACCCATCTTCATCTGAATTTATGCCATCCAAAAACCATTTGTCATCCCCTTCAATATTCGAAGCCTCTTTTCCTCCTCTCCTTGAAGGGTTTCCATCTCCATACTGATCTTATCTTCATCTGTATTCTACCTGATTGTTTCCAATGTGGACTCCTTCCTCTAGGATACATTTTTCAATGATTTGGTCTATATTTCCTTAGTTGTTTCTTTATCTTTATTTTCTGAGCTAGTTAGGGACCTACCCTCATTTTCTTTATAGGTTTTTGTTGTCTTGGGATTTATCGTTGCATTGCTACTTTTTGAAACCCACTTTTTGGCCTTTTTAGGTTTGATTTTGCATTTGCTTCCCTTGTGATTTTTCCTTCTACACTTTACACAAAATAAATTTTCCTCTTCAATCTCTAATTGTTGTATCCAATGCTTCCCTAGCACACACAACCTTACTTGCTTTGGGATAATCTAACCACTGTGACCTACATCCTCTCATACAAATATGAATCATTATTGATTGGATTTGCATAAATGTTTATTAGGGTTCTAAGGGATTTGCTGATTTTTACTAGGCTTTCTTCTAACCAATATTCTAAGGGAAGATTGTAAAGCCTAATCCATATTGGTTTGTCATAGGGTTCCAGTGGAAACCATTTTTGCATATATAGTGTGTGTTTGTTCATTGTCCATAAACCACCTTGTAACACCTTCTCTCTTTCTTCGTTGTTCGCAAGTATGACAACAAAAAAACCTTTTGGAAAAAAAATGGTGATTTCTGATGTGTTCCATACCTTTTCTATCCATTCTTTGTTTGTTTTTTTGATCAAGTCAGGGCCCAATAAATCGACATATTATTGCTAAATCCACAAGCATATCAATTTGATCATTGGCTTCTTTTGACATGTCAATGGTTTGGAATCTTTTGTGTGATTTAGCTCGACATTCTTCCTCTTCTAAAAGGTGATTGTTCTCCTTTCTTTCCTTTAAGATTTTATCAGTCTCTAGGTCTATTCCTTGCAAATTAGGTTTTCTTTCTCCATGCACCTTGCAAAAACTTTCGCTACTTACCTGCCCCTTGTGAACCATTTTTCCCTTCGAGAGATATCTTTAATATTAAATTAATGCAATAATCATATTATTTATTTTTATAAAAAAAAAAATAGAATAAAATATTTAAATATTTTATGACAATTTTTTAAGTAATTATCTTAGTATAATTTTATGTTTAGTTATTTTGATATTTTTATTATTTTTAAATATTATATTAATATAATATTATATTTTAATATATAATATTGATATAGGCCTGTTCATTGGCCCAGACGAGATGATCTATCTCTAAAGTATATAAACTCAAATTTGAATTGTGAATGGACACCTCTGACAGAAGGATGGATTAAGGCCAATTTTTATGGTGCGTCAAAAGGGAATCTAGGTGATTTTGGAGCTGGAGTGGTTTTTTGAGATTAGAAGGGCAATATAATTGCATGGGGTGCTAAACGTTTGGAGAAGGATACAAATAATGAGATTAAGGCACAAGCAACATACATGGCAGTTGATTGGGGACTAAAATTAGGTTTCAAAAGATTAAATTTGGAAGGGGATTCTTTAATCAATATAAATGCATTAATAAAAGGGGAAATACAAGCTTGGTTGTTAAATAAATATGTCTAGAAAATTAAAAGTGATTTAAATTGTTTTATTGACTTTAAAGTCACTCGTGCGTAGAGCAACGAACAATGTGGTTAATGTGTTGTCCAAATGGGCCACATCATTTGGAGATGTACTTGAATATCATTTGGAAGATTTTCGTAGCCTATCTGTTGTTGA
Source organism: Cryptomeria japonica (assembly GCF_030272615.1). Lineage (NCBI taxonomy): Eukaryota > Viridiplantae > Streptophyta > Pinopsida > Cupressales > Cupressaceae > Cryptomeria > Cryptomeria japonica. The sequence goes on along the minus strand of NC_081409.1, from coordinate 419,529,742 downwards.
CGTGGAAGGTAATAACGTTCTTATGGCAAGCCCGAGATTGTTGGAAAGATGAAATAATGTAAAGTAGATATGTTAAGTGGCACAAAGTAGAGGTGGAATTAATGCCAAATCGTGCAGACAAAGTGGAGAATAAAGATCAAACAGTGTACTCATGACAGAGCATTGATGAAACAGGCTTATGACGATGGAGGAGGACATTGATATTGGAATATGATGTGAAGTGTTTTAATTGTTTTAATGATATTTGGTGGCTCTACCATTCATTTTATCAAGAGCGTTTTGCAGAGAGCAGAGACAAAGTTTACAGAGGTGACGACACTGTAGCAGTTGGAAGATGGAAGCTAGCTTTACTTTTAAGACTAAGAAGAAATTAGTGCCTTTCGTGGGCAAGGTGTTGAATAGGCGATTACAAGGCCTATTTATTTACAAGGATGATAGATTGAGGGATGTGATTAAACTCAGGTTAGGGGAGGACATTATGTATATAAGCCACAAATATAGGACCAACATGGAAATTTACTCATTAATTGCTATGTGGGGATTGGAATTTGAGAATATAGTGGATAAGGTGAAGCAGGTGTTGCATGAGTTAATAGCAGAGGAATATCTAGGAGGTATGGATTCAATCTTAGAATGGGCAATCCTGGGTGAGGGAATTGACATTTTGGAAGGGATGGCAAAACCTGTGAATCTCCTTCCCTTTGTTCGTTGGCAGGAGGACGAGTTGAAGGCAAGGTGCAGAGCTATGACATGGTGTGGCTGAGAGGCATTCAAGACCTTTGTTGATTTAATGCGACATGAGGAGGCTCTTAGAGCGGTACACGAAGTGGCATGGGTGGAGATGGGCCAAGAGTTGAGACTGCGAGTGTGTACAAAGATATCTATTAAAATTATGGCCAGGTTCAAAGATGAACTTGAGAATACTTAGTTGTTTAGCTTAGTATAGTTGGTGCTAGCTTAAGGTTGTTTTAAAAAAAATATCAACGATATATATTTTTAATTTGCTGTATAAGTGATAACAGCTGGGTTGTCTATATATGATCTATATTGTTTATTCGAACTCTTCCATTTTGGAGTTATTGTAGAGGGTTAAAGGGGGGCTATTCTCAGATTTTGATTTTGTGGGTGGTATGTTGTGCAGTCGATATTGTTGGGTTTTTTTTTTACAGTATGTACTCCTATTGATATATCATATTAATAAAATATTATATATTACTGACCAACAAAAAAAAATATTGACATTATAATATTATAGTTTACTATTATATTAATATAATAATTATTCATATATTTCTCAGAATGAATATTTGAGAATGAATTATGAAAAACCAACTAATATAAAGAGAATTTGCGAAGAGAGGAGAAGAATGATAAACGTAGAGGTTCAATTGACATTCAATTCAAACATCTCATGACATAAACATTCAAGTCCAAAATTGTTCAGTTGAGTTTTTTATTTTTTTTTCATATTTTGACTAGAGGTTGTCTTATGTTAGACTACCCTAACTATGCTACTTTATTAAAAAATTAAAAAATCCTAGATTTCCTCATACGCATTGGTCAATAAATAGTGGATGGGAATGGGAAATTTGTCTCGCTGAGGCAGAAAAACAAGATGTACAAGAAAAATAAAAGATTCAAACTTTATTGCATTAGCTTTTGATGAAGTTACAACAATAGATACTACTTCTTGGATATGTATGCATGTGTATAGTGTATGAAAACATGTATGTCAACCTCATTTACTCTATGTTGTTTAAATGAAGGAGAATTCTATAGTGCAAAATATGTTTGAAGTAGTTAAGAAATATTTAAATGAAATTGGTGGTGTGAATGACTTATCAATTGCTAAAAAATTGGTGTGTGTAGGATTTGATGGAGCTTTAGTGTTTCAAGGTCATAGGAATGGTCTATAACCAAACCTAGAAACTTATATTTCACCATATGAGATTGGAATTCAGTGCATGACACATAGACTAAATTTAGCATTTAGAATTGTGAGCAATTTTGATTCAATACCTAAAATTTAAAATTTAGTTCACAATCTCTACTCATTCTTCTCAAGTCCCAAACGATTTGTAGAATATCAAAAAAGTTCTAAGGGAATAACCAATGAAAACTAGCTTCTTAAGGATGTTAATACCATATGGATCTCCTTGTGCAAACCAATGAAAAGAGTTTTCTCATAATATAAATCCTTGATTGGACTAATGTATGAACAAGAAGACTCAATAGACAAAGCTTTTGAGCATTTACATTGGTTAAGTGATGTAGAGACAATCTTAACTTTGGCTAGTATTCTCCCCCTATTGAATGAAATAAGCAAAATTGTGAGGCTAGTATTCTCCCCCTATTGAATGAAATAAGCAAAATTGTGAAAGTAGCCCAACAAAGAAATCTGTATATTCAAGAATATAGTTCTCTCCATATAAGGTTAATCATGACCCCAGATAATCTATATCTATCAAAAGAGCCATTTATAATGGAAGAATTTGGTAGCTGGCATTTGATGACAAATCTAGACAATCCTGATCTATTTTTTTAGAGATTGACAATAGCGGGGATTTATGTGTCTATGTATGTGGATATGAGATACCAATGCACCAATATACCATGTATGTTGGTGGGTGCTGAACCAGATTGAGAGATGTACCTATTACAAGGGAAGCTTTTAACAAGATTGTCATTTCTATAAAAACTAATTTAATGAAAATTGCGAGAGAGGTTTCAAATGAGATTATAGCTCGATTTGGTCGAGAGGAACTATTAGAAGCTATGTCTATTGTGTATCCTAATTATTAGGCCAGTTGTAATTGAGAGGATATTTTAACAAGTTAAAGTGTTTTGTTGGTCATTTTTCTAAGAAATCCATATGTAATGTCGATGGACATGAAATAGAACTAGAAGGAATTATAGATAAATATAAGCTATCACAACAAACATCTAAATTTTCAACAACAATGAAGGAGTAGACTAAGTCCTTGGAAAGTCCCCAACTATCGGGATCAATAAAAATGATATGGTAAAAAATAACTCAAAGCCCAGTATTGAGTGAAGCACTCTTAGAATTCATCAAACTTACTAAATTATGTGAAACCATGATATTGGGATCTATTTATGATGAGAGAATTTTCATTGTATTGGGGTACTTGAAATCAAAGACAGGAAACAAACTAAACAAGAATTTGGAAAATTGTTTTAACTTGTATACAAGTAGGTATGATATCCAGAGTTTCCCTTCTGAAAGGCACTAAAAAACTGGAGTTTTATTTGTGAGAGGAGAGGGTTGTGAAAAAGTTTAAAGGTTGGAGGAGAAAATAATAGTGTTGAGTTGAATATAAGAAAATGTACACAAAACCAAGAAGATAAACATGATGAAGAAGCAAATGAAGAACAACTTGAAGAGACAGATTGGCAATTCAAATTGGATGACATTGACGATTGAATTTTAGTATTTTCTAGGTATTTATACTTTTTAATTTACTTTTTATTACCGTTGAAGAATTAGTGTACATTGTAATTCAAGTAGTGCGACCAATTAAAAATTTACACAAAATTGCAAGGGTTTGACTTTGCGTAGGGTGATAACAAGTAAGTTTAATTTCAAGGCCACCTGTTGTTTGTTTTTATTTGTGAAAGGGTATTCTCAATTTTTTAGGGCTTAGTTGTAGAAAATAAGTGGCCTGAATGCTATAAAATCGTTAAATTCTATAAAGAAATTTTGAATATTCAATTTCCCCAAGAAGCCTAGTTTTTGTATTTCTTTTAAACCTTGATTTTTAATACAATGGGTGGAAATTGAAGAATAGCTAATACTAAGAGCACCCTAGATGAAGATATTATTGCTTAGTTTCCCAAATCCTCAAAAAGGGGAAGACATGCCTAGGGTACATGTATTCTATTTGATAGACTTGTGGATAGGGAAACATCTTGTGAGGATCCTTACGTCCCAATTAGTGGATGGAATTTGTTCATGTATGCTTACAAAAAGAGTAAATCCCTAATGCTAATGAACAATGCATGGAGATTTGATTTGGGATAGCTTGTAATCCCATTTTTTTTAATCAATGTAGACCTAATTAAAGTAGTGGCCAAAAGCTATAATCAAGACTCCAGGTACGTCTGCACAGATAAAGGTGTTTTGTTGGCTGGGCTTGACAGGGAATCTATTTGTGAAACATTTATGATAAATCTTAATGGCCATTGTAGACACCTAAAAATTTATCATTGCTAACATACTAATTATTCATCTTTATTGGTTAAATAATTCTTTAGTTATTTAATTAATCTAATTTAATTCTTCTAAACTAACTTAATCATCACCTTTCATCATATTCTAACTAGTCAATTTTCGTCCAATCATTTAATTCCCTTTCTTATTATTAATTAAATATTTTTATTTAATTAATTTTGAATTAATACCTTTAATTAAATAGTCTTTAATATTTAATTAAATTCAATTTCTTATAATTAAATAATTTCTTTAAATTATTTAATTAACTAATTCATTCTATACAAAATTCAATAACAAATTCCCCAAATGCTAATTTCATCCAATTTCAATTAAATGTACATTTCATTTCATATTTCGCAAATCTAAATTTAAATCAAATGCAAATAAAATTTGAATTTCAAGTCAAAAGGCTGCAACACATGTCAAAATCCTAACTGGATAATCAATTCAGTCAACTTCCTAATCAATTCAATCATCTCCCCAATTAACTCTTCAATCACCTTTTCTAATTCACAATCACCTTTTCCTAACAAATAAATCAAAATTAGTTAACTTCCCAATCAAATTAGCTAACTAATCAATCTATCCAAGTTAACTAATCAATCAGTTTAGTCAACTCATCAATCAAATTATTTTATCTCTCAATCAATTCAGGTCAACTATCAATGAACTTTTTAGTTCACTTCAGTTCCACCTCTCAATCAATCTCTCCTCAATTTCTATAAATTGAGCATCCATTTCCCATTTTCAACAATCACGAACTTCAAATTCTTGTGTCATATTGTAGGTTAGTAGCGCAATACTGAGAGCCATCATTCCACGAGAAGCAGAAGGACAATAGAAGTGACTTGTGTCGCTACAATAGGGAGTTTTTAATTGAATTTATCTATAACCTTATTGTTTTGATTGCATGCTTTCATTGATATTATTAAATTCATTAATTAGATAGGCTTCATTTTGGCAAAATGGTTAGCGCTCACCTCGGGATTCGTGACAAGGGACTAAACGCCTCCCATGCGATCCATATCTCTATAGTTTGTATCGGGCGTTGATAGATCGATCTTTTGATACAATGACAAACTGGGCCAACAAATGGTATCAGAGCATTGGGTCATGGATTCGAATCCCCTCAGGTAATGCTGAGGGGGAGATTGTTGGAAAAATGGTCAACGCTCTCCTTGAGATTTGTGACAAGGGACTAACCAACTCCTGTGCGATCCGTATCTCTACAGTTTGTATCGGGCGTTGATAGATCAGTCTTTTGACGCAACAATAAACTGGGCCAACAATTAGTGATTTTCCTATTGAATTTGATTGACAATGATGAATTTTACCCATAATATATCTGGCAAACCCAACGTGAACTAACAACAACCTTAATTTCTCTTGTTTTCTATGTTTTTTGTACATTCACAGTACAAAATTTTGCACCTGTTGCAACAATATTTTGCATTCATAGACATAATGTTTTGCATTCATAGTTATGTCATTTCACATCTATTTATCGAGTGTTTTGCATACCTTGTGGGTAAAAACATAGTAAGGTGATTAGGTGGTTTTGTATGAGTGATCGTGTCACCTTTTATTTCTGATCCCAATTAGTTTGCCAATCTATAAAATATTTGCTAGCAAGGATGCGTACTAGATTTGCAATCTCTTTAATGAAATGGTTGCAGAGTAAAATTTAAGATTGTAGGATCTAGATAGTGAGCAGAACGTCGAAGATTACAGAAACATTATCAGAAAACCCTACATACAGAGCAAAAACTTATTGAACCAGAATCCCAGATTGCCGACTTTCAATATAAAAAATGTGTTCTTGCTTACATTCAAAAATACAAAATGATATTGAGGATGCAGTTAAGATTTTAATATCGATCAGTGAAAATTAACTCTTTGTTTTGTAGGATCTACTTTGCAGTTTTTACACAGATATTGGTTTTGCATGTGTTCAATTGGTGTTTCACATTCATTTAAGCAATATTTCTCAAGTGTTCAGCTAGTATTTTGCATATGTTTACTTACTATTTTGCATTCGTTCGGTTTATGTGTCGCATTCGACTAGCAAACTTGCTTTCATTTTGTTTTTGGTGTTTTATTTCTATTCTTCTTTTTCCTATCCTACTAATGATTTGTCGACAACATATGGAAAGGATAACAAAGATGTTTTGATCGGTCAAAGAATTAAACAAACACTAACTCATGTTCTTGCAAGATGGGTTTGTCTTCTTTTTAGCATTAATTCATATTCTGAATAAGTGCAATAAAAAGAACATCTTGGTCCATTTACAAAATTTGACAATTCACATTTTCATTTGGTGCAATAAAAAGAACATTTAGGTGCATTAACAAACTTTGAAAATTCACATGTTGATTTGGTGCAATAAAAAGAATATCTTGGTACATTTACAAACTTTAGCAATTCACATGTGGGTTTGGTGCAATTAAAAGAACATCTTGGTGCATTTATAAACTTTGGCAACTCACACTTTTCAATTGGTGCTTAAAATAAATAATTGTCCTTTGTGTCTGGCACACTTGTGCTCATGAGGGGATCTATTGCTAACACGCACTATCCTCTCCCCTGGCTTTTGTGGATGTGGGTGCAAGAGAAAAGTGTTTTTGATTAAGGAACAAATATGTTTTGAGGGGACCCGAAACCCCTTACAACAAGTATTGAAGAGACCTGAAACCCTTAGATTTTTCATGGATCTGGAACCCTCAATTGAACACTACAATAAGACATGACATAGCTATTCAATAGCCCAACCACAACCTAACAATGAAGATTAAACATTAAATAGCTAGTGGTAAAGTAAAAGGCCAAAATCAATCTCCAAAGAGCTTAGACGAACATGAACAAAGGGAACAAGGCTCCCTCAACCTTGGTTATGAGTTTTATCAAGGCTCCCACAACTTTATCCTTGAGAGTGAAAACCATTGTGAACAACTTGTTTTTCAAGATCTTCGCCTCAATAGGAGATAAAGAAAAGAAGTTAGCAAAAAGGCCATCATCAACTCCCTTATAGCCAAAAGGTAGGTCTTATTCACCCCCCAAATAGCACTTCCAGACATATCCAATAGCATCCAACTCCACCTCAATAGGAGAAAGGTCAACTCTAGCCACATCCATCTCCCCATCAAAAGAAGATAGGACCACCTCTATAGGAAAAGCCAGATCAACCCAAAGATGCAGAACATGAAGTACAAATACCAAATCCAAGGAAACAAGAAGGAGAGGGATAAGAAAACCCTCTCCACAAAAAGACCCAGGAGTTAGGAGATATAAATAGAGGAAGCCAGACCCTATCATCAAAGAAATCACAAACCAAAGAGATTCCAAAGGAACCCATAACAAAAAAACCTCTCCTAGAAGATCAAGATAAACATGGGAACACAAAGAGATAAGAGAAACAAAGAAACCACCATGTTTCCATTGCAAGGGCATAAAAGAAGCTAGGATATCAAGAGAATCCCTTAAATAAACAAATGTGAAGATCTCCAAGTCAGGGCAAGAGCAGCTTCCATGCAACCCCTTGAAAATATGAGCATAATCAATTTGAGTAGCTAGGACAAGAGCCACTGAGATCCACATAGCCCCATACAACAACAAAAACTGTGGCTGTGATTTCCAAAAGAGCGCGAGGGGACCAGATAAGACCTAAGCAATAAATCCCAAAACCCCTCAATTTTCTTTTTTAGAGAAAAGTGTTAGCGACGCTCAATTTTCTCTTTTATAGGACTTGCCTTCTAAGACGCCTCGTTGGCTCTCTGGGAGGGAATGACCTAAAGTAGTAACAAGGCTAAGGCCAATCTCTTCCAAGCCACTATAAATAAATGTGCTTGTGATTAAAATTGCAAGTAACAGGTGTCGATGTGTCATACCGAAGTTTGTCTCCTCAAGTACCCATAATGGTGCATAAAACCTGCAAGGGCTTGGAGGCCTCATTGATTTGAGTGAAACACCACATGTTTGACACCCGAACATATTTCCTTATTAAGAACTTTGTTTTAGCAAGTCAAATGCCTTCTATCAGTTGGCACAGGAGGTTGGACCTCTGAAGCCGTCCCATGTACTCGCAATCCTGAGTAGAGATAGCAAGTTGCTTTAGACCTGTGGGTTCCTAGGAATTCAAAGTTTGGCATGCTCGAGAAGTGTGTGTCATGGATGGGAGCCAATGCTTCCAAACTTCTAAGTTGTCCACTCTTGATAATTGCAGCTCAGATTTATTTCTATAGTGGGAATCTAGCAAATATTATCATTGCCAACCTAGGAATTTGTACTTGAATGTGTTCTTACTTTATTCAGAAATTCAAGAAAACATTTTGTATTATGTGCTTTCAAACATAAAAAAATTCCTTTGTGAAGTAAGATTTACACTCAAACAAGGTCATGAAACAATGAACTTGGTCAACAAAAAACTACAAATGAAGTTCTTACAACCAAAATGCTGATCAAAACTCAAACTTCACACTGTCCTATTCACGTCTTTGCGATCAAAAGTTTATCCAAAATCCATAGGTCCTCATTTTAAACTTGCATTGTCTTAGGATCAAGTCTAAACATTTTCTTAGAAAGTTTTGAGCTCAAAAGACCCTCTTTTATCTATCAATCTTCAATCAGTCTAGGTGCCCGTACTCATTAGTCTAGTAGAGGGTATCGTCTATCAAACTCAACTCGGGTAAAAAATAATCCTTATTACCTTTGAGTAGTGCCACCAATTTGGTCATTGGATTTTTCCTTAGTGTCTACATTTTCATGTTAGGAATTGCACCCCATTTAGAAGGAGTCTCATAGCATGTGTCAAAATGGATTTACTGGGTGACGGTTTCTTCCCATTAGTACAACCTGATCTCAGACCAAACGACGATCAGGAGGAAATCATTGATGGTTTAATAACCTCGCTTAGAGGGTAAAAAGGAACACCCAATAGTACATAGGAATCATGTTTGTCATAAAGGACAAAATACAAAAATCCCATTGCATTGAGGCCAAAGTTGAAAGAGAAATCATTCAGTAAAGACTCGAAAGACTCATACTCCAACATCAACAACCTCATCCTAATTCTTAATAGTGTGTCAAGATAGATTGCATACATAATCCATCTTCATTTGCATACATAGTTCATCTTCAATTTAACATCTTGCATTTAGATCCTTAGTGCATCATAGCTCATCATAGGTCTTGCATTATAGCTTTGAGTCATCTTAGGAGTCCTTCATGCCCATCACCAAATCGCAAAATGCTAGGAACCAGATGGATCCAAACAATAACCCTTTGTTTAATCCAAACAACACTATAAAATAGTCAGCCAATTCACACAAACAACCCCAAGGAGAGGCAACCTTACAAACAAACTATAAAAACATGCATTCGATAGAGGTAATCAAACATAATCTGACAACGAAAGAACTTGAGGTTGCCCAGCAAGACCCGCAAGTCCTCATGCTCCTCAATGCTCTCCTTAATCATGATTGAGATAGATATCTCTCCCTATTATTGCAAAATGGCACCAAGTTACCCCCAAACTTTGATATGAAAAAAATCTTACCAGTGGGATTAATTTTAAACAAAAATGTGAATCAACTACCAAACTCATCACAAATGCAAGTTGTATCCTCAAGCTCTACTCAAGGAACAACTCAGAGCACACAAGCATCGTCAACCCAAGCTACCATAGCTTCAAACCAAAGTTCACAATCTGGCATGACATCATCTAATGCAAACATCACATCCCAAACACATGCTAATGTTACTTCACAAAACACTTCAAATATCTCAACACAAAGTTTGGAAAGTGCTTCCCAAATTTTGATTCCAATAATCACCTCTCAATTGGCAGTCTTAGTCGTTGTGGGATCAATGTATAGTAACCAAGGCTTAAAATCAAGGTCCCATTAATCAACTTGGTTTAACTCAAACCAGTACGAACATGCAATTTGCCTACTTTACGACACCTAGTGGAACTCATAGCACACAAATTCACAACCACTCAATGTTTGAATAGCCTCTAGCATACACCAACACTAATCCTTTTATTGGAAACACGTACACAACAAATGTGCTAGTAGTTCAAATGGATTTTTTCCTCCAACATGTCCAAAATCTACAAAGACAACTGACCAATATGCAATCAGGGAATGAGAAGAAAAGTTATACCATGAAATATTTGCATCTGTATCCATTTGATTGGACAATGTACAAGCCACCTTTTCCTCCATAGTTTGAAACACTGAAATTTGACAAATACAGAGGAAAAGGTGACCCAAGAGATCACTTTAGGGAATTGTTTATGACTTGCATCGATGTAGTGGATGAAGATACATATTTAATGCGCCTATTCCCTAAGAGTCTTGGCGGTCGGGCCTTGGAGTGGTTTTACCATTTACCACCAAAGATAAGATCATGGGGGGAATCAATTGAGTAGTTCATCATGAACTTCTCCCATAAAATAGACAAAGTCGTGACTCTAATAGATTTATGTGCCACCTAACAAACAGATGGGGTAATTGTTGCTTCATTCTTGCAATGTTGGAGACCCCTTGCTCATAGATGTTCATGTCACATACCTGAAGTTGAACAAGTGGACATTTTCATAGAAAATTTAACTCCTCAATTCAATTACCCACTAAAAATGTAGTGTCTCGGTATATTCAAACAAATCACAGAGAAAGGCTTAAAGTGTGAGAAGGGTTGCATTGAACAGGGGGTTTTGAAGAACAAGGAAAGTGGTTCGACCAGTAATGCAAACAATGAGCAGTTAAAATTCTGGTCAAAAAATAAAAATGTGACAAGTGATGTGGTTGTAGATACCCGCGTGGTGAACAAAGCTCAACCTATAGTCTCACTACAAGGACTAGTCAATTCTTTTGTGCCTAACAGAAATTAGTCTTAGGACAATAATATAACATTGACAAATGCAAATGCATCACAATATAGTAACTCCAGACCTCCAAGGAATAATGCACCAAGAAGAAATTATATGCCACTTGGAGAACCAATTGAGTCAGTACTCAAGAAACTAATACAAACAAATATCATAGCTCTACCTGAGATCAGGCCATATGAACTAGGTCCTTCCAAACCAAACTAGTAGAACGACAATGATTTTTGTGATTATCATCACACCAAAGGCCATAAAACATCAAGTTGCTACAAAATCAAGAGCTTGATTCAAAACCTCATAGATCAAGGAGATATGACTGTGGGTAACAATAAATTTTTTGCCAATATAGATCATACCATTTTCAAGGACCCATTTGTCAAGCATGACAAAGGAAGAGCTTAAAGCTCAACCTCATAGGACAACTAAGCGAACTACAATAAAGTAGCTTATGATTATGTGATCAACACTATCAGCACAGGCAATGACACAATGGACACAATTACTATTAGCCCAAGGAGTTGGGATTGTGCAGTTATCACCCACCGATAAAAAATAACATTACAAGGAGTTCCTTCTAATCCTACTCTTCCAATGGGTACCTACAATTTTATGGACCAATTGATAAAAAAAACTTTAGCACAAATATCATTCTTTGAGTTTCTCCACATTTATTCGAATCATAGAGAAATCCTAGATAAAGCTCTTCATGAATTTGTTGTCACCAAAGATATAGATGAAAACACTTCCCAATCCATGGTTGGAAATCTAGTTGCTACTCCTCATGTTGCCTTCACACAGCAAGATGTCCCCACAGACAGACCTTTTCATAATGACCCACTACATATAGAGGTTTTTGTTCATAAGAAAAAAGTCAAGAGAGTATTGATAGAAGGTGGAGCTGGTTTTGAACATATGCACTCTCAATCTAATTAAAGCATTGGGTTATTCACATCTTCAAATTGATCCAACAAAAAGTATAAACATTAAAGCCTACAATGATGAAGAGAACCCATCAAAAGGTGTGGTAACTCTACTTGCGCAAGAAGGTCCTGTCACTACTGATGTCACATTCCAACTACTAGATAGAGAATTAGGATACAACATGTTATTGGGTCTCCCATGGATACATGCCATGCAAGCCGTGCCATCAAATTTTCGTCAATGCGTTATGTTTCTATATAATGACATTGAGATCACAATACAAGGTGACCCAAACCCATTTCAATATTTCAACTACTTGAGAGCAAGTACTAATAACCAGGTCCCTATCAATCAAGCAGTTCCTCTTACCTCGTAATTGGAATCCTTGATAATTATGAATACACAAGCATCTTCATCGTATACACCTATTGCACCACCATTATAAATCAAAGAAGAAGGATGTGGTGAATATTCCTATTCAGAGACACTATCTATTGGGCAATTATCTCTCTCCCCGAGATCTTTTGGGAGACCACTACCCAATCTAGATAACCAAAAAAAAGGAAAATAAGTGGTACAATATTTCTCTTCTTGCTCCTTTATTAGACGGGGAGACTTAAATGAAGAATCCTTGGACGAAGGTGTAAATAAATGGTTGTAAAGAGATGAGGAAGGCAATCCCTCATCAAAATCCCCTTTGATCAATATGTAAAAGGATTCAAAATGATGTAAAGGCATGGCCACAATGGCACGATAGGCCTGGGGGCACAATGTCCAGGGATTATAGAACCAATCTTACCTTCAAATAACCCAAGAAAGAAAGGCTTGGGATATGGAAATATGACACAAAGACCATTGGCTAGGCAAGATACCCCAGTTATATTAAATATGCCTACACAACATTCTACCCATATAAACACTGATCCAAAATCCTCAAATCAAAGTAACTTATCAATGGCAGTGTTCTTGCCAACATCTCATGCTAATAATGTATCAATGGAGACCAATATTGCACCTACCAATGAATCCAGTGTTAGGAGACTTGAACCTCTTATTCAAGAAATGGATGATGTCTCATTGACAGAAGAGAGATCTAATATATCAATGGAGATCGGTGTCACACCTACCAATAAATCAAGTGTTAGGAGGCCAAAACCTCTGATTCAAGAAACTGGCATAGCCTTAGTCATAGAAGAAGGTTGCACAAGTTATAGAAGCATTCCACTAGTCAGTAACACTGCTGGAACTCCCCTTTCTCCAATTGAAGAAATTGAAGAACTATACGAATATGAGTCAGATGATGAAACATATATTAAAACAAAGATAGATTCTCATGAATATGAATGGTTGTCTCTTCAGAATAGCAACATTGATGCAATAGACATATCTTATGATCATTGACCACACGTTGATGATGGCATTATCTATGAAGACAAGGGAATAGATCCAAATCCCTAGAAGGAATATTATGACACTCGAGCATGCATGATAATAACAACACCTTACTCCAATGAAGGGAAAGACCTATTTCTCATGTTTCCTCATCTTGCAGATTGGGAACAACAAGATCAACCACACTTAAATTGGTTTCAAAATGATGAAGCCATAGTAGAATTCCTTGGTGCACATGAGGGACTACCATTTGGAGATCACAAGGCAAGTTTTGCAATTGACTTGGAAAGAACTGTGTACTTCAAAGTTTAACAAGCTCATCTTCTAGCCTAGAGAATCCTGAAGAGAATGAAAACACAAATAAATAAAGACTAGAAAATTTGTCGATTGATCAAGAAAGGTCAACACTACTTGTGGAGAAAAAAGAAGAGGTCAACATTGGTGATGCTAAGATTGTACATAAGATTCACTTAGTAGAATCTTTAAAGCCTAAAGAAAGAGAATAAATTATCCAGTTCTTTAAGCAAAGATTGATAAATTATGCCTCATCATATGCTAACATGCTAGGACTAGACCCGAAACTTGTTTTGCATCATTTGCCACTACTTCTAGGGATAAAACCATAGAAGCAAAAGCTTTGAAATAAGCATCCACAAATTTCTCTATTAGTGAAAGTAGAATTACAAAAATTGTTAGATGTGGGCTTCATCAAGCCAGTTGACTATGCAGAATGGATCTCCAACTTAGTACTAGTAACTAAACCTACTGGGGCCATAAGGATTTGCACAGATTTCAGAGACTTGAATAAAGCTTTCCCAAAAGATGGCTTTCCACTCCCAAACATTGACATGATTGTGGGTCTAACATCTAGGAACAAAATGTTATCACTGATGGATGGTTTCTCAAGGTATAATCAAATCAGAATTACACCAAAGAATCAACATAATACAATATTTACTTGTCCATGGGGGACATACCATTGGAACATGATGTTGTTTGGCTTAAAGAACACATGTGCCACTTATCAAAGAGCAATGAAAATGTTATTCCATGACATGATACATGATATTATGGAAGACTATATGGATGGCGTACTAGCCAAATCGAAAATCAGAGATGATCACCTTGATGTCCTTGCAAATATATTTGATAGACTAGAGCAATACAAGGTTTGGTTGAACCCCAAAAAGTGTTTGTTCGATGTCACAACAAGCAAAATCATAGGTTTCATAGTCTCAAATAAAGCTATTGAAGTAGATCCTGCTAAAGTCAAAGCAATTCTTGAAATGCCTCCACCATCTACTCTAAAATAACTAAGGAGCTTGCAAGGAAGGCTACAATCCATCAGATGATTCATAGAACAATTAGCTGATAAGTGTCAACCACTCCAACATCCTTTGAAGAAAGGGGTAACCTTCAAATGGATAGATCAGTGTCAAAAATCATTCCAAGCATTAAAAGACTATATTTTTTCACCTTCAGCCCCAATATCTCCGACATCGGGAAAGCCTTACCAACTCATCCTTAGGAGTACTTTTGGCTCAACATAATGATCAAGGAAAAGAACGAACTATCTACTATATTAGTAGAACATTGGTGGGATATGAGCTTAATTATAACTCCATAGAAAGAGCATGCCTAGTAGTAATCTTTGCATGACAAAAGCTTAGACATTACATGCTTAGCCACAAAGTGCAACTCATTGCCAACTCTGATCCACTAAAGTATCTCTTAAGCAAAGTTGTATTAATAGGTAGGTTGGCTAAGTGGGTGATGATCCTAAGTGAGTTTGACATCAAGTATTTTGATCAAAAATAAGTCAAGGGGAAAATAATAGAAGATCAATTAGTGGAGGATACTATCCAAGATACTCATCCCTTGCTAACAGATTTTCCTAATGAGTCTATGTTTACATTGATAGCCTCAAGAATATGGAAGTTTTACTTTGATGGATCCCACACTAACCATGGAGTAGGTTTAGGCATTCTATTTGTCACTCCCTCAGGTGATTCCATACCAAAATCATACAAAATCAACTTCCCATGTACCAATAATATGGATGGATATGAAGCCCTCATGACAAGACTTTGCATTGTTGTACAATGGAAAATCACAAATTTATTTGTCTATGGAGACTCACAACTTATAGTCAATCAAGTTAAAGATGAGTATAAGATAAGTAGCATTTTAGTCATCATTTTTGAGAAAATTCCTAGACTTCATAATAGAGCAGCAAATGCCATGACAATTGTAGGATCTCTCCTCAACATGCCGAGTAATACAAGACATTTTGAATAAATGGTTGAATAGTTGATGTTATCAGCATATGAGATCCCTCCTTCAAAATATATATGCATGATATTCGGTCTCGAGTAACTGTGGTATAATGAAATATGTGCATATCTTCATGAGCAGTACATATCTACTAATCTCTCATGCAATCAACACAAAAATCTAACGCGTCAAGTATCTAGACATGTCCTCATAGTAGATACCTTGTATAGAAAGAGTCTAGATGGTACACTTCTTTGATGTCTGGATTCTTGAGAAGCACAATTAGCCTTAAAAGAAGTGCATGATGGAATTTGTGGTGCCCATTCTAGTCGCCCCATTTTAGCAAAGAAACTCTTGTGCACAGGATACTACTAGCCAACTATGGAATAAGATGCATATAAATACGTTAAAAAATGCAGGCAGTGCCAAATACATGGAGATCTAATTCATGCACTTGCTCAAGATCCTTAAGAATTCACATCACCATGACCATTCTCACAATGGGGACTGGACCTCGTAGAGAAAATCAACCCTACTTCTTCGAATGGGCATAAATTTATCTTGACGATAATTGAGTATTTTACTAAGTGGGTCGAGGAAATTCCTCTCACCTATATAATAGACAAATGGATAGCAAAATTCATACTCAACTACATCATTAGTCGTTATGGAATTCCAATGTGTATAGTCACAGAAAATGGATGCCCTTTCAAGAACTAGGAGGTGCGTGAGTTATGTGATCAATTCCATATTTAACAATGCTTCACAACTCCATATTATCCTTAGAGCAACAACCAAGTAGAGGCAAAAATCAAGACAATTTTGAAAATCCTTAAGAAGGTTTCCAATGAAGCTGGATGAGATTGGCATCTCGAATTGAATCTCGCTCTTTGGGCCTATAGAACAAGCGTTCACACAGCTACATGGGTTACCCCATATTCTTTAGTCTTTGGCTCAGAAGTAATTCTACCTATTAAGGTGGAGTTGCCATATTTAAGAGTATCATTGAAACATATCATATCATAAGAAGACCATAGAGTAGCCATGATAGAAGAGTTAGAGATGCTTGATGAAAAATGATAGTGCCTTGAAGCACCTATAAGGGTATTAGAATGGGCTCAAAAGAAGTTATAATGAGAGGGTCAGACCAAGATTCTTTGAAGTAGGAGACCTAGTTCTAAAGAAAATAAGAGAAATCTAGTAGAACAAGAGTGACCAGGTAAATTTGAACCTAATTGGTTGGGTCCTTTTGTGATAACCAAAGTCATTGGAAATGGGGCCTATAATCTAATAACAATGGAGGGTGATCCACTGTCCGAACCCCTCAACAACATGCACTTAAAAAGGTATCCCACTTAATGGTTGCTTAGTAAGTTGCATTACATTTGCATATAATTTCTTTTACCACACGTTTGCATATAGTTTCTTTTACTGCATGTTTGCATATAGTTTCTTTTATTGTATGTTTGCATCAGATTTGCATATGGTCTCTTTCAAATAAGCGCTAGTCGCACATTTGCATTATAGTTCTATTCAAAGGAGCTTGGGTGATCATTCACCTATTTGCACTTAAACGAGTTAAGGTCTCCTCATTTATTAGATATTCAGTTGTGAACTTCCTGAAATCCAAGGCTACTCATCTTTAGTGTCATCCTGTGATTAGGATTTGTCTTTGGTTGGGAAGAGGTTCCCCTCTTATTCTTGTTACCTAAATCTTTCAATTGCTATATCTCACACATTAATCAGTTTCTCTAAGTAATTATAGATACCTGGTTGACGATGTGACTAGTGAAAAATCTAAAATCCTACTACAGCGCCACTATGATTATCACACCCACATAAGTTTCATTACTTACCTGCCAAGGCAAGAAAAATATATATGCTTAATTATATATAAAACTATCAAAACAAAAGAGTTAGCAAGAAAATAAATATCAATCAATGTATTGAATATAAAAATCTTGGCTATGGGAACATATGAGTAACTCCATCGGGGCTTATGGACACTTGACTAGCAATGGAGCAATATTCAGGAGATTATAATGATAACCTCGTTGGGGCTATAAACGTCTACTAGTGATGAGGCTCTATCCAGGATGCTTTTGGAGTAAGGATAACTCATGTAGCTAGTTGTATAGGATTATAAGGGTCACCAATGGTTATAAGAGTTGAAATAAACCCAAATGCACACACATAGGCAATTGCAGATCAAATTTTCAAGAATCATTGGAGAAGTTTTCCATGTATCCATTTACAAATCCTAATCACCTGGTGTGCTAGTTTGAGTTGTCCAAAGGTTGCTAAGAACATAATGAATCCTTGTTTCTGAAATGTTCTGCAACCTCAACTTTATCAATGTATTATAACGTGATAAAAATACCCGAGCATCCTTGGTTAGATAGAGGTATCATTTCATTTCTCTTTCTATTTTGCATGGTAAAAGCATTCAGGCTGTGTCGGTTATTATCATGTTAGAATCCATTCTACAAGTCATAGATGCATAAGTTGTCAATGACATCATATGAGTCTATAAACTGGGGGCAAGTCCTAAAAAAAATCAGATAAAGTCTTGAAAAAACCCTAAAAATCAAATAAAGTCCTAAAAACCCTAAAAAATCGGATAAAGTCACGAAAAACCCTAAAAATCATATAAAAGTCTTGAACAAAAATAAAAAACATCATAAAAAATCCTGAACAAAAAATCAAAAACATCATAAAATGATCGTGAAAAAAATATAAAAAAATCAAATACAATCCTAAGGAAAAAATAAAAAATCATATACAATCTTGCAAAAATCCAAAAAAATTAAATAAAGTCCTAAAAAAAGCACAAAAATATCGAGTAAACATAAAAAATATTAATTTTTATTTTAAAATGAGAGCAATAAATCATCTCGTAGAGATCAAACACTTGAGTAGATATCCAGTAAACACTTCGCATGAGGTTAACAAAGGATAAAACTATCTTAACAAAATCTGCAATCAAACCGATCAAACTGTCTTATCAATCATATCAACCAACCTTATCAATCAAACATCATCTTGTCTTAAACAGGGAAGGTTACACTTGAAATTAGACAGATTGGTCTTAAACTGGGTATTCAATCTCTAAGATCATACATCAACTATCACATCAAACAATCAAAGCAAAGGCACAAATCAAAATGACTTTCATCCTAGTTAGTCTTTATCTTTTATCAATTGGTGATAGGTCATGTCCCTATGCTACTGAAGGATGTGCACAAGTGACTAGAGGATTCAGGATGACACATGATCTTTTTCTTTGTTTGTTGTTTGTGGTGTGAACCAATGAAGTTATGGGGCAATACTACTTTGGGTGTCTATGTTGGTACGTTCATTTGACAAGTATCCTATGCAAAATAAATATCAAGGATAACTATACTTATGACTATCACACATACCTCGACTCTTAGCGCTACACCAAGAATGGAGGGGCTCACTCCTTGTCTACCATGTGTTTGTTTCCGCAATGGGATATCATTTGCACCTTGGTTCTTTATACCTCGATGTACACAACTCCATTGAAATATAATAAGGCTCAATGATGAATTTGTTGCGCAAAAATATAAAGGCACAAGAAGTAATGGTTGTAACATTTCCAATGTTTAATTCATCTTCTAATCTCTCTTAATTCTATCTCAAAATTATTTCTCATCAAACCATTTCTATCTTTAATCTACTAACAATTCTTCTGATAGTATTGGGGCAAACAATAAAAAGATATTATTGACACTGAAAAATTCAAAGGCATTAGGTTGCATTCATTTTCACATTTGCATTAGGTTGCATTCATTTTTACACTTGCATTAGGTTGCATTCATTATCATATTTGCATTAGGTTGCATTCATTACCACATTTGCATTAGGTTTCATTCATTATCGTATTCACATATTTACATTAGATGACATTTATTTAGTCTTAAATTGTAAACACATCTTAAAATCATTATTAGTTCATTTAAAAAAGACCATTATAAGCATAATCACTCATATAAATCATATCATCATAATTGCATCAACATCATATCATATTGAAACATTTAGAAAGTGCATAAGTAAGATAGCATCAAAACATTATAAGTACATCATGGAAAACATATAGAACATCATATAGAGAAAGCATAAGTACATCATCACAATCACATGCATTATAAAATCAAGCATCATAAAGAAAACATATAGCACATGCATATAAAACATTGTCAAAACTGCATATAATAGATAGATCTAAAAAATAATATGTCAGATTATAATATCATAAAAGGCCCAAAGGCTCAATAACATGTCTAACTAAGGTGTCTACCGACACTACCCCTATCAGGAGCCTGTCTAGGCATCTATCCACTCGGTCCTACCCTAGGATAACTCGATGGTCCCAAAACTCCCCCACTGCTTGTGTCATAGGTCATCGATCTACTAGACCTACTCCAAGATAGGTAGGTGTGATTACTAGGTACTCTCTGCCCCTCAAGAACGACCAACTCGTAATACTAGCGCTAATAGATAGCCTTGTTATTATGAGGATCTAATAACTATTGAGAGGGGGGGCAAGGTGAATCAGTAGTTAAACAACTCTGATAATACTTCAAAAACACTTCAAAAACTAGTACCGGTAACTACTCAAACAATCCTTCAAATTGATTTACCAAACCATTCATTTAAGTGTTCATCAAAATGCAAATAAAGTAATGATATCAAATCCACACATCAATAATGCATCACCACATGAACACAAATTTTTTCACATGGAAATCCAAATGGGAAAAACCATGGTGGAATTTAGCACCCACAAAATATTTTCACTCATTTGGAATATGCCCGGTTAAAGGCCTAGCCCGGTTAGAAGCTTTATAATATGCCCGGTTAGGAGAAGACCCTGTTAGGAGTCACCCGGTGAAGGGATTTATAATATCAGCCACGTGAGGAGCTCTACCCTATTAGAGGTAACCTTGCTAGAGGATTTAGAACTCAAGTTAATGAGCTACCCGGTCAAGGGATTTGCAAATAAGACCTGTTAGGATCTACCCGGTTAAGAGATTTCAAACTGCTGTAATTGTTAGAGAATAATAGGGAAAATGATATGGTCACAAAAATTCCTTGCTTGCTAGTACAGATCCCTTTCAGCTCAATTCTGCTTCTCACATGCAGACTCTTCAATCTGGTTTGACACACTCTTCTTCTCAAAACCACCGACACAAAATCTCTTCTCAAACTCGACCTAAATACTCTTTTCAACTAGGTCGGTTACAAAACCCTAGAAACATTCAAAATACATTGAATTTACATCAAGCGCGACAAAACAGTCCACCAAAATACATTACAGATCATTACAACAAATTTCAAGACAATTTCCACCATTGAATGATCACCGCACATCACTGCACATCAATTTGATAATCAAACCCTTGTCACAATTTGCTAAGCACTTTGTTGTTTCCCAAGAAATCTGATCCTTGTGCGCGCTCAAGCATCATCTTATCATTACACACGGTTTTTGACACATCATCACTAAGTTATGAACATGATAAAATCCACCACCAAACCATAAATCATTACCGATCAAAGATCTGTTACCGGTATACATTCTTCTTCATAGAGTTTATGATAGTCAATTATAACTCACTCAATATACTGAATATATTGATGTGGTGTGGAACATAGATGCATTTTCCTATCTTCAACACTCCTATAAAACTGCAACGCCTAACTCATCACCAATCGTCTATACCAGTGTCTTGATCATTGCATTGTTCCTGATTACCGGTTTACAATGACTTAGCAGTCTGATCAGGCTTTACTGGTAGTCCTAGATGACTTAGATGACTCAACAAACATGGTTTCCATCAATGACAACACAAATAAAGTCATCAAGCAAATTATAATTATATCAACATCATCTAGCCAACAATTTCTATCAGCTTTACCAACTTTATCGGTTATGCCAACAATAACTTTACTGGTCATCTTCTCATCTCATCATCAATTATGTTCAATAACAATAATCTCCCCCTTTGGAATTGATGGAAACACCAATATATCAATAGGCAACACCAAAAGACTCATTATGCAAAACTGTCAGAGTTCCTGTTATGACTGCTGCACTTGTTTTCACTATCCTTCTCCTCCTTTTCTTTTCTTTTCCCTTTACTATTCTTCCCCCCCTTTGACAACAATTCCAAAGGTGTAAAGTGTCATATCTTCTACTGCAAATGATTCCTCCATCTCTGCTGCTCCTGGTTTGTTCATCTAAGCTACTCCCCCTGAGGAGTAGCCCATCTCTCATCAATCCATAGTGAAAGATCTTCAATAAGTCCACTGGATTTATGCTTCAACAACATCTTAGTTGATATTAGGTAGGGGTATGACCCCTAACTTGCCTCTGAGATATTCAAAGGTAGCTTTAGGCAATGGCTTAGTGAATATGTCTGCTAACTGCTCCTTACTTGATACATGTTCCATTCTGACTTGCTTTTCCTGCACCCTTTCTCTCAAAAAATGATACTTTAGTTCAATGTGCTTAGTCCTAACATGCAATACCAGATTCTTTGAAATACTTATTGCACTTGTATTATCACAATATATGATCACTGGTTCTGTCACAGTCTCCTTGAATCCTTCCAATACATGTCTCATCCATATAGCTTGTGTACAATTCATGGATGCAACCACATACTCTACTTCTATTGTAGACTGAGAAATGCAAATTTGTTTCTTATTGGTCCAAGAAACCAGTCTTTCTCCTAGAAAGAATGCACCATCGATTGTGCTCTTCTGGTCATCTATATTACCTGCCCAATCAGCATCAGTGAATACCTACAAAGAGAAATTTCCTTTGTATGGATACCATAATCCATAATCAATAGTCCCTCTAAGATATCTAAAAATTCTCTTCACTGCCACCATGTGAGTCTCTTTAGGACTTTTCTGAAATCTTTCCACAATACCAACTGCATGAGAAATATTTGGTCTGCTATAAATAACATAGTGTAGTTTTCCAATCATAGATCTATACTTAGATTCATCTGTTGGATCTGAATCATCTTCTTTTGATAATCTGCAACCTGTAACCATGGGAGTGTTAGACAACTCAAATAACCAAAGGACAATTGAGAGGGGCGGGGGCGAATCAGTTGTCACCGGATTACAAAACTTTAAGCATTCAAATCCTTATTACTAGAAGACATAAACTCAATACCAAAATGCATAAACCAAATACCAGAATAACTGATATACCAATTAAACATAAACATAAATCACAGAATAGTTACCATTCATCCATAGCACATGACACCAAGATTTGTACGTGGAAAACCCAATAAAGGGAAAAACCATGATGGGAAGCCTACCCACAGTTAGATAATACTTTTATAGTATGTGATTACAATATGAGGGCCTTGCACATACAAGAAGGTCAACAACCTAGAGCGCACTGCTCATCACAAAAAGGAGCCTCACTGACTACAAAATAAATCCAGACTATAATCCGGAAAGAAGAGTGAATTGCAAAGATATAATCTCCTATGCTTGAGTACAGTTCTGGTTAAGCTCAGTACCAGAGGGCTTAAACCTCTCTTACAAACCCAATTTGATCACCTATGATCAACCAAACCTTCTGCATATGATTACAACATTATTGCGCACATAGATAATACCACAACCTTGTCCTATGATCTACAAAGAGATCTTACATCATATTTATACCAACCTGGAACCTAAACAATTAGGTCGGCCACCTATAAGATAATACAATAAATTCATAACATAAACCCACAATCCAATGATCAACCAATTTGTCTTAGGCCGAAAATAATGTAAACCAATCATTGAATCCCACCGGTAATGCATTAGGAACATCCTCAAACATGCTACATAAATCAGTCCATAACCTAGATAACACTAGAGCCAAAATAGGTCACCATAAACCAAATCCAACACTACCAATGAACTAGAACACAAACAAGATAACCAACAACATCCCAAAATCCATCTAGAAGACGCACCAACACCACTTATCACGTGCATCAAAAGATCTTCAACAAAGCTCTGCCGGTAAAACCCTTACCGGTAACCATAAGGCTTACTAGAACAAATGATAGTGCCTTGAGTCATCAAATCCCAAACCAACTAATCGTGATACACATCTGAAAATCATGAATGACATAACCAAAACAATTCCACAAACCAAAGCATACCAGATCAATATCATAATCCAACCACTCTACCGGAACCAAATGGAAGTTGATAAACAACCAAAACATCCAGTGTTGCCATCAATGGAAAAAAATCAATGCAACACATAATCAATTCCTCCAAATTTCCAACAATCTCCCCCTTTGGCATTGATGGCAACATTAGATGTGAAAAATATCCAAGTGCCAAGAAATGCCAAACAAGTCTCCCCCTATGGAAGACATCCAACAATCTCCCACAAAATTATATAGCAATGAAGCTCTAAACCAAACTTCCCTAATGAATATATCTCTCCCTTATGTTTTTCACCAAAATAACTCTCCCCCTTTGACATCAATGCCAAAGATCTGACATAAATATCAAAGAAAAGTCATAAATCCTCTGATTCTTACAGTTGACTACTCCCCCTGAGTAGTAGCACCACCATATCAATCTGTAATGAGTAATAGCTCTGATAATGCATACCAGACTGATGCCAATCATCATCACTTAGGGCTCTACCGGAGGAGTAGAAACCCCCAATTTGTCTTTGAAGTACTCAAATGATTCCTTAGGCAAAGGCTTAGTGAAGATGTCTTCAATCTTCTCTTTATTGTTCACATAAACCAGTCTTACTTCATTTGCTTCCACCTTCTCCTTCAAAAAGTTATACATGATAGATATGTGCTTTGTTTTAGAATGAAATACCAGATTCTTTGATATATCAATAGCAACAGAGTTATCACAGTGAAAAACTACCGATTTATTACAATTCAACTTTTATATCCTTCAACATTTGCTTCATCCATATAACTTATGTACAGTTAGTAGCAGCAAAAATATACTCAGCTTCAGCAATAGATAAAGAGGTATAAGACTGCTTTTTAGTGATCCATGAAACAAGTTTCTTTTCAAGAAAGAAATCTCCACCGAATGTGCTCTTCCAATCATCATCTCCAACCTAATCTGCATCTATATATGCACATAATGTAAAGTCATCTTTTTTAGGATACCACAAACCATATTCAATTTTTCCTTGCGAGTACTTGAAAATCCTTTTCACTGCACACATGATTTTCTCTAGGATCACTCTGATATCTTGATACAATAAAAATTGCATTCATTATATCTAGTCTAGTCTGAGTCAGTTATAACAAACCTCCAATCATAGACTTGTACCTTGTAGGATTTACCAGTGCAGATGCATCATTCTTTGTCAATTTCTCGCTTGTAACCATTAGAGTACCAACCGGTTTAGAATTTTCCATACCAAATTTCTTCAACAACTCCCTAGCATACTTAGTTTGGCAGATGAAAACACCTTTATCAGTTTGAGTAATCTGCAAACCTAAGAAAAATTTCATCTCCCCAATCATAGACATCTCAAGTTCATTCTTCATATTGTTAGAGAATTTCATACACAACTTATCTTCACCTCCAAAAATGATATCATCAACAAAGACTTCAACAATCAATACGTCATCATCAATGATCTTATAATATAAATTACTGTCAGCATTACCTTTGGTGAAATCAAGCTTCAAAATATATTTATCCAGTCTTGCATACCAAGTTCTAGGGTCTTGTTTCAATCCATATAAAGTTTTCTTTAACCTGTAAACCATGTTTTTGTCATCTGAAAGTGAAAATCCATAAGGTTGTTCAATATAAACTTCCTCTTCAAGATCTCCATTCAGAAATACACACTTAACATCCATTTGATAAACCTTGTAGTTCTTATATGCAACATAAGCAAGAAATAATCTCACAACTTCAATCCTAGCTACCGGTGCAAAGGTTTCATCATAATCAATTCCTTCCTTCTGAGAATATCTTTTACAAACCAATCTAGCTTTATTCCTCCCAACTCATCCATCTTCATTCAATTTATTCCTAAAAACCCATTTAGTTCCAATAAAATTCTTATTTTTAGGTCGGGGAACTAAAGTCCATGTGTTATTCTTTTCTATCTGATCTAATTCTTCTTCCATAACTTTCATCCAACATTCATATTTACAAGCTTCAATTACTGATGCCGATTCAACTTGAGAAATTAAACATACCTCATCAGCCGCCAACCTTCTTCTTGTCATCACTCCTATGTTTTTGTCTCCAATGATCTAATCTTCTAAATGATTCAACCTTACATACCTAGGGGTCTTTTGATTTTCTGTTCCTCTATCCCGATCTTCAGTTATTGTTGAATTTTTTAATACTACTAGAGTAACTGGTTCAACATTATGTTCCAGTGTAGGTGCTACTAGTTCAGTTATGATCATTTTCACTGTCGGTTCTCTCTCATAAGTTCTGATTTGACTTCTGTTCTTCTCATCCACCTTGACATTTGTGCTCACCATAATTCTCTTTAATCTTTTGTTATAACATCTATATGCTTTGCTTTCATTAGAATAACCAAGAAATATTCCTTCATCACATCTCGGGTCGAACTTTCCAATGGAATCATCTCTTTTGATATAACATTTACTACCAAAGATTCTAAAATACTTAACTGTCAGTGTATGACCAAACCATAACTCATAAGGTATCTTACCGATATTGTGTGTGTGAAATTTGGGGAACATGCAAAGGCACAAACACTTCAATAAACCATTATTTGCATGGGTTAGTTAATCAAAAACAACAAAATGAAATCCATTGCAAGTCGGCTTATTGCCTCCTAGAAAGTGCGAGTGTGGATTGCTCTCAGATTGCTAAGCTATCCAGTGACTAGACTACACTCAAACAAAGGATTTTTAAATGCATGCAACTAGGAGAATGCAAGATTAATAGTTAAATGCAAGATTGAATGCAAGATTAATTGATTAAGAGAAATGAGATTATCAAGCTAAATGATCAAAGCTCTAAATAAAGCTAAGCTAGATTATATGCAAGAAATTGAATTTAGATAAGAGAAATGAATCTAAGCTAATGAACTAGAAATCTAAATGATTCTAAGATTAAATGAAAGCTAAATGAAAAATAAGTTGATTGATGAATTAACTATGCAAAGCTTCTTCAAAATTTCCTTGATAACCTGCAACACAATATTAGCATAATAACGATGTAAAATTCTCGGATCCTGATTGAAGAATGAGAGCCTGAATTTATAGGAAAATCAAGAGGGAGACCAAAGATCAGGATTGATCTTTAATGAATGGTCAATATCTATTCGAAGGAAGCACAATCTAGGTGAAATAATTTGATTGGACAATTTAATTCCATTTTGGAGAGATAAGTTTGAGTTCAAATTAGCAACTCAGATTCTTTCCATTTTTCTTGAGTTCAATTGATTTGTTTCCTTTTTTGAATTTTTGTGTTCATAATTTCCAATTAATTTTTCAAATTAAATCCTCTTTCTTGATTTGTTTCCTTGTTTGAAGATTTGTGGCAATTTTTATTTATTTTTTAAATTAAATCCTCTTTCTTGATTTGTTTCCTTTTTTGAAGATTTATGGCAATTTTTATTTATTTTTTAAATTAAATCCTCTTTCTTGATTTGTTTCCTTTTTTGAATTTTTGTGGCAATTTTTATTTATTTTTCAAATTAAATCCTCTTTCTTGATTTGTTTCCTTTTTTGAAGATTTATGGCAATTTTTATTTATTTTTTAAATTAAATCCTCTTTCTTGATTTGTTTCCTTTTTTGAATTTTTGTGGCAATTTTTATTTATTTTTCAAATTAAATCCTCTTTCTTGATTTGTTTCCTTTTTTGAAGATTTATGAAATTTTTTATTTATTTATTAAATATGCAAAAGATATTTAATTAAATAAATGAGATATTTGATTTAAAAAAAAAATTCTTTTTTGAATTTTGAATTTGATCAATTAATTAAATGAGAATTTAATTAATTGTAATTGCCATGTTGCATTTTTATACCTTAGGAAATTAATTAATCAAGCTCTTATGATTGATTTAAATTGATTATTTGAATCAGGACCTCGATGAATTTTATTGAATTCAAGCACATTAGTCGAGATTAGGGGCCCATGGTTTTGGATGACCATTTTTAGGGTATTACATTTGCCCCTCTTTGAATTGATGTGCGAGCAGCACATTGATTCAAAGAACAATTGATGTCTAGGAGATACCTGCTCTGAACTTCATTGATCATGAACCAGATGAAGAGCAAGGTATTCAGTTTGTTTTGAAGCGATGAAACTGAACAGACTAATTGAAAGTGATACCGATCCTGAACTTGATTGAACTAGGACCGATGAAGAACAAAGATACCGAACTTGAACTTGATGGATCAAGAAGCAGATCTTACTGATCTAGAACTTGATTGAACTAGACACAGTGAGCGAAGATAAAACCGATCTTGAACTTGATGGATCTAGACATGATGAGCGAAGATAAACTGTCCAGCTTGATTTGATGCTTTGAAACTGAGCACCTGCTTAGATTGAGCATGCAATCAAAGATACTCTTTAAACCCTTGATTAAGTTTAAATGAATAATTAGCTTGATGAAAAAAGATGAAACTGATTAATGTTAAGAGACTAATTTTGATGAAGACAATATCAGCTTGATTTGATGTGACAAAACTGATATGCCCCTAGAGATTGATTTGATTCAGATGATTGAGAAATCTCAACTTGAAATGAAGCAATGAAGCTGAGATGTCCCTAGTGTTAAGGTCTTGTTTGATGTTCTGTAAAGATTAGCTGCTCAACTTGTAATGAAGATTTTGAAAGAAATTATCGACTTTGAGGATGTGATCACTGATGATGATGATGTCATGAGTATGCCCCATCGGGAGCGAAATTGAAATATTGACAGGTTGCGCAGTGATTTCAAGCAATTTGATAAAAAGATTAAGAGATTAATTATTTGAGCACAAAGAATGATTCAAAGGGCCATTTAAAGATTTAGCATTGATTGATGAGAAATTGAGTGCAAATTGAAGAAAAGAATGAGCATTTGATGAAAGCACTAAGTGGTCATAGTTGTGCGAAATTGACTAGGATGACGATCTTAGATTTCAATTTCGATCCCAAAAATGGAATCAGGACAATCAAATTAACCAAGGGTGCAATTTTCACACCTATTAGAGCAAGTTGAAAATTAGGGTTTTGACTATATAAGGCCGTGAAGAGAAGGTTGATTTAAATTCAAGCTCCAGGTGAAGAAGACCAAAATCATCGTTAGTATGCCAGATTCACCATGCAATGCATTAAACTTAACATGAATGCAAAAGATGCAACTAGGACCTAGTCACTGGATATTGATTCACTTTCTTATCATCATTGAGCGTTAAATATAGGAAATAGACATAAGCATCAAGGTACAAAGAGCCAGGATGACCTGAATGTCCTGTCCCCTTTGATATAGCAATCAAACATAATCACCAAGGCAAAAGGAGGCCAAGATGACTTGAATGCTTCTTGCATGCAAACACAACAGACACTTAAAATAGACAAGGAAATAGATCCAACCTCACTGAAGTGTGTATATAAACGGAGTCGAGGTATGTGAGGTCATTTCACCACAATGCGAAGGCTGTTATCATAGACACCCAGTTTATAGGATGTTTTCAGATCATCGAAATCACATCCACAAGCAAAAAACAAAGAAAGGTATTATGCACCCCCAGTCCTTGTACCTCTTAGTCAAGATAGACTTGCTTGAGTTACTCAAAGGGAATAATAAGCGAAAGCCAATATAAAAGACAACATACAAAAAAAATGTTAGCATAGCTCAAGCGGTTTGAGTTGTTGTTTTCAGTTGTTCTTGTTTTGCATGTTTGATAGGGTGCCAGTGATCAAAACTCTGTATAAGGTAGGAGACATATGACTGATTCTGAGTGAACGATCCAGACTTGATTGACACAAGGATGACTTGGTTGAGCTTCTAAGGGCTTTAAGATTTAAGTGCCCTAGGACTTATAATGTTGATCAATTGCAAGCCATGAGGGTTCTAAGGAGAACCAAGGGGGGTCATGAAAGTGACTAAATATTATGCACAAGCAAAAGCAAAGCAGGAAATAAGGGAATGAAAGTAGGGAATGCCAAAGTTACGTTGATAGATGGAGTGCTTGTGAGTACAAGAGGTGCCTATTTTACCAGGTTTTCACCTTCTTGGTAGAGATCTCTTTTTTTTGTTTTTGTTTTTTTTGTCACTGAGCGCTTGTTTGCCAGCTTTTTACTACAACAACTATTTTTTCAGGACTTAAATTTTTTTTTTTTTATTGATTTTTTCAGGACTTTTATCTGTACAGAGTAGCCAGAGCTTAAAAATGCTTTAGGTGTATAATTTCTTCAGATGGATGGTGTTGATGGGATCTCAGAGCTGTTCTCCTTCTGATGTAGAGAGCCGATAGGCACCTAAGCCAAAGTTGGCCGCAACAATGTAGGGACCCAGCTAGTTGAGTTTAAACTTCCCTTTTTGTTCCCGGTCTTGCTGATTCTTTGGATTTTCTCTTAGCACAAGGTCATGAAACTGAAATTATCTAGGTCAAACCTTTTTTTTATATCCTCTAGACATTCTTTGTTGATAAGATCTTAAGTGATTGAACGCCGCTTGCCAACGTTCAACAAGCAACTCGAGTTCTTGCAACCTGGATACTCTCTGATCTTCCTCGGTGATTAGATTATGCAAGGAAACTCTCAGAGATGGGATTTTCACTTCTATAGGAATGACTGCTCCAGCCCCATATACTAAAGCA
This sequence comes from Cryptomeria japonica, assembly GCF_030272615.1. NCBI lineage: Eukaryota > Viridiplantae > Streptophyta > Pinopsida > Cupressales > Cupressaceae > Cryptomeria > Cryptomeria japonica. The sequence continues at coordinate 419,499,179 of NC_081409.1, read as the reverse complement.
AAAGGAGTAGCACCAGTAGGAGTTCTAATGCTTGTTTGATAATCCCATAGTGCAGGATTGATCTGCAGATGCCAATCCTTTCCAGATTTGTTCACTATACAATGCAAGATTCTTAGTAGCATTTTATTGGATGCTTCAGCCTGTCCATTACCTTGAGGGTAATATACAGAGGACCAGTGCTGTTTGATCTTGAATTTGTCACATAGCTCAGTTATGTCCTTATTTTTGAACTACCCCCATTATCAGTGATGATTGAAGAGGAAATCCTATACCAACAGATTATATAATTCAAAATGAACATGGCTACTTGTTTCCCGGTTGCTTTGATGAGAAGAACTGCTTTGACCCACTTTGTGAAGTACTCAGTAGCAGTATTGATGAATTTATGTCCATTTGAAGAAGTTGGATAACTCTGACCAACCAAATCTAAAGCCCATTGTTTAAATGACCAATGTGTTAGAAAGGGAATGAGTTCCCTTGCTGGGGCATGTATGAGATTACCATGTAATTGGCATTTTTGACGCGTCTTAGCATATTTCCAAGCATCCTTTTCCATATCAGGCTAGTAGTAGCCAACTGTTAGTAATTTACGTGCTAATGTTAATCCATTCGAATGAGATCCACAAATACCATCATGGACTTCGGTCAGTGCTTGTTGAGACTCTTCTGATTCTAAACACCTAAGAAAGACACCATCTAATCCTCGCCTATACAGATCATTAGAAATGATGACATAACGGGAGGCATTACAGATTAGGTTGCATTTTTCATTATGCGTGAAATTTTCTGGGATAGCTTGGTCTTGGAGATAGGAATAGATATGGCTGTATCGGGATGAATCTTGTCCAATAATGGCACAAACCATCTAGGATTTAGGGGAGTCATATGCAGGGTAGAAAATTTCTTCCACCAGAAATTCATAGCGGAACTCTAGCTCTTGTAGCTATGGAATGGATGCCAATGTTGCCATAGCATCTACTGCTTTATTTGCTGACCTTGTAATTTGCTCAAATGAGATGAACACAAAGTATTTCTTTAAGTCATCCACCATTCTTTTATAAGGCATCGACTTTTCATCTCTGTTCTGATATAGGTCATTGATTTGATTGATCACCAACTCAGAGTCACCATATATGTGCATTTCTATGACATTCCATTCAAGTGCCAGCTTAATTTCATTTACCAAGACTTCATATTCAGCAATGTTATTTGTACAAGGAAAGAGTAACTTGTACGCCTTTGGTATGGAGTATTCCTGAGGAGTAATGAAAAGAATTCCAGCTCCTGACCCCTGATGGGTGAAAGATCCATCAAAGAGCATCTTCCAGGATCTCTGAGTGAGATGTAAAATTGATTCATTTGGAAATTTGATGTTCAAGGGTTGATCATCTTCTAGAGGAGCATCTGCAAGTTGATCCGCTATGGCCTGCCCTTTTATAGCTTTCCTTTCCACATATTCAATATCAAATTCTGTTAACACCATGACCCATTTAGCCAGTCTATCAGTGAGGGTAGCTTTACTGAGAAGATATTTTAGTGGATCAATCTTAGCTACTAACTTGATGGAGTGAGATAACATGTAGTGTCTTAGCTTTTGTGATGCAAATACCATTGCTAAGCAAGCTTTCTCAATTATTGAATATTTTTTCTCATATAATACCAATGTTTGACTGATGTAGTATATAGCTCTTTCCTTATTGTTTTCATCCTGCTGAGAAAGGAGTGCCCCCAACGATGTCTCAGTAGCTGAAATGTATAGAATTAATGGTTTGCCTTGAATAGGCAACATTAGAATAGGTGGATTGGAAAGATATTCTTTGATTTGTTGAAGATGCTGCTCACATTCCTCATCCTAGTTGTATGTTACTCATTTCCTTAATTCTTTTGTGAAAGGTTGAGCTTTGTCTTCTAGCTGAGATATAAAACATCTAATTGATTGTAGACGTCCTTGCAGTGTCCTCATTTGACTGATGTTCTTGGGCGGAGGCATTTCCATTATGGCTTGGACCTTCTCAGGATCAACCTTAATTCCTTTCTTTGAAATCATGTAACCAAGCAATTTCCCTGATGTCACTCCAAATGCACACTTTTTAGGATTTAGCCAGAGCTTGAATCTTTCCATTCTATCCAGTATGAGGCCTAGTTCTTGGATATGTGTGGATCTCTTCATGGTCTTGACGAGGGTGTCATCAACATAATCTTCCATGTTTTTGTGCATCATATCGTGGAAGATAGTGGTTACTGCTCTTTGGTAAGTTGCTCTTGCATTCTTTAGTCCAAATGGCATGACGTTCCAATAGAAGGTTCCCCATGTACATGTGAAGGCTGTCTTTTCTTGATCCTCTAGAGCTATCTTGATCTGATTATAACCAGAGAATCCATCTATTAATGAGTACATCTCATATTCATCAGTCATGTCCACTATAATATCAATGTTGGGCAATGGAAAATTATCTTTCAGAGATGCTTTGTTGATATCCCTGAAGTCTATGCAAACCCTAATAGATTTGTCTACCTTTGATACATGTACTATGTTTGATATCCATTCTGCATAATCTATAGCTATGATGAATCCCACTTTGAGCAGTTTTTCGAGTTTAGCCTTCACTAGTAGTGCCACATGAGGATGCATCTTAGGGAGTTTTTGTTTGACTCGTTTAACTCCTGGTGCAATAGAGAGATGATGCATGATGAAAATAGGACCTAGGCCTAACATATCAGAGTATGTCCATGCAAAGTTGATCTTCTTCTCTAAAAAGAGGTTGCTGAAATCTTTTAACTCCTTTGTTGATAGTGATTGAGCTAAATGGATGATATGTGGTGTCTCTTGACTTCCAATATTTACTGGTTGAGTTGGTTCAATCAATATTGAAGACCTTTCTTGGAAGTGACTTGGCAGGATATCAAGTATCTCACCCTTAGGTGCCTCCGAGAGGTTTTCACCCTTAGGTACGTCCTTTATTTTAACTTTTCTTTGTTCTGACACCACCACAGTGTGGTTTTCGCCATCAGAACTTTTATTTTTCTTTTTACTTTTGCGATTGAGATACTTGATGTCTATTTCAGTCATGTTCTCACTATGGTTACTGATGAAAGAGCCCATTGGTTCAACTGCATTCAGATAACAGGCTAGGGTATGGTCATCGAAGAAGACTGGTAGGTTCATGGGTTGGCTTTAGAGTGTAAGATCAATCAATTTAGGATGGACAAGCATTAAAGATCCGACAGGTTCAAGGAAGTTAATGGTAATGTCATCATTGCTTTCGACTGCTAAGTTGAAGCCTAGAAGATTGCATTGATTTAGAGTATTTAGCCTAGGAAGAGTAGTAACAAGGTTATCAAAATCCACATCAGTGTTGTGAAGACCCAACCCGAGCAACCTACCACCAGACACGTCTACCACCTGAGATTGGACTACGAGTTGAGGCATACAAACTTTGATAGACAGTGGTTCAATATTCAACACATAGACATAGTTTGTTTCAGAGTCATAAGAGGAAGCATCCAAGTCTTCATCAATTGATTCAACATCAGAAATTTGATTTGTATAGGTATGGATAACATCAATGTAAACATCTTTATTGCTACAGGTTCCTTCTAGATTTGATTCTCCAATGTCTTTTAGCTGACACACTTGCTCAGAGCATTTTTGTCTGCGTGTCCATTCAAGTTCCTCGGGACTCATGACAGGTCCTGCCTGGCTTCCAACTCCTCAGTTGTGTTTCCATATCTGACTTGTCTATATCCATGGGAAGATATATTCTGTGAGCAATTTTCTTGTGCTGGACCTTATCTCAATTTATTCTCATAGGCCTCTTGTCTTTGTAGCTTGACCTCTTCTAATTCTCGTTGTAGTCTTCTATGTGTTGTTGCTTCTGCTTCATCTTTAAGCTCAGTGAACTCTTCAGGATTCTCTTCTGTAGAAGTATCTGATAATGGTTGAGGTCCCCATTCATACTCATTTGAATCTGTTACTAAGTCAGTCTCTGGCATCAATCCAATATATATTTCAGGAATATTCAGAGATGCAAACATCTCTCTAATTCTCTCCACCTATTCTCTCATTTCCTCTGGGACTTCAACTGTTGGTCCTCTCATTATTTGTACTCTGGAAATTTGATTAGGAGTTGTTTCTTCTCTTATGATAGCCACTTCTTCTTGTTCTATGTCATAATCATAGTATTCTTCAACATATTCTTCATTAGATGGTTCTCACAGTGGATCTGGATACCAGTTATAGTCACTTAGGATTTTTGAAGTTCCTTCTAGGACCATTACTCTGAATGAGACTGGAACCTCATATAGTGCAAACATCTCCTTGACCCTCTGTACTTGTTCACTAATTGGAACCTCTTCTGGTGTTGTCATTGCATTTGTATTGTGACCTTGTTGGTGAGCTTCTTCTTCTCTTTTAATTTCACTCTGTTCTTGGGTTGTCTCATATTCCCCCTGGGTCTGTAGTCTATTGGAGGGCTCTTGATCCCGTTGTTCTATAGTTTGACGGGACCTCCAAACTTGTCTTGTTGGAACCACTGGTCTTTCTACTTGATACCCTAGTCCAGTTTTATCATTTGCTGCCTTTGTCTTCAGGTGAATAGGTTCAGTGATCCCTTGCTGTCGCCTGCCAAGAGGACCTACTCTTGAGTATCCCATGCGAAGGAGTATGTTATAACCTCATTCATACAATTCAGAAGAAGCTTCATAAGATTGGGCTTCTGAATTTTCATTATCTTCTCTGTAGAGCCAATCTATAACAACTGCTTCTTCCATTTCATTCGCCACTGATATTGAGAACTGTATGAATGCCCCATTGTTTATGATATTTGCTTGTGCAGTTTGTGGTCTCATTGATTCTAATGGTCTACCTATTTCTTTAGGTGATGGAGGAAGAGATGTTAGTGTAAGAACAAGTTCTATTTGATATCCTCCCATGCTATCTCCAACGATTTTAAGTTTTTGTTCCATTTCTTTCAGAAGAATCTCTGAGGTTGGTCTATTATTTGGAACCAGATTATCAGTCCCTTTCCTTAATGTGTTACAAGTATAGCTAGGATCAGCAAGGACACTCACTTCCACTCCATTGTAGGGGAACTTCTAACATTGATGGTATGTGGAAGGTACTGCTTATATATCATGTATCCAGGGTCTGCCTAGTAGTATGTTGTAGGATAGCAAAATATCCAACACCTAACAAAAAAAATCTCTCTCAACAGGTCCCACTCTGATCGGCAAGAGAACTAAGCCTTTTGAAGTTCTTTTCTTTTCATCATAAGGTTTTATTGTGATTTTCTTCCTCGGATCAATGAAATTTTTTGAGAAACCCAACTGCATGAGTAAATCAAAGGTACAAATATTCAAGCCAGCACCTCCATCTATTAGGACATGTTTGATGCGGTGTTTGTGAATCATTACCTCAATGTGGAGGGGTTGATTATGCGGATGACTTAGTGAGTTATCATCTTCCTCATAGAAAGATAGGTAATGAGGTGAAGTTAAGTGACCCACCATGGATTGAAATTGGTTTAGGTCCATGTCTTTTGGAACATTGGTATCGAGCAACGCTTTGTCTAGAATATCCCTATGCACAGGAGAGGTTTTCAATAGTTCTAATATGGATATCTAAGCAGTTGTTCATTGAAGTTTCTCTATGATGCTATATCTAGAGGAATTTGATGAGACCGGTTTTCATGATGAAGAGGGTTTGGTCATGTTGGTAGCCAGTTGCTTTGAAGATTTTTGTCCATTTGATGACGCAGTTTGATCGGTAGAAGAAGAGGCAACTCCTTTGAAGGTCACTTTACCTTGAGATCAGGTTAGGACATTGGCAGATTTTGATTTGTCATGATTGTATTTGATTATGATCACATTACAATGTTTTGATCCAGTTGGTTCGATCATGTGAATGACATTGTCCTTATTAAAATAAGTGTAATTGATTTTAGCTCCTTTCTTAGATTTCGAGGAATCTCCTTGCTCATAGGTGGGCAAGGGGTCTTTGAACGCTTTGTGATCTGAGTTTGTTGCATGATTGGAAATAACTATTTTACCACCATCAATTAAATCTTGGATCTCATGTTTTAACTTCATACAGTTGTTGGTAGCATGTCCTTTGTTCCTGTTGTATTCACAATATTCATTTTCTCTCCACCATTTTGGTTTGACTTCTGGATCGTATGGTTTTGAGTTGTCTGGTAAAGTGAGTAAATTATTGGCCAATAATGTTTTCAACGCTAATTCGTATGGCTCTCCTAAAGGAGTGAACTCACGTTTTGGTTTTGGAACCCAAGGTTTATTTTTCATAAAGTTGCTCCATTTGCTCGAGGTGTGTTCTGTTGCATTCTCAACAGCCTTAAGCACTTGTGTTCCAGTAGTCAAGTTGAATGCTGCTTGTTTTTGCTTTGGTTTGATATTATCTACTACTCCATCATTGACGACATTTTTGTTGTTGTCTTTGTCATACTTCCAACATTTATTCTTGGAGCTAGATCCATGCGATGTTTCCTTATAGAGAGAAATCTCCCCTTTCTTGATCAACACATCTTCTATTTTCAGAATGCCTTCTACTATCTTGTCTAAAGAAGGGTGTGTTTGCATTGAGATTGTGTAATTCAAATCAGGTATTAAAGTGCTGATGAAAATATCCATTTTCTCTAATTCTGGGATCGGTCTTGGATATCTAGAGAAAATTATCCTCCATCGCTGAAGGAAAGTAAGGAATGGTTCTCCTGTTTTCTGTTTCGCGTTGCATATGTCGAGCATGGTGATTGGGTTGTGAATGTTGTAAAAAAAATTTAACCAACTCCTTAAACATTTTTATTCCAATTGGCAACTTTGAGAACCATTCCATGGCATGTCCTCCCAGACTCCTCGGACAAAGGCACATGAGGTAAGTTTGTTCATGCATGAATTCCATGCATAGGGCACAAAATTATCTAATGTGGTCCTGGGGATCCGAGTTTCCATCGTATTTGTCAAATTTCAGTATCTTGGTCCTAGATGGAAATGGAGGCATGCAAAGATTTTTGTCGAAAGGGAAGGGGCAAATTGAATCCAGAGAGTATGGCGAGGAAAACTTCTCCTTGTTTTTCATTTCTTGAATTTCACATTGCAGGACTTGCATTTGTTTAGCCATTAGTGTTATTGGCATTTCCTCTTCTTTCATAGTGATACTCTCTACATTAAAACCATGAGGAAGTTTCATTCCTTGTCTTGCCAGCTCTAGGAAGTGCTCTTCTTTTTCTCTTTCTAGAATAACCTTCATCATTCTCTTGAATCCTCTGTCATTCATGCAATTAGCGACATTTGTTTCCTTGATCTCGAAATCACTAGATGAACTACCATTATCATTTTCGTGGTTGCTTACATCATCATAGTCTATGTCAAATCGATAGTTAGTTGTATCTCTGTTGAAGGCCGACATTGTGTTATGTAGTGGTTTGTCAAAGACTGGAGAATATTCAAACAAATTGTTGATGTAAGACGTTGTGTGAAACCTGGTTCTAATAGGCATAGGCAACTTGATGTGACTGATATAGGAGGTGATGCAGAAGTCAAGATTGAATCAGAGCTAGTTTGTTTAATGTGATGTTCAAATAAAGAGATGAGGTCAAAATCTGGTTCTGAGAAAAATCTATCCCATTTTAGATGTGACCTAAGATCATCAAGAAGATCGAGGTTTGATTTGATGATTGATTGATGAACTAGCTAGGATGTGACCGAAAAATTGCACAACACTACCACAAGGGTGCATTATCAAGAAGCATTTTTCTCAAGATCCAAGTTTTCTCAGTTTAATTCCATGTTCGTTGCTGAAGAATGAAGATCAATGAGCTTAACAGAGACTAAGATTTGACAGATACAGTTTGGACACAAAAGTGGACAAGGTAGTTATCTTAGTAGAATTCTTGTCCTACGAATGACAAATTGACTTCTCTCTCTCTCTCTCTCTCAGGGGTTGGAGGTTTAGGTTGAGCCTCATTGTAAGTGAAGCAAACTTCTGGAAATAGAGCGGGATTGATCTTCCCTTCCTTGTTTAAGCAATAGTTGAATGCAAATTTTTGAGCGAAAGCTCTACTTCTCAGGGGTTCTTCATCAAATTCGTTAGATTTCCCTTGAAGGTATAACCATATATGTCTTAGGAACACCCTATGCGACAAGAAGAGCTAACAGTTGATGTATACAAACTTTCTCCTCTTATAGATTTTCCTAGGACTAGGACACTTCTTTTTCAGTCTAGCCTCTGGATTGAGGCTTCTTCTTCTGAACACTTGAGGATTGGACATACAAGATATTGATGCTCAATCAGACATGAATAATGACTATGGCAGACAAGAGGATGCTTGGACAACAAGGACAATAGAGGTCTTGATTAGAACGACAATTTGGCAATAGTGATGTTTTATCATACGAGTTTAAATTTGACCAGAATGACAAAACGTTGAGTTGTTGTTGGCTCGTACAACCTAGGACTAACCCAGGATGAGTTTTGACAGAGTTTTGATCACCGACTTGGTTTTCAGTTTGTCTTTCAGTTTCAGTTTGATGTTTCTGATTGTTTTGAGGTTTTGTTTCAATTGTTTTGAGGGATGAAAAACACAACAAAGAGTAGGTGTAAAATGATAACAAGCACAACACGCTAACCCTATGTAAGTTGGCTGAGAAGGAAAACCTTTGCCTGCAACTTAGGTACACACCCAATAGCTAATCTAAATACGATCGCTGAGTCTCATGCAATGGATTCTCAACACCGTATTAGCCAGCTCCAAACACTAATAGGGGTACGATATGACAAGTAATCTTGGGGGGAAAACCAGCTATCATCTTACACAAAGATTATCCTCCTTTCGGAGGTGAGTCGGGTAGCTTCTAACCTAAAGTTTGTAGTAAGGGTTCCATTCAGAAGGACTGCCTGACTGTCACGCAAGCATGATTTAGATACAAAACCCAGCAGGATGTTGAAACCATGTAGTCACGCAAGCGTGATTTAGACCGCAAGGCCCTACAAGATGCTCAACATGAGACACTCCTCATAAATGAAGCAATGCCACCGATTATTCCATCTCCTGGGAATTTTACCCTAGAAGCATTTTATTATAGTGAGTTGGATTCCTGGCTTTGGCCGGACTCACTTGGGTCGTTTCCTCTCACCTAGCCTTAGGAGCTTCTTGGGAGGCAGGCCCTCTAAACATATCAACAGATCTCAAACTCTAATAGAGAAAACCTCAAGGTCTAGATTTCTGATTGTCCGAATGGACACGAGCATACTCTCCTACTCTAGATTTTTCCCAAAAACACGTAAAACAAAGTTCTTTCCCTTATAGAAATTGAAGTGTTCCTAAAAATATTATGAAGACAAAATGTTTGTTTGTATCTCCTGAGGCAACCTGCAAAACAAAGATATCAGTAGTTCAAGTTTATAATCTTTGGAAAGTGTATGTTTAATGATTGAATTCCTTGTCAAGCGAACCTGAAAACATTAAAAGCCCAAAATTAGTTGCCAAAATAACATTAAAAACATCATCAAAAGAAAATTCTAGCATGCAAACTGTAAATTAAACTAATCTAACAAGAATTTCCATTTTTTATGACTATTCTAGTTATGACAGTTTTGATAGTACTGCACTCTGTCATTTATAGCTTTCCAACCATACATAATTAAAGAAATCTCTTTGGTTTTAATGTGGTAAACTTGGTTTGAAACAACATATACAAAATTTGTTTAGATCCAATGTCTCAATAAAAAGTTATACCCTCCGAACAAAGACCATTTTTGACTGTCATAGAAGAATAAGTAAGCTGCCATTCATAAATTTCAAATAAGACAAAATTAGGCAAATATCTTCAGTGAAAATGTATAAAACTTGGTTTGAAACAACATATCAAAAATTGGTTTAGATCCAACGGTTCAATTAAAATTATGCCCTCCTAACAAAAACCATTTTTGACTGACTTTCAAACCAGATATAATTAGAGAAATCTCTTCAATGAAAATGTATAAAACTGGGTTTTAACCAACATATCAAAAATTGGTTTAGATCCAATGGTCAAATAAAAAGTTATGCTCTCCGAACAGAGACCATTTTAGACTGTCACAAAAGAACAAGCAAAAAGAAAGATTTTTATTTGCAAATTTAACACATATTAATTAGTTATAAAAACCAAGCATTAAATTTGTTCAAACAACATTAGAAATATTGTAGTCGTGGGTTCGAGCCCCATGGTGGGCGCCAAAAATGTGTGTGTGAAATTTGGGGAACCTGCAAAGGCACAAACACTTGAATAAACCATTATTTGCATGGATTAGTTAATCAAAAACAACAAAATGAAATCCATTGCAAGTCGGCTTATTGCCTCCTAGAAAGTGCGAGTGTGGATTGCTCTTAGATTTCTAAGCTATCCAGTGACTAGACTACACTCAAACGGAGGATTTTTAAATGCATGCAACTAGGTGAATGCAAGATTAATAGTTAAATGCAAGATTGAATGCAAGATTAATTGATTAAGAGAAATGAGATTATCAAGCTAAATGATCAAAACTCTAAATGAAGCTAAGCTAGATTATATGCAAGAAATTGAATCTAGATAAGAGAAATGAATCTAAGCTAATGAACTAGAAATCTAAATGATTCTAAGATTAAATGAAAGCTAAATGAAAACTAAGTTGATTGATGAATTAACTATGCAAAGATTCTTCAAAATTTCCTTGATAACCTACAACACAATATTAGCATAATAATGATGTAAAATTCTTGGATCCTGATTGAAGAATGAGAGCTTGAATTTATAGGAAAATCAAGAGGGAGACCAAAGATCAGGATTGATCTTTAATGAACAGTCAAGATCGATTCGAAGGAAGCACAATCTAGTTGAAATGATTTGATTGGACAATTTAATTCCATTTTGGAGAGATAAGATTGAGTTCAAATTAGCAACTCAGATTCTTTCCATTTTTCTTGAGTTCAATTGTTTTGTTTCCTTTTTTGAATTTTTGTGTTCATAATTTCCTATTAATTTTTCAAATTAAATCCTCTTTCTTGATTTGTTTCCCTTTTTGAAGATTTTTGACAATTTTTATTTATTTTTCAAATTAAATCCTCTTTCTTGATTTGTTTCCTTTTTTGAATTTTTGTGACAATTTTAATTTATTTTTCAAATTAAATCCTCTTTCTTGATTTGTTTCCTTTTTTGAAGACTTATGACAATTTTTATTTATTTATTAAATATGCAAAAGATATTTAATTAAATAAATGAGATACTTGATTTTAAAAAGATTTTCTATTTTGAATTTTGAATTTGATCTATTAATTAAATGAGAATTTAATTAATTGTAATTGCCATGTTGCATTTTTATACCTTAGGAATTAATTTGATGGTATGATGAAAGAATAAGTATCCGATATAATACTGAGAGTGGGGGGGGGGTGTGAATCAGTATATTGAAAAACTGATACAAATTTCCCAAACTCAAACTCAGTCAAACAAAGTAAACATATCTCAGTCAAGATCAATATTCATAAGAATACTAGACATCAACCAGTTTAACTGTTATAACAACTTTAACAGTAAACAACTTCAATCTTGTAAACATGAACAATGCTTAATCATAACATGCCTTATCAAAAGTTAACCAAATCAACAAATAAGATCGCAACCACAAAAGAATTCACCACTTGACACAAATGTTTATACATGGAAAACCCAAATAGGTAAAAACCACAGTGAGATGAGACTCACAAGGATAGCTATCTGAACTCTTCTTAAGTTCGCCTTGTTAGGAGCCAAGCCTATTAAAGCTTTACAATAAGTCATGTTAAGAACTAATTCTGGTTAGAATCACCTAGTTAAGGGATTTACAAATATGCCTTGATGAAAAGCACAATACCCTGTTAGGAGTAACCTCGCTGGAGGATTTAAGAATCCAAGCTAATGGACCACCTTGTTAGAGGATTTAATGAGTAACCAAGCTTGTTACAGCTTACTCGGTCAAGGGATTTCAGTTCTGCTGTAATTTTTAGAAAACAACAAGTTTTCTTGATCTGTCTGAGTAGCACTACGTTTGCTTGATCAGATCCTTCTAAGCTTCAATCTGCCTTCACTCAAAGTGCAGATCCATTCACTGGTTAGGCAAGTACACACTCAATAAGTTTCTATCAATCTTGCCAACAACCTTTACAAACAACTTCATCGACCTTAAATACAAATCAATTAGGTCGATAACACAACAAAAACCTAATTCTCATCATCGAGATTACAAACAAGTTGGTACAATCTTGACCGTTAGCAACCATGACAATCTCTTCACATTCTTCAATGAAATTCCAATCGCTCCATGATCACCGCTTCATCAGACTTTGTAACTCATCACGTGCTATGCATTTAGATGCAAACCACTTTGCTCCTTCCCTAGACAAAAAAACAAACGCGCCAAAACAATTTGAACATATCCTCATACAATGGTCACACGTGTCTCCATCATTACCGCTTATCAGATAATAAACCAACAAACTTGAACGGTTAGGGTTTAACAGCTGATAGGGTTTACTGGTTACATTGCATAGAAATGTTTAACCCTTTACACCGGTTCATTGGGTCAACTCACAAACTTTACATACCGATTTACAACATCTTCCACAAAGCTCTTCTTACCGGAAACAACAATATCAACAATAACATGAATACCATTAACAGTTCAATTGACATCAATGACAACATATCATTAATGCAATCTCTATGCAAAATGCCAAAAAATTCAAAATGCCAACATAATTAATCATGCTCTCATGATTGATTTAAATTGATTATTTGATTCAGGACCTTGATGAATTTTATCGAATTTAAGCACATTAGTCGAGATTAGGAGCCCATGGTTTTGGATGACCATTTTTAGGGTATTATAGGTATCTCCTTTGATATGAACTCTGTTGAATATGTATACCGCCATGCTTACAACTTCTCTCTAGTAGACATGAGACAAATTAGCTTCCATCATCATAGTTTTAGCTGCATCTAAGATAGTTATGTTCTTCCTTTCCATAATTACATTCTGCTGAGGTGTCCGGGGTGCAGACAATTGTCTCCTTATCCCAAAATTCTCACAATAGCTATTAAATTCATTGGAAGAGAATTCTCTATCCTAATCTGACCTTAAGCATTTAATCTTCAATGCTGTCTTTGTCTCAACTTTAGCTTTAAAGATTTTAAACTTTTCAAATGCTTCAGACTTCTCCCTTAGAAAAGTAACCCACATCATTCTTGAATAGTCATCAATGATTAGCATGAAATATATATCACCCTGAAAACTTTTGATTCTAGCGGGACCATACAAATCAATATGAATAAGATCAAGAACATCATTAGATTTGTCTTGTATACTATTAAAAGAAGTTATGACTTGCTTTCCCACTTGACATTCCTTATATACCGAATTATAGGGATTTACAATCTTAGGTATATTTCTAACTACCTTAGTAGAATTGATCTTCACAATGCAATCAAAGTTCACATGACACAACCTCTTATGCCATAGCCAACTCTCATCAATTTGTGTAATCAAACATGTCTTCTCACCAGAGTTCAAACAAAAGATATTACCTTTAGTCTGTGCACCGGTTGCAATATCTAATCCAGATTTGTTGATAATCTTGCCTTTTCCATCCTTGAACTGTAACTGAAATCCCTTATCCACCAACTGTCCTACACTCAAAAGATTATGCCTTAAACCTTCAACATAATAAATATTATCATTGTTATGCTTACCATCCAATTATATTGTTCCTCTTCCCTTGATCATGCATGCTTTGTCATCTCCAAATCTAACCAGACCACCATCAAATTCTTGCATAGATAAGAACTTCCTTTTATCTCCAGTCATATGATGTAAACATCCACTGTCAATTACCCATTCATCATTGTCTTAAATTTTAGCAGCAAGGGCCTTCTCTTCAAGTACCAGATCATCTTCCTTGATAGACAAAAAACACCCATTTCTTTCCATTGTCGGATTCACTAGCTGAATCTTGTGCCGATTCATCATCAGAATCAGTCACACCTTCCTCATCCGCATAGTAGCATGATATGTCTTTGTTTCTCCTGTACTTATGCTTGTTTTGATAATCATGGTTAGGCCTAAAAGATCTTCTAGCTCTTTCTTCAAATCTTGAATTCCTTTAAGGACATCTAAATGCAAAATGACCTATCTTATTACATGTAAAGCATTTAAAAGGTGATTTTCCTTCATACTTACTTTCTGTCGGTCCTTTAGGTACTCTTCTAGAAAATAAGGCTTAAAGTTGCTCAAAATCTTCATCTTCTTTCTTCATATCATCTAGTTCCTTTGCATATAAAGCTTTCCAATCACTCTTGCCGGTAGATGATGTAGATGCATGAAAGGCAGGTTCAAATTTAACAGCTCCAGAAGGTCCAAATTCCTCAAGCTCAAAAGCAGATAACTCCCCAACTAAGGTATTCCTATTAACAAAAGTGTTTGTCTTAGTTCTCAACTCATTAATTGCAGTAGCCTTCATCTTATAAGCCAGTGGGAAGATATCAATCCTTTATAAACTATTTCATCTTCACTCAGAGATCCACCACAACATTGAATTCCCAAAACAATCTCATTAACTCTCTCCATAAAAGCAGTAATCCTTTCATCTTCTTCCATCTTCAGGTTCTCATACCTCACCCGGTAACCATCAATTTTAGTAATTTTAATAGTAGGGCCACCTTCATTTAGAGTCTTTAATTTGTTCTATATAGCCTTTGTAGTTGATTTGTCAGTTAGTCTCATTATTTGCTGATCAGAAAGTGCACACAAAAGGGCTTCTCTAGCTCTACAATCATTTTTAATGTCCTTATCCAAGCCTCCCAGAGGAGGATTGACATATGCTAGATTATGATGTGTATAGCCATTCTTAATGATCTCCCAAATATTCTTTCCAAGACATCTCAAATGAGTCTCCATTTGAATCTTTCATACTCTGTAATTTATTCCATCAAGCCTAGGAATTTATCTCCAGAAAATAGCAGTAGACGAACTTGAACTATTAGATGCCATAGGATCTTCCTCAAGCAGTTAAGCTTCTGCAGAGAGGACCAAGCTCTAATACCAATTGTTAGATAGCTCAAATAACTAGATGACAAGTGAGAGGGGAAGGGGGTGAATTAGTTGTCACCAAATTAGAGACTTTTAAGCATTCAAATCCTTATTATCGGAACACATAAACTCAATACTGGAATGCATAAACCAAATACCAGAATAAATGATATACCAATTAAACATAAACATAAATCAAAAAACACTTACCATTCATCCATAACACATGACACCAAGATTTGTACATGGAAAACTTGGTAAAGGGAAAAACCATGATGGGAAGCCTACCCACAGTCAGATAATAATTCTATAGTAAGTATGTGATTACAATATGAGGGGTTTGCACATGCAGGAAGGCCAATAACCTAGAGTGCACTGCTCATCACAAAAAAGAGCCTCACTGACTACAAAATAAATCTAGATTACAATCTAGAAAGAAGAGTGAACTGCAAAGATAGCACCTCCTATGCCTGAGTACAGTTCAAGTTAAGCTCAGTACCAGAGGCCTTAAACCTCTCTTACCAACCCAATTCGATCACCTATGATCAACCAAACCTTTTACATATGATTACAACATTATTCTCACATAGATAATCCCACAACCTTGTCCTATGATCTACAAAGAGATATTACATCATATTTATACCAACCCAAGACCTAAACAATTAGGTCGACCACCTAAAAGATAATACAATAAATTCATAACATAAACCCACAATCCAATGATCAACCAAGTTGGCTTAGGCTGAAAACAATGTAAACCAATCATTAAATCTTGCTGGTAACACATCAAGAATATCCTCCAACACGTTACATATATACAGGTCCATAACCTAGATAACACCGCAACCAAAATAGGTCGCCATAAACTAAATCCAACACCACCCATGAATTGGAACACAAACAAGATAACCAACAACATCTCGAAATCCATCTAGAAGCCACACCAACACCACTTATCATGTGCATCAAAAGATCTTCAACAAAGCTCTATCGGTAAAACCCTTATCATTAACTAGAAGGCTTACTAGAACAAATGATAGTGTCCGAGTCATCAAATCCTAAACCAACTGATCATGATACACATCTGAATAGCATAAATGATAGATCCAAAACAATTCCACAAACCAAAGCATACCAGATCAATATCATAATCCAACTACTCTACCGGAACCAACCGAAAGCTGATAAACAACCAAAACAGTCGGTGTTGCCATCAATGATAAAACATCAATGCAACACATAATCAATTCCTCCAAGTTACCAATAGGGAGTTCCAACTAGTTTAAAGTTTTTCATCCCAAAGGTTTTCAATACCTCCTTCACATACTTGAACTGATTGATAAAGATACCACCTTTCATCTATTGTACCTGCAAACCAATGAAAAATTTAATCTCACTTATCAGAGACATTTCAAACTCCTTTTTCATCTCTTCTGCAAAATTTAGACTCATATCATCATCTCCTCCAAATATGATATCATCTACAAATACTTCTGCAATCAATAACTTATCTCCTTCTGTCTTCAAGTAAATATTGTTGTCCTCACTGGTTCTCTAAAATCTAATCTTTATCAGATGTGAATGAAGTCTCTCATACCAAGCCCTCGGAGCTTGCTTTAATCCATATAAAGCTTTATGTAGTTTGCATACCATATCCTTGTCTCCAGTCAATGCAAACCCATCCGGTTGTTCAATATAAACCTCTTCTTCTAGGATTCCATTAAAAAATGCAGACTTAACATCCATTTCATAAACCTTGAATCCTTTATATTCTACAAATACAAGTAGCATTCTAACTCCTTCGAGTCTAGCAACCAGTACAAAGGTTTCTCCATAATCTTCACCTTCTTCATGTGCATATCCTTTGCAAACTAGTCTTTCCTTGTTCCTAACCACTTCACCATCTTCATTCGGTTTGTTTCTAAACACCCACTTAGTACCAATCACATTTTTATCAGTTGGTCTGGGGACAAGTAACCAAGTGTTGTTCTTCTCTATTCGATCAAGCTCTTCATTCATAGCCTTTATCCAATTATCATTCTTGAGATCTTCTCTTACTGTCTTTGGTTCAATTGTTGAAATCAGACAAGC
Source organism: Cryptomeria japonica (assembly GCF_030272615.1). Lineage (NCBI taxonomy): Eukaryota > Viridiplantae > Streptophyta > Pinopsida > Cupressales > Cupressaceae > Cryptomeria > Cryptomeria japonica. Next base: position 419,481,994 of record NC_081409.1, on the reverse strand, counting down.
ACTTTCTCTGATCTTTCTTCTTGTTTTTACTCCAGTATTCTTGTCACCAATTATCTGATCTACTGAGTGATTCAATTTTACATATCTAGGTATAACCGGTTTCAGTATAGAAGTTTCTTCTTGTTCATCATCTTCATCTTTTTATCTACCGGTTGAGCAGTATCCTCCACATTGTTATGCTCAACATCAATCTGAATATCTGGTTCAATGATCACTATCTTCTATTTCTCAATTGCATTAGACTTGCTGGTATCATCAGATTTGTCAGAATACTCATCAACTTTTACATTAACACTTTCCACAATTTTATTAGTTCTTTTGTTAAAACACTTGAATGATTTTCTCTTGGTTGAGTAACCAAGGAATGTTCCTTCATCACTCTTAGGATCAAATTTTCTAGTATAATCATCTCTCTTTATGTAACACCTGTTGCCAAAGACTTTGAAATAAATAACATTAGGAGTACGACCATACCATAATTCATAGGGAGCTTTGTCACTACCTTTCTTAACCAATACTCAGTTCATTGTGTATACTGCAGTGCTAACAACCTCTCTCTAAAACATTTTAGGTACATCTCCTTGTATCAACATTGTTCTAGTTGCCTCAACTCTGATCTGGTTCCTCCTTTCTGCAATTCCATTCTGCTGTGGTGTCCTTGGTGCAGACAATTGTCTCTTGATTCCATGCTCATCACAATATTTCACAAATTCTGCCGATGTGAATTCTCCACCCTAGTCAGAACTCAGACACTTGAGATTCTTACCGGTTTCTTTCTCCACTAAGGCTTTGAATGCCTTAAACTTGTTGAAAGCTTCAAACTTTTCCTTCAAGAATGTAATCCACATCATTCTTGAGTAATCATTAGTAAATATCATTGAATACTTGTCACCTTAAAAACTTCTAGTTCTCATAGGACCACATAAATCAGTGTGGACCGAATCTAAAATATTCTTAGAAGAAAATGGTTTTCTCTTAAAAGAAGTAGTCATCTTACCCAATTGACATTGTTTACAAATCACATTGTCTGGTTTAACTAGTTGTGGCATACCTCTAACCATATTTGACTTGCTGACCTGAACCACATTATCTAAATTCACATGACAAAATATTCCTTTGCCATAACCAACTGTCTTCAACTTTAGCAACCAAACAACTGTTAACATTAGTATTCAGATGGAATAAGTTACCTTTTGTCTATTTACCGGTAGCAATCAGTTCTACTTTGCATCCTAAAATCCCGCACACTCCATTCTTAAACTCAAGATGATAACATTTATCATTCAATTGACCAACATTCAACAAGTTATGCTTTAATCCTTCAACCCAATATACATCATCAACATTACTTTTACCATTCAAAGAAATTGATCCTTTACCTTTTACCATACATGGTGAATTTTTCCAAATCTCACTACTCCACCATCAAATTCTTCAAGTGAAATGAACTTGTTCTTGTCACCGGTCATGTGGTGTGAGCAACCACTATCAATAACCCACTCATAACTGCTGTCAATATGAGATACTAAGGCTTTCTTGTCAGAAAGATCTTCCTTTACTACTACAAAAACAATCTCCTCATTGTTTTCATCCTCGAATTCCTCATCATTAACACCTTCATCAATTGCAACATAGCATTGGTTCTTTCCTTTTCCTTTATACTTTCTAAATTTTTCTTTCTGATCACTATTAGGACAATTAGCAGCAATATGTCCTATATTGTTACATGAGAAACATTTAAGAGGAAGCTTGCCTTTGTACTTACTGGTGCCTCTAGGAAGTCTCTTAGCTAGTAAAGCTTCAATTTCCATCAGGTTGCTTTCATCATCCATTCCTTCATTATCACTGCCATGATGAATTGACCTATACACATCCTTTCCTTTTCTTACCAGTGCATTAGATATAGATGCTTTGAAAGCAGATTCTTCTTTAGGTACACTATTATCAAAGCTATTTAACTCAAAAGCAGTAAGCTTGCCTATCAAAGAATCAACTGTAACTTTATCTTTGTTGACTGATCTCAATTCTTGGATAGCAGATACTCTAATAGCATAAGTTGGCAATAAAGTTTTAAGCATTTTACTCACCACTGTGTCTTCTGCAATGGTTCCGCTAGCACTTTTGATTCCTCCAACTACCTCTTTTATCCTTTGACCATACTGTGTGATGTTTTCTCCTTCTATCATTTTCATGTCATCAAACTTACTTCTAAGACTTTCCTCTTTAGCTTTTTGCACATGCTCATCTCCACCATAGATTAAATTCAACTTTTCCAAGACTTCATAGGCAGTTTCTAAACCATGGACATCGATATACTTAGAATCAGAAAGTGTACTTACAATGTCTTCCAATGCTTGAATATTCTCTTGCTGCTCTTTGAGTTGATCTGTAGTCAAGGTACCGGTAGGAGGTGAATACTGATTTTCAATATACAATCATAAATGTGCCCCCATTCCTTTGATGTAGATCTTCATTCTGTCACTCCATATTCTGTAGTTGTCCTTTGTAAACTTAGGACCCTCCATCATCTTAGATCTTTACCTCAAGTGGTTAAGCTTCTACACTAAGAGGACCTAGTGCTCTGATACCAATTGTTATTATGAGAATATGGTAACTACTGAGAGGGGTGGGTGAATCAATAGTTAAACAACTTTAACACTTCAAAAACTAGTATCAGTAACTACTCAAATAGTCCTTCAAACTAATTTACCAAACCATTCATTTAAGTGTTCGTCAACATGCAAATAAAGTAATGACATCAAATCCACACATAAATAATGCATCACCACATGAACATAGAGATTTTTTCACGTGGAAACCCAAATGAGAAAAACCACAGTGGGAATTAGCACCCACAAAATATTTGCATTCTTTTGGAATGCGCCCGATTAAAGGCCTAGCTCGGTTAGAAGCTTTACAATATGCCCGGTTAAGAGCAAATCCCTGTTAGGAGTCACCCGATGAATATATTTACAATATCAACCCTGTTAGGACTCTACCCTGTTAGGAGTAACATTTCTAGATGATTTAGAACTCAAGTTAATGAGCCACCCAGTCAAGGGATTTACAAATAAGACCTGTATGGATCTACCCAGTTAAGGGATTTCAAACTGTTGTAACTGTTGGGGAACAATATGGAAAATGATCTGATCACAACACTTCCTTTCTTGCTAGTACAAATCCTTTTTAGCTCAATTCTTCTTCTCACATGCAGACTCTTCAATCTGGTTCAACACACTCTTCTTCTCAAAACCACCGACACAAAATCTCTTCTCAAACTTGACCTAAATACTCTTTTCAACTAGATCGGTTACAAAACCTTAGCAACATTCAAAATACATTGAATTTACATGAACCGCGGCAAAATAATCTACCAAAATACATAACAGATCATTACAAAAAATTTCAAGATAATTTCCACCATTGAATGATCACCGCACATCGCCGCACATCGATTTGATAAGCAATCAAACCCTTGTGACATTCTGCTAAGCACTTTGCTATTTCCTAAGAAATCTAATCCTTGTATGCACTCAAATATCATCTTATCATTACACATAGTTTCTGACACGTCATCACTAAGTTATGAACATGATAAGATCCACCGCCAAACCATAAATCATTACCAGTCAAAGATCTGTTATCGGTATACATTCTTCTTCACAGAGTTTATGACAACCAATCATAACTCACTCAATACACTGAATATGTTGATGCGGTGTTGAACATATATGCATGTTCCTGGCTTGAACACTCCTATAAAACTGCAACGCTTAACTCATCACCAGTCGTCTATACTGGTGTTTTGATCATCGCATTGTTCCTGCTTACCGGTTTACAACAACTTAGCAGTTTTGTTGTCTAACACATTCTATCAGTCAAGCTTTACCAATAGGCCTAGATGACTTAGATGACTCAACAAACATAGTTGCCATCAATGAAAACACAAATAAAGTCATCAAACAACTTATAATTATATCAACATCATGTAGCCAACAATCTCCATCAACTTTACCAACTTTACCAGTTATGCCAACAATAACTTTCCCGGTCATCTTCTCATCTCATCATCAATTATGTTCAATGCCAATAAGGCTCCCGTGCAGCATGGAAAATCCTATCATCACATGAGCGTGCATCAGTACCAAGAGAAATATACTAATCAGATGCATCATGAACTAACTATTCTTCATGAGAAACATCATCCCACTCGTTGCGAAAGAGATCCCACTATGCTACAACTAAGTCTCGAGCTACTCGGAGACTATCTCGCTCAGCTATTAATGTATCTCGCTTCTATATCCAAGCCTCACGCTCCTGACGAAATAGAGCCCAATCATCTGATGTAGGATGTAGTACCCCTTCTCGATCAGACTCTTTTTGGACTTATGTTTGACTTCAGTTGGCTGTTCAGTGGATACATTACTGTTATACTTTATTCTGACTTTATGCGATGTTATTTCATGCTTTAACTTGATATGTCGTGTATTCTTTCATGCACTATTTTAGTACTTATGATTAAATGTAATTTTTTATGGATTACTGACATGGACTGACACATTTACTTTATATGTGCGATGTGTTATTTATATGTTTTGTGTTTGCAAGTGCACGGGATGCGAGGGGATGATTTTCCTTCATTCACTCTGGTGAGATAGGGAACGTCACGATTCTCCTTCATCAGTGTGCATGCCGTATCTATTTATATAATTGCCTATACGCATGTGTGGTTAGTTGATGCATGACATTGTAGGTACAAGTATCAGGTAGGTACGCGGTATCGACTCCAACTGGTTTCACAGGTCTGAGCGTGCCTTATTTGTCCGATGAGAGTGGAGGAGATAGTTGTTGGACCCTAACTTGACCACAGTTACACTCATGTGAGTTTTGTCAGTCGGTTGTCTTTCCTATTTGTTCGGTATGCGAGTCATAGTGCTTTGGTATTTTCATTTTGTGAGTCATCGTTTGATCATTCCTCGTTTTGCATGCTTTTGATTATTTGAATAGTTATTAAAATTGAGTGAATGATGTTATTGTGTTGGCGTAATTAGTTATTTAATATGCTCTTGAGTTTATCGATTTAATTAAATAAATGGAGTTGCTAGATTTAAATGGTTAAATTTGCATAATATATTGTGTTATAGTTGTATTGAATTATTGGAAAAAGAAATAAGTAAATGCTTTTCTATTTAAATTTTTATGCTAATGTTGAGTTAAAGTCTCATGGGAAAAGAAAATGAAAAATAATTATAAAGGCATTCCCTTTTACTTTTATTTTGTTTAAAAATAGATTGTGTCATGAAAAAGAAAATCAGATTTCTTTTACTTTTTAAATAGTTTATTCTTATTGGTTGGAAAAACTTTTTAACCTAAAATTTCAGGTTGAAATATTTTTGGCTATATTGCCTGTGAGTTCACGGGTAGAGAGGAGGATATTTTTTTGAATACAAAAGTTTGGAAATCCATTGGAAGGAGGAATCTGGATTTGGAATTGGTATGCAGGGTTGGAACTCTTCCACATATCTGCTTCCTAGATTGCTTTGCAGGTTGGGTAGTTTTCTTCTTATGTTTCAATAAAAAAAAAATTTGAATGTTTGATCTTTCTTCCTATGTGTTTGATTTAAATTGTGAAATCTTGTTGGATATTCTTGTTGGAAGCTTGATTTGGAAAATGGAGTAGTTTTCTATTGGATTCAATTAAATTCTATTTCAATATGTTTTGTTGAAGAGTTTTTTTTCAATTTTCTGTTGGCTGTGTGTTTTCAAGTTCTTGCAAAAAATTGCTTTTTGATTATTTCCTCTATTAGTGTAGTATGGAATGGAATTTGTTTTCTGAGTGTTTGCAAGTATTTATTTGTCCAAATTTGGGGGTTATGCTGGCAAAATTTTGTCAATTTTGCCCTCTTTGTTTGAGGCAAAAATTCTTCCTGTGTGTGAAGAAATGTGGGAATTGATTTAATTCCCTCTATTTCTGTTTATTTCTCATTAAATTTGCTCAACATTTTTGATTTGGGTCTTGTTTATTTCATTTGGTTTTCAGAAAACCTTGTTTGGGGGAAAATTAAAAATAAATAAATAAATAAATAAATATGTTGCTCTCTGTTTTGTTGCAGAGATTTAAAAAAAAAAAATGAAAATCTATTTTTTTTTTTTTTATAGTTCATTTTATTTTATTTTATTAAGGGATGCGTGGCGGGGAGATGGGCTCGACCCAGCCACGCACCCCCAATAGCTTGCACTGCTACCACATACATGTGGTAGCAGGCGGTGCTGCTACCAAATGTATGTGGTAGAAGCGATGGGCCCGTGGACCCACCATGGGTCATTTTTTTTTTTATTATTAAGTTTTTTTTTAATTTATAGTGCTTTGTTAATTATTAATAGTTAATAATTATTATTATATATATTTATATATATTAGTTTTTATTAATTTATTAATAGTTTAATGATATGGTTTAATTTATAAATTAAATGATGCCTTTAGAATAAATGTATTATTTATTTTGGAGTGTTTGTTCATTTAATTATTATGATTTTTGCTGGTTCAAGTTAAAAGAGGTAAATTAATTATTTATGAATAGTTAGATTTCTAGTCCTATTGGTTCAATGATGACTTGAATTTCTCATAATCTTCATGGTGATGTTTTATTCAATTTAAATGATGAAATTGTAAGTGTATATGATGCTGTTATTCTCAAAGATTGTCTGAGCTCAGACTTAGTGAATTTAACTTTTCTTGCAAGGGGTTTATTTGGTTGTTAATTTCTCATCTTTGTTAGTCATTCTGTTGTGGCGTATTTTGTATCTCTTGACCAGGTGATCTATTATGACCTCGTTGTCTTAACCATGTTGTGCTTATTCCTTATGGTTAACCAAGGGTTAGTAAGTCTTTGTTTTTGGCCACCTTTTTTCTGATATTGGTGTTATGATTGTCTGTTTCGCCATAGGATCCTTGTAGAGTGACCATGTTCATTTAGTGTCCTATGAGAGAGTGGCTTTCGAGTGGACGCCGCACCTGAAGTGGTTGGCAGGATAACCCCTCGAAATTCAGATAATAAGTGATAACCTAATAATTGATTAGGGGGTGGGTAATTTTTAATATTAATTAAGATATTGTACCCCACGCATGGTTGAGTGCTCGTATAGGCTCAAGATGTAGTGGGAAGGTCTGGAATGGAAAACCAACCACCTTGTCTTCACGGAGGGTTGGTAGGGTCTGTATGAGACTTATATAGAACTGGGGGTTCGAGAAAGGTTACCAGGATAACCCAGGATGGGGGCTGAGACCTATGGAGACCTACCTAGGGTAACCATCTTAAGCTATGCGATGACACTCTCTCTTTAGGGTCACTAGTGTATTGTGATGTTGAGTCACCTGGAGTATTGTGGAATCATATTGTACTGTTGTCCATGTCTTGCTTATGCTTGCTTGATGATCTTTTGCTATCTCCTTGCACGGTGGGGTGATTCCGTTTTGGGATCATATGGTCGACTGGTAGTGCCACTTCCCATCGGATGTTCTTGTTCGTGCCTTCATGCAAGGATTGGATTCACAGGTGTTCTTGTGGTTCATGATTCGTGCATCATCTCATGTTGGAGATTATTGCCTTTTGAGATCTATGTGGTCAATTGTATTAATGGATTTATGTAACCTTGTATTTGGTAAAGATGTAAACTTTATATGTATTATTAGAAGCCATGTATTTTATGATCAATGTAATCTTAAGTTTTGGATGTTATTTATCAATTATCCTTATGATTTGTACAAATGATTTATTGAAGAGAAAATTATATTGTTATCCTTTCAATCTTTAAATGGTGTAATCTATTTATGTATATGGTTTATTATGCTTAATGAGTAAATGATGGATAATTGGATTAATTGTAATTATGGAATTTAACCTTTCGTTTAATTCTTCATTGGTAATCCTTTAGGAATTCTTGTGTTAGTCTTCCGCTTGTGTTTTTATGTGCAATGTAGTAATTAAAAACACTTAATATGATTTATACTTTAAATTTTTTATTTATTTCACCCTTAGTTGCTTAGTTGTGTAGTTTTTCTTTGGGATTCATTGCGGGGCATTACATTTGGTATTAGAGCCAAGTTTCAACATTGGGTACTCTGGTTTTGTAGTGAGCCCATTCAGCTTGACCTTTTGATTAGGTCTTAGTGTTTGTGTTTTCCTTGTTATTATCCTTGTCATAGATCTGAACCTTTTTCTCTTGTGTAGTGTTAGGTCATGGCTAGGAGAGCCAAGGGAAGTGGCTGTGTTGGTGGCCACAATAGAGGCAAAGGTGGGGGATGTGGTCGGGGTTCCAACCACCATAGTCCTTCACCACCACCCACTCATGTGAGTGTGGATCAAGATCAGTTTGTTCATCAGGATGAGAAGTATGCAGGAGAGCAGGTTCCCGAAAGGGAAGAGTTGAGGCAGATGTTTCAGGAGGTACTAGCCAGACTAGGCCCCAGACCTGAGGCTGATCAACCCATCCATGCTCAGGTTAGAGAGTCGCATCAACAGATTCTGGAGGAGAGAGAGAGAGAGAGGTCTCCTAGAAGGAGAGAGGTCCCAATAGACCAGGACTTAGCTACCATGGGGCTCATGACGAACTTGATGAGGTCCCATCCTCCTTACTTTGATGGTAAGGGCACTGGTCTTGAGCCAGAGACCTAGCTGATTAGTCTAGATCAATGTTTTGCCATGCATCCGTATGGAAAGAACACTAAGGTGAGATGCACCATCATGCGTCTCAAGAGTTTTGCATCTATCTGGTGGAGGTTAGAGGAGGAGAGGATCAGTGTGAGCATTTGCACCGTATCATGAGAGATTTTTTTGGAGAGAGTCGGGGCACAATTTCTCTCACCTCAGTGGAGACAGTCTCGGGCAAACAAGTTCTATGCTTTGCGCCAATTTGATATGTCAGTAGATCAGTTTGAGAATAGGTTTTATGAGCTCAAACAATATGTCGATATTGGCAACAATGAGGCGATGCTAGTTCAACACTTCTTGAGGGGTCTAAACGATCGCATCAGTGGAGGAGTGAGAGTGTTTGAGCCTACTTTAGTAGAGGTAGCCGTGGCGAAAGCGAGGGTGGTGGAGCAAAATCTTAGCTATGGTCATGGCGATTAGTCTGGAGTGCAGATTGGGAGTGTTCCTTTCAATGGGTCCAGAGTTAGAGAGAATCAGTCCCAGACTGCTGCACCTTTTAGGGGTTCTCAGGCACTCGCTAAGGGTGGGCAACAACAACAACAACAACAGAGTTTTCAGCCGAGGCCGAAACAGTATCAGGGCCAGCAGGGTGGCAACCCTTAGCATAAGAAGAACAAGAACTGGCAAAGGAGTAGGTAGAGTTTCCCAAGGTAGTCCTCTTAGGGTGTATCTTAGGTCCCTAGTAGGGGAAGCTTCCAACAGTCCCGTGGGCCATTTGGAGGTAGAGGACTTGGTAGGGGAGCTTGCTTCTCTTGTGGTCAGTTTAGCCACATAGCCGCTCAGTGTCCTCAACGTTATCACCATATGGGTAGTCAGAGGCCAGCAGCACCAGAGCTGACAGTGGGGGATGTAGGTAGATTGCATAGAGTATTTGCACTGGTTGATGACTGTCAGGCTGAGCACCAGGGTACAGTGATCAAGACTTTAGGTGTGTTGGGTGGTATTCCTATCTCTGTACTTTTTGACTTTAGTGCTTCTGATTCTTTCATTTCTTCCTCCATTATGGAGGGGTGCAGACTCGTGTCTACTAGGCAGGTGGATAGGTGGCATGTAGAGTTGGCTACTGGTGTGTGCGTGTCCCTAGATACCTTCATTCCCAGTTGTGAGTTGGACCTAGGACCCTTTGTTACTTCAGTTGACCTTTGAGTCATTCCTTTGGGGTCTTATGGAGTTGTGTTGGGGATGGATTGGCTATCATCTCACAATGCTCATGTATACTGTCATCAGAAGATAGTGGAGTGTTTAGATGATCATGGCAGGAAAGTGGGGATCATTGGAGTTCAGAGATTGATATCCTTATGTATGATTTCTGCTATGCAACTTAAGTGGTGTATGCGTCGAGGGTGTCAACTTTTTGCAGTTGCTCTTGAGGATGTGGATGAGGAAGAGAGTCAAGAAATCACTCTTGATGGTCACCCTATTCTTTGAGAGTATGCTGATGTGTTTCCTTTGGATATTCCCGGTATGCCTCCGAAGCGGGACATAGACTTTCACATTGACTTGGTTCCTAGTGCGGAACCTATTTTGAGAGCTCCAAATCGGATGAATACTCAGGAGTTGAGTGAGTTGAAGTTGCAGATGGAGGAATTGTTGGCCAAGGGGTTCATTCATCCTAGTGTTTCTCCTCGGGGTGTGCCTGTTATCTTTGTTAAGAAGAAGGATGGTTCTCTTTGGTTATGCATTGATTATCGACAACTGAATAAAGTAACCATCAGGAATTGATATCCATTGCCTCGTATAGATGATCTTTTTGATCAGGTAAAGGGAGCCAAGGTGTTCTCTAAGATTGATCTGAAGTCTAGGTATCATCAGCTGTGCATTCATGATGCAGACATTCATAGAACGACATTTCACACTCGTTATGGTCACTATGAGTTCACAGTGGTGCCATTTGGGTTGACAAACGCACCTTTAGTTTTCATGAGCCTCATGAATGGGGTTTTCCACACCTATCTTGATCATTTTGTCCTTGTGTTCTTGGATGACATATTGATTTATTCTAGATCTATGGAAGAGCATGAGGGCCACTTGTGACAGGTATTGCATTGCTTGAGGGAGAATCAACTTTATGCCAACTTAGTGAAGTGTGATTTCTTCCAGTCAGAGGTGAAATATCTTGGTCATATAGTTTCAAGAGAAGGTGTATCCATGCATCCTTCTAAGATCCAAGCCATTGTAGATTGACCAACACTGACCAATGTTTCAGAGGTTTGAAGTTTTATGAGTTTGGCAAGATATTACTGTCGCTTTGTTCAGAGTTTTTCTCAGATAGGTCACCCGATCACTTCTCTTCAGAGGAAAGGGAAGAAGTTTATTTTGTTAGAGCAGTGCTAGTCAGCTTTTTGTACCTTGAAGGAACTCCTTATTAGTGCTCTGATTCTGGCAGTTCCTGATCCATCCCGAGATTTTATGGTATGCACAGATGCCTCTTTAGAAGGTATAGGAGTAGTGTTTATGCACGATGGACATGTGGTTGCCTATGAGTCTCACAAAATCAAGGACCATGAGCTAAACTATCCAGTTCATGACTTGGAGTTGGCAGCTGTAGTGCATGTGTTGGTTAGATGGTGACATTTTTTGTTGGGGCATCGGTTTGAGCTGCATAGTGATCACCGTAGTTTGCAGTATATTTTCACATAGCCCAACTTGAATGTTCGATAGTGAAGATGGATGGAATTCCTCTATGAGTATGATTTTGAGGTTTAATATATTCAGAGGAAAGAGAATGTTTTGGCATATGCTTTGAGTTGTAGGCGACATGAGGTTTCAGCATTGTCCCTTGGAGTGGACTTGAGAGAGAGAATTCTTGGAGTTCTCCCTCAGGACACCTGGTATCAGGATGTTAGATCCATGATGGATTCTGGAAGGCCATTAGAGGGTAGACATTCTAGATATAATCTTGAGGCAAATGGTCTTCTTCGACATCTTGGATGGATCTATGTACCTCCTTTGGAGGATCTTCATATTTTGATCATGACTGAGGCCCATCGTGCACCTTATTTGGCACACCCTAGTGTCAAGAAGATGCACATAGATCTTAGACAGATATATCATTGGGTTGGTATGAAATGTGACATTGCTGACTTTGTATCGAAGTGTTTAGAATGTCAGTAGGTGAAGGCGAAGCATCAACACCCTGCAGGGCTTTTATAGCCTAATTTGGTACCGGATTGGAAATGGGATATCATTTCTTTTATAGTGGGGTTGCCTGTTTCTTTGCGTCGTCATGATGCCATCATGGTCATTGTTGATAGATTGACCAAAGTTGCTCATTTTGTTCCTATTCAATCTTCTTATACATCAGTAGTGGTGGCACGAGTTTTCTTGGAAGATGTGGTGAGGTTGCATGGGATTCCAAGGCGGATCATTTCTGATAGAGATCATATCTTTACTTCAGCATTGTGGACCTCACTTCAACATGCTTTGGGGACAGAGTTGAACTTTAGTTCAGCTTATCACCCAAAGACCGACGGTCAGACTGAGCATGTGAATCAGGTCTTGGAGGACATGCTTCGCATGTATGTTATGGACCAGCAGTCGCACTGGGAGGAATATCTTTTCCTTGTGGAGTTTGCTTATAACAATGGATATCACAGCTCCATAGGCATGTCTCCCTTCTAGGCATTGTATGGTCATCCTTGCCGTACTCCTTTGAGTTGGGATCGATTAGAGGATAGGGTGCGTTTAGGACCATATATGCTTTGAGAGATGGAGCAACGGGTTGAGCAGATTCGTGGGTATTTGGTTGCTGCTCAGGATAGGAAGAAGAAGTACGCTGATGCTCATAGAGTGGATCATCAGTTTTCAATCAGCGACCGTGTGTTCTTGAGAGTGCGTTCGTAGAACAATCTGATCCATTATGGAAAGGGTTCTAAGTTGGCACCTCATTTTGTTGGCCCTTTTGAGATCCTTGAGAGGATAGGACCTATTGCCTATCATCTTTCCTTTCCACCAAGTCTATCCTGCATCCACGATGTCTTTCATGTTTCAGTTCTTTGACCTTATCATCCTGATGTGACTCATGTTCTTGATTGGAACGCTTTGTAGGTCAAGGACAAACAACTTTCCATGGAGCCCGTGCGCATTCTTCAGCATCGGGATTTGACCCTTAGGGGTCATACCATCGAATAGGTAAGGGTCCTATGGGACCTAAATGATGAGACCTCGACGCCATGGGAGGATGTAGTGAAGATGAGAGAGCTTTATTCTTATTTGTTCTAGGCTTCCAGGAGTAAGCCTAGTTTTTTGGGGGAGAATGCAGTATCCCTTCTTGATCATACTCTTTTTGGACTTATGTTTGACTTTAGTTGGCTGTTCAGTGGATACATTACTATTATACTTTATTCAGACTTTATGCAATGTTATTTCATGCTTTAACTTGGTATGTTGTGTATGCTTTTATGAAGTATTTCAGTACTTATGATTAAATGTAATTTTTATGGATTACTGACATGGACTGACATATTTACTTTATATGTGCGATGTGTTATTTATATGTTTCGTATTTGCAAGTGTATGGGATGAAAGGGGATGATTTTCCTTCACTCACTCTGGTGAGACAAGGAACGTCATGATTCTCCTTCATCAGTGTGCATGCCATGTCTGTTTATATAATTGCCTATATGCATATGTGGTTCGTTGATGCAGGACATTGTAGGTACAAATACCGGATAGGTACAGGGTATCGACTCCACCTGGTTTCACAGGTCTGAGCGTGCCTTATTTGTCCGATGGGAGTGGAGGAGATAGTTGTTGGACCCTAAATTGACCGCAGTTACACTCATGTGAGTGTTGTCTGTCGGTCGTCTTTCTCGTTTATCTGGTATGCGAGTCATAGTGCTTTGGTATTTTCATTTTGTGAGTCATCGTTTGATCATTCCTTGTTTTACATGCTTTCGATTATTTGAGTAGTAATTAAAATTGAGTGAATAATGTTATTGTGTTGGTGTAATTAGTTATTTAATATGCTCTTGAGTTTATCGATTTAATTAAATAAATGGAGTTGCTAGATTTAAATGGTTAAATTTGCATAATATATTATGTTATAGTTGTATTGAATTATTGGAAAAATAAATAAGTAAATGCTTTGCTATTTAAGTTTTAAATGCTAATGTTGAGTTAAAGTCTCATGGGAAAAGAAAAAGAAAAATAAATAAAGGCATTCCCTTTAATTTTTTATTTATTTAACTTTTAGATTTTATTTTGTTTTAAAAGAGATTGTGTCATGAAAAAGAAAATCAGTTTTCTTTTACTTTTTAAATAGTTTATTCTTATTGGTTGGAAAAAAAATTTAACCTAAAAGTTTAGGTTGAAATATTTTTGGCTATATTCACTATGAGTTCACGGGTAGAGAGGAGGATATTTTTTTGAATACAAAAATTTGGAAATCCATTGGAAGGAGGAATCTGGATTTGGAATTGGTATGCAGGGTTGGAACACTTCCACAAATTTGCTTCTTGGATTGCTTTGCAGGTTGGGTAGTTTTCTTCTTATGTTTCAATAAAAAAAATATTTGAATGTTTGATCTTTCTTCCTGTGTGTTTGATTTAAATTGTGAAATCTTGTTGGAGATTCTTGTTGGAAGCTTGATTTGGAAAATGGATTAGTTTTCTATTGGATTCAATTAAATTCCATTTCAATATATTTTGTTGAAGAGTTTTTTTTCAATTTTCTGTTGGCTGTGTGTTTTCAAGTTCTTGCAAAAATTTGGTTTTTGATTATTTCCTCTATTAGTGTAGTATGGAATGGAATTTGTTTTCTGAGTGTTTGCAAGTATTTATTTGTCCAAATTTGGGGGTTATGCTGGCAAAACTTTGTCAATTTTGCCCTCTTTGTTTGATGCAAGAATTCTTCCTGTGTGTGAAGAAATGTAGGAATTGATTTAATTCCCTCTATTTCTATTTATTTCTCATTGAATTTGCCCAACATTTTTGATTTGGGTCTTGTTTATTTCATTTAGTTTTCATAAAATCTTGTTTGGGAGAAAATTTAAAAAAATTAAATATATATGTTGCTCTCTGTTTTGTTGCAGAGATTTTTCAATAAAAAAATGAAAATCTATTTTTTTTTATTATAGTTCAATTTTTTTTATTTTATTAAGGGATGCGTGGCGGGGAGCTGGGCTCAACCCAGCCATGCACCCTCAGCAACTTGCACTGCTACCACATACATGTGGTAGCAGACGATGCTGCTACCATATGTATGTGGTAGCAGCTGTGGGCCCGTGGACTCACCATGTGTCATTTTATTTTTTTATTATTATTTTTTTTTTATTATTAAGTTTTTTTTTAATTTATTTTTTTATATTAAATAATAATAATACTAATATAATATTAGTGCTTTGTTAATTATTAATAGTTTTTGATTAAAAAGCAGTGAAACAAGGGCACTGACCCTTTACATAGCAGAACTATCAAAAATCATAGCGCAGATTCAACACTATAACAACAATTAACAACAACTAGCATAAAAAAGGAACCAAGTCTTTTTAATAATAAAAAACAATAGCAGGAAAATAAAACAAACTACAGGGGTGCCTTGCGCACCCCAGTGGCCTCCATAGTACTGCTCCATTCGTTAGACATGAATTTGTAGAGGTCCCTAGCTTCCTGCTTGTCCTCCTCAGTGTCAGCATAGCGTTCCCTCAACAGAGAGAAGGTGAGTGCGGAGCTGTGTAACACCTACATATGGAATTTTTTCAGGCCCACCATTTGGGCTTCCCAAGACTCCATCTTGTTCTTGAGCTATTTAACCTCCTCCTTGATAGATTGCAAATCGAGAACAGGGCCGAGGTTTTTGATTCTTTGTGTGAAGTCTAGCACATCCGTGCTCAACTTTTCCATTTTCTACAGAGTAGGGGCCTCCTAGGGGTTCTCAGCAGCCAAGTCTTTAGTAGTTTCAATAGTGTTTTGGGCTCACCACCAGCAATGGAGTTATAAGTATCCTTAACCAGGTCCATCAGAGGGATAAAATGCATCACCTGTTCAGCCAAGTTTAAACCCGTATCCAAATTTCTAGGATCCAGATCATTGTTGTCAGGGATATCCACACCCATAAGTCCCTCAGTGTCCGTGTTCACAGGGGTCATATCTTTATCATCAATGAGTTCCTGGGTTTTCCTTTTAGGGGTAGTCATGTCAATAGCACCAACAGTGGTTGGGACTATGGGGTCCCTAGTCATATTAACATTATTAGTATCCCCATCAGAGGCCCCCATAGTTTTAGGGCCCTCCTCCTTCTTGTCCCCAATGGGGTCCTCCTCAGAGTCTAGATTCTCAATAACCAGGGTCTTCTTCCTATGGCCTTTGGAAGCAAGTCTGGAGGATATCCTTTTAACCTCCAAATCTGGGGAAGGGTTTTCATTTTCAACGTCCTCAGAGGAAGAATTGTCTTCATAGACAATGCTTTTGTGTTTAGCGAGGGTTTTTATTTTTCCCTTGGACAGGGAGCGAGAAGCACTGGGGGAGGCAGGAAGAGTTAAGCTAGGGGAGACCACCAATAGAGAAAAAACTGAGGCATAGGCAGGTAGGGACATGGTGGCTGTGGCAAAGCCCTCCTGGGGATATTGGAAGAATCTAGGGAAAGCCAAAGACAGGGCCGCGAGTTGCTGAGGAGTCAGCATGGGGGGCTGAGAGAATGAAAGATTCCTAGGGGGGCTGAGAGCCTCATGGAATTTATACAACCTATTTATAAGACCCTGGTGGAGGAGGAAAGGAGGCTTATCCCCATGCTTAGGGTCCATAGTGTCCTTAACAGAGCTCTCTAAAGAGTGTAGTAAATAAAACGACAGACAAAGCAAATCATTATTGCGGAAGTGATTGAGGAGGGGAAAATGGTAGTAGTAGAATACCTTATACTTGTCTTTGAGAGTGAAGTATTTCATGATCATGAGGTAGATCATGTTCCATGGGTGCTTGAGCTCCTCCTGAGCAAAACCACCTTGCAGCTTGACAGGTTCCTCATGGTACAAAAAAACTGTTTCAAACCCTCACTGTTTGCAACATGACTGGTATGCTTGCAGTGATGGCCATCCAGGGTCAGCTTCGTAGCTTGGGCAATAGTCTCCTCAAAGACATCAAAGGCAATTACACCAATCAAGACCCACCTCCCAGACCAGGAGGAGGCAAAAGCAGTTGAGATGCTCATCATGGCCCTTCAGGCAATCCAGAAAATAAGCAATTCCACCTTCAACACATAAATTCCAAATGAGAGGGATGTTTTTAAAATCATCCGAATTGTCCGGTTCATATCTCACTCTGTCGCCCCCCATTTCGTCCGCCAATAAAGATTCATTAGTCATGAAGCAGAGGAAGTTGCAGAGACTCTTCAAGAAGCAAGTCGGGAAGAGAAAATGGGGAATGTGTGAGCCCAATGTCAATAAATGAGAAATGAAGTTGGGCGCATGGGAAAACAAGAAGTTACTTTTAGTAATGATTTACTGGTTATGAAGCATTAAGAGTCAGCAAATACTGGCGATAGCCAACACATTTCCAATCCAGTCACACTTCATCATGGCTTTGCAAGCCCAGGTGAAATGCCAGCACAACAATGCGTGCGTCATCATCAGCCTGGCCGAATGAGTCACCACCTCATGAGAAGGGATCTGAGGAATATTCCCATTATTTGAATTATGAGACCACCACCTCCAGACAGTCCCAAGGGAAAAGAGGAGGGGGAGGGAAGCATTTAGCAACCACTCAATCATTAGTGAGGATTTTGGATTTCTCTTCCTGGAGGAGGAAGTTAACATGGTCTGGAAGAGATTTGTGACTCCTCCAACATCTCAGCCCTGAGAGGTTTAGGCCAATGGCTGCCATGGCATCCACCACATGGTTGCCTTCCTTATAGATATGCATAACTCTGAACAAGTCAAGCCTAGAGATGAGCCTCAAGGTGTCCCTGATGGTTCCCTCAATTGTCCAATTAAGCTTATTCCACCCTTTGACAACATTAATGATGAGCATGGAGTCCCCCCTCAATGTCCATAATTTTGATTCCCATGGAGAGGGCAATGTGGATTCCCTAGGCTAAGGCCATCGCTTCAACCTGATTAGAGGAATGACCATCTAGGTTTCTCACATAAGCAACAATGAGGGCCCCTAGATGGGATCTGATCACCCCACCACTAGCAGCTAGGCCCCCCCTTGCAGCCCCATCAAAATTGAGTTTAAAATTTATAGCCAGGGCGAACTAGACCGTGCATTGTCTTAGGAGTCTTTTAGAGGAGTCAACAAGAGAGAACGAGGGGGGGAGATTCTAGCATCTGGCAATTCCCCAGTCCTAGGTAGAGGGGGGCTTGGATTCCATTCGAATTCTAGAAATAGATATGTTCTCAAGAATCAGATTGTGGAACTGAACAAACACTGTTTCCACAGAGGTCTCTCTATCTCTGAATATCGTGTCATTCCATTCCTTCCAGATACACTAGCTTACATGGGTGGGGGATCTACTTCCATAATTGTTGGATAAGGGGGTTGGAAGAGGGGCCCCAAAACTCCTGACATAGATTTACAAGATTGTGATTCATTACCCAACTGATATTAAGTTTACTATAGACCATCCCCCAAAGCTCCCGAGTGAAGGCATAGTGAAGGAAGAGATGGGCTGGGCTTTCTTCATTTTCTTTGCAGAGGATGCATCTATTAGGGAAATGAAATCCCCTCTTGACCAAGTTGTCTTGGGTCAAAATTTTGTCAAGGAGGGTAGTCCACCAGAAGAAATTGACCTTGGGGAGGAGTTGGGGATTCCAGACCTCTTTCCAGATAGAGGAGACAACAGGTTCCCTGAGTAAACTAGTGTAGGTAGTCCTGATAGAAAAGTCTCTAGAGGGGTCCCACTTCCAAATAAGTCTATCATCCCTAGGGAACAAGGGGAGGAATATACCAGCCAAAAGCTTCTAGAGCTCTCTAGCAGCAGGAAGAAGGAAGGGGAGGTTAGCACAATAGTCCTCCAAGGCCCTCCAAGTGCAATTGCTGAAGTAGTCACTGAACCTTTCACCAAAGAAGCCTTCAGTGGCATCCTGTTACCGTCTCAGGGAGGGGGAAGAAGCAAGGGGTCTCTCCCCTAACCAACAATCTTCCCAGAAAAGAATGTTCCCACCATTTCCAATAATCCACCTCAAACCATGAGATAAAGGGTCTCTACAGCTCAAGATGTTAATCCAAATTTTGGAACCCCTGAGAAGGTCCTCCTCTTTCAGGATAGAGGAAAACTCTGCATTACCCATGTACTTAGCTCTGATGATTCTACTCTAATCTGTATCCTTGTTCAAAAGCTTCCAGGCGTCATAAGGGCCTTATTGAATCTTGAGATCTTACGGGTTCCCAAGCTGCCCATGACCTTGGGAAGACAAACTTTGTCCGAGCCCACCAAGGCAAGCCTCTTCTTTTCTTCCATTCCCGTCAAGAGGAAAGTCTTTTGAATGTTTTCCAGCTTAGCAACCATAGCCACAAAAATCTTGAACATGGAGAGAAAGTACACGGGGATCCCCTGGAGGGAGGAGGAAAGCAGCTACAACTTCCCAGCACTACTCAAGAATCTACCTTTCCAGCCAGCCAACTTTTTCTACATTCTTTCATGGATAGAGATCCATAAGGAATTAGAGACATCCTTAATAGTTAGGGGGAGACCAAGCTAGGTGCCAGGGAGGGAGGCCTTTTGACAGCCAAGGATTCTGTAGACTTTATCTTGGAGTTGGGAATTAGTGTGAAAGAAGTAAATGCTACTCTTATCATAGTTAATGTGTTGGCCATAAGCCAGAGCATAGGCATTAAGAAAGGATTTCCAAGCCTTAGCTTCCCAAAAAAAGGAGACACCAAAAAGGATCGTATCATCAACAAAATGTTGTAGACTATTGGGAGGCACCGTAGAGGCAGGCTTGATACCCAATAGAGTACCCCTGCGAACCAAAGAGTTCAAGTTAGAGGCCAACACTTCAGCAAGGATGATGAAAAGGTAGGGGGATAGAGGATCCCCTTGCCGTAGCCCTTTGGAGGCTCTGAATTTCTCCAAGGGGTTCCTTTTTAGCAACACAACATAGGTGATAGTAGATATGCATTCCCCAATAAGTTTGATAAGTTTGTCTCCAAACCCCATAGCTCTGAGAACTTTAAAGAGGAAGTTCCAATTGACCCTATCGTAAGCCTTGGAGATGTCAAGCTTGAGAACCATCCCCGCCTGATGACATTTATCCATGGAGTGTATAATCTCATGCGTAGAGATGACCGCATCAAGAATCTGTTGGCCAGGAACGAAACCCTTTTGGGAAGGGCTAATCAAATAATCCAAAAAAGGTTTGAGCCTATTGACAAGAACTTTACTGAAGATTTTATAAATAGTGTTGCAGAGGCTAATGGGGTGGAAGTAATTGAGAGAAGATGCCTCCTAAGTTTTAGGAACAAGAGAAATGAAGGTGCGATTGAGTTTGTTAAGGAGCCTTCCCGATCTGAAAAAATCTCTAGTAGCCAAAACAACATCAAGGCCCACCACATCCCAAAATTCTTGAAAAAAGCCGGGGGGAAACCATCAGGACCTGGGGCTTTGAAGGGGCCCATAGAAAAAAAAATAGACTTGACTTCCTCCTCAGAGATAGGGGCCAAGATGAGGTTGTTATCTTCCACCGAGAGGGGTGGTGGGAGGCAGTTAAGAAGGTCCTCCCCAGCAGGGCCCCCCCGGTCATCATCATCCTGAAATAAGGTGGCAAAGTAACTGGTAGTCAAACAACCCAAACTATCAACATCGTTGACTACCAGATTGTTGTCGTCCATGAGGGAAGAGATGTGGTTTCTACGCCTATGGATAGAAGTAGATCTGTGGAAGAAAGTAGTATTTCTATCACCCTGTTTGAGCCATTGAACCTTGGATTTATGTTTCCAACATAGTTCCTCTTTGTGGGAATTTTCCTTCCATTTTCTATGCAGGGGAGCCTCCTCCATATGGGTGGCTTCAAGGGAGTCACCTTGGTCCATACGCTCTTGTGTAGCAGTTAGTTTACTGTTGAGCTCCCTTTTTTACTTGAAGATATCCCCGAAGGTGTATTTGTTCCAGCCCCAGACATTTCTTTTGACCAAGTCGAGCTTCTGGGCAATCCTGAACATAGGAGTACCAGATATGTTGGTACTCCACCATCTTTTAATGCAATCCTTGAACTCGAGATTATTGTCGGTTCGTGATTCGTGCATCATCTCATGTTGGAGATTATTGCCTTTTGAGATCTATGTGGTCAATTGTATTAATGGATTTATGTAACCTTGTATTTGGTAAAGATGTAAACTTTATATGTATTATTAGAAGCCATGTATTTTATGATCAATGTAATCTTAAGTTTTGGATGTTATTTATCAGTTATCCTTATGATTTGTGCAAATGCTTTATTGAAGAGAAAATTATATTGTTATCCTTTCAATCTTTAAATGGTGTAATCTATTTATGTATATGGTTTATTATGCTCAATGAGTAAATGATGGATAATTGGATTAATCGTAATTATGGAATTTATCCTTTCATCTAATTCTTCGTTGGTAACCCTTTAGGAATTCTTGTGTTAGTCTTCCGCTTGTGTTTTTATGTACAATGTAGTAATTACAAACACTTAATGTGATTTATGCTTTTAAATTTTTATTTTATTTCACCCTTAGTTGCTTAGTTGTGTGGTTTTCCTTTGGGGTTCCTGGTGGGGCATTACATAGGAGCATCCCCGGTCTATGAGAAATCTTGCATCAACCAAAAATATTTCCTTTTAGTTTAGTTCTTGTTCAGTTCAGTGTGTAGTTTTTTGTGCTCCTACCGGTACGTACTGGTAGTTGCTTGCTTTTCATTTCAGATCCTATTTTTGGTTCCCAGCTGGTTCTTGTGCTCAATTCTATATTTTTAGTCCATTTGGATTCTTTTCCGACTATTTATCCCTCCTGGTTGACTGATTCTGGGTTCTTGGACAATTCTTGTGATTACCGGTTAGCTTTCCTTCATTACCGGAGTGGTTCTTCGTGTGTGGATCTATTTGGAGTCTTGTCTGATGTTATTTGGCATGTGGAAGACCTTCCTGCTGATCCACACTTCTTGGTTGTTATTTTTTGGAAGGAATTCTTTCATTCTTAGGGCCGACCTAGTTACACATTTTAGTTTCTTGCATTGGTAAATGTAATTTTTTGTGGCTGACCTAGATATGTTATGGAGGTTATATATAGGGTATTATGTAATCATTCTTAGGACAAAGGAAATTTAAATTAGAATAAGGGTTTAGATTCATGATTGGGGATTCGGTTGATTTTGAGAGTCCCAGTTGGATTGTATCTAGCTTGTAGCCTGCATGTAACTGGTTAACTGCCAGATGTTCTATGATGATTGTATGCTAATAACCAGTTGGTTACTAGAGTTTCTAAGATAATAAAATGATTTGTTTATGTGATCTTGCTATGTTTTCTTGTTGCTTTCATTGTGTTACTCTTGCTGCATAACCCAGTTAATTCTCTTTTGAGGGTTTTACCGATTATGGATGCATAAATTGGTATCAGAGCTGGTTATAAACTAGTTGGTGGAAGAGTTGTTTGAAAACCTTGAGGCATTACTTTGGGTAGACAAATCACCGATTGGAGGTAGGCTGCGCTTGTGTTTGATAGATCGCCGATGAGAGGCAATTGAAACTGATAGTCAGATCGCCGAGTTGAGGCAGTTCACTAGAGCGGAAGAGGAGATGCCGCCTAGAAGGACAAACCCCCGGAGGGTAGAGAAGATGATGGAGGAATTCAAGAATGAGGCGAGGAACGAAATCCAGAATGTATTGGCTAGATTGCAGAGGAACCCTGAATCTGAGGATGAGTATGAAGAAGTCGGTGAAGAGCTTGAAGTGGAAGAGGCTGAAGGACTGGAAGACGGAAGAGAGGAAAGATTCCTGAGAGCAGTGGCACAAGTGAGTAAAGTTCATAAACTAGAAGTTTTAAACTTTTCCAAAACGCTGAATCCATAGGATCTAATTGATTGGATCAGAGAGTTGGAGGATTACTTTGAGTTTGAGGATGTCAAGGACCCGCAGAGAGTCCAGTTGGAACATACTAAGTTGAAAGGGCATGTTGCCTTATGGTGGAAAGAATTATAAAAAGATAGAGTGGAGAATGGTGAAATAAGATCACTCGGTGGAGGCAGATGGTTGTAAGATTGAAGGCCAAGCTCATACCGAGAGACTATGAGTTGGAATTATTCAAGAAGTTGCAAAACCTGAAATAGAGAAACATGACTATGAAAAATTACACTGGGGAATTCTACAAGGTGATGATTAGATCTAGACATAAAGAGATGGATAGAGAAAAGGTAGCGAGGTACATAAGTGGAATTGCATTTAACATTCAGGATGAGATGAGTATGTTGAGGGTTTCTATAGTTGAAGAAGCTTACTAGTATGCTTTGAAGGTTGAGGAGAAGGTGAGAAGAAGACAACTGAATAACCCTAGAGGAAAGGAGAGATTCACGGGGAAAATAAGTACATAGAAGTAGACCATTGAAATAGAATCAAAACCTAAGTGGAGTAAAGAACCAGAATAGAAAACATAGAGGAAAGGAAGTGGCAGTACCAATAGAGAATTTCCCAGCAAATGTTTCAAGTGTGGGGAAACTGAACATAGATTTTATGAATGTAAGCAGGGAATGGTAATAAGTTGTGTGGCAAATGAGGAACTAGAAGGTGAAGTTACCGGAACTGACTGTACACTGGAGCAAGGAGAATCCTATATGTTCAAAAGAGTCATGATGGAGCAGAGCAGTGAGGATACCGAATCTACTCAAAGAAAGAGGCTTTTCCAGATTGTGTGCAAATCAGGTGGTAAGCGTTGCAAGTTTATTATGGATAGTGCAAGTACTGATAATTTGGTATCTAAAGAAATAGTAGTGAAGCTTGGGTTGAAGAGGCTTAAGCATCCTTGTCCTTACAAGGTAAGTTGGTTACAAGATGGTCAAAAGATAGAAGTAAAGAAACAGTGTTTGGTGAATTTTAATATTGGGCCTTTTAGGGATGAGGTCTTGTGTGATGTTGTATCTATAAGTGCTTGTCATGTCTTATTGGGAAGACCTTGACAGTTTGATAGAGGAGCTATTTATGGCTATAGAAGAAACCTAATCACTTCTAAGAAAGATGGGCAAAAGTTCACATTGACTTCTTTGAAGGAGAAAGAGAAGGAGGTGAAGAATCTAAGTTTTGAGAAAAGTTGTAGTATTGAGAAACCAGTTATAGAGGTTATACTAGAAGGTGGCATGAGTTTGTAGAAGGATTTGATAAATAAGCTTGATGGATAGATAAAACTGGATGACAAAAAACTTATGGTGACAAATCGGATCAACTCTTGTGGCAGAATAAAATTAGAGTTGTAGAAGAAAGAGAGCAATAAGAAGAGACAATGTGCAGATCTAAAGCAAAGGAAGAGAAATAAAGAGAGTTAGGGGTTAGAGAAGCCGGTTGAGATCCTGAAGGAGGAAAAGAAGAGGTTGGTAGATAAGGAAGTTGTTTGGATCATAAATGAGCATGGGGTCTTTATCCTAAATCCTTTTAGATGTTCATGAGTTGCCTCTCATGGAAGATCTCTTTCTACCTAGGGTGTCTGATGCAGGAGCATCCCCAGTCTATGAGCAATCTTGCATCAACCAAAAATATTTCCTTTCAGTTTAGTTCTTGTTTAGTTTAGTGTGCAGCTTTTTGTGTTCCTATCGGTACGTACTGGTAGTTGCTTTCTTTTCATTGCAGATCCTATTTTTGGTTTCCAGGATGGTTCTTATGCTTAATTCCATATTTTTAGTCCATTTGGATTCTTTTCCGGCTAGTTATGGCTCCCGATTGACTATTTCTGAGTTTTAGGACAGTTCTTGTGATTATCAGTTAGCTTTTTTCATCACCGAAGTGGTTCTTGGCATGTGGATCTATTTGGAGTCTTGTCCAATGTTCTTTGGCATGTGACCGACCTTCCTGCTGATCCACACTTCTTGGTTGTTATTTTCCGGAAGGATTTCTTTCATTCTTAGGGCCGACTTAGTTACACATTTCATTTTCTTGCATTGGTAAATGTAATCTTTTGTGGATGACCTAGATATCTTTCAGAGGGTATATATAGGGTATTATGTAATCATTCATAGGACAGAGGAAGTTTAAATAAGAATAAGGGTGTAGATTCATGATTGGGGATCCAGTTGATTCTGAGAGTCCCAGTTGGATTGTATCTAGCTTGTAGCCTGCATGTAACTGGTTAACTACCAGATGTTCTATGATGATTGCATGATGATAACCGGTTGGTTACCAGAGGTTCTAAGAAAATAAAATGATCTATTTTTGTGATCTTGCTATGTTTTCTTGTTGCTTATGTTATGTTACGCTTGCTGCATAAGCCAATTTTTTTTTTTTTTTTAGGGTTTTACCATTTATGGCTGCATTAATCCAACTCGTAATGCTAGTGCTAATAGATAGCCTCTTGTGCAACATGGAAAAGCCTATCATCATGTGAGCATGCATCAATACCAGGAGAAATATATTGATCATATGCATCATGAACTAATTATTCTTGACGAACAACATCATCCCGCTCATTGTGACAGATATCCCACTCTGCTATAGCTAAGTCTTGAGCTACCTAGAGACTATCCTACTTGGCTATTAATGTATCTTGCTTCTGTATCCAAGCCTCCTGCTCCTGATGAAATAGATCCCAATCATCCCTCTTGCGTTGTCGCTCTATAGACAAGGCATCTTGTAAACTCTAGATTTGTTCTCTCATAACTTGTATATCCTCACTTAGGGCAACATCCTATCTGACAGACACATCCTCCAACTCGAGCATATCAGTATCATCCATACTATCCTTAGTGCCTTCTATGCTAGATGAATCTGATGAGAAATCATTGTCATCACTTGCTGGCTCAGTCTCCATCGATGTCTACCTTTGTATCACCTCCCTCCTCTCCCTCTCCTGTTGTATCTATAGTTGCCACTGCACCTCCTCCTCCATCTCCTCCATCTTCTCCATCTCCATCTCCATCTCCTCTTTACCATCCATGGTGTGATAGGTACTGCAGGATCAGTCAAAGGAATAGGTCGATGCATATCCCACCATGCATTATACTGTGGTATAGTACTAGGATTTGCTACCCCAACCCCATTGCACTGGCCTCAAAGAATCAAAATCTATAAATGCTACTTGAGGCCCAATACAAGATTCACAATTTGACACCTCTTGATCAAATCGAGAAAAATATGTTGTCGCTTTAGGCATTCCCTGAACCTCACAAAACTATCTCAAAACTCAACTAGGGAGATGTATATAAATGATATGTTGAGTAAGAACTGTCCTACCAATAAGATATCTCTATTGTCTATAGAATGGAATATGTTGTGCATTGTTTGCCCAACATGGGAAATTTAGGTAAGGCCTCCAAATAAAGTATTTAATCACATCAATAGCATGCCGCCAATATAGGGTATTCCCTATACCCCTATGTCTGATCGCACCTGTATATCTATATGCATAAGGCTCCTCAGCCTGTAGCTACACATGAACAACTGGATAAAAAATGGCAATACGCTCCCAATTCCAGACTTGTAAGAGCATGATGTCAGAACTAGTGGACCTGTACTGTAAGTACACCATTGTATGCATATGATAGTATAACATAACCAAAATGCAGGGACCCCATACATAAACTTATTTCTCAGTAATCATGTCTATTAGTACTTGGGCCCATCCCATACGAAACCCATGGCATCGTCAATCTCGAACTAAAGCTCCTGCTATAATACTGCACAATACTATAGTGAGATTATCATAATTTGCATTGAGGTGGTCCCAATCAATCTCGTAGGAGCTCTAATCATCCCCAGATCCTGCTCACCACACTCAAATAACTCATAGAGCACTGCAATCCCTGCCCTATGATCATACACAACCCTCTCCCCATGGATAGGAATGTGTCATATCCTCCATACGTCCTCCAATATAACATATGCCTCATCGGTCAGCAAATGAAAACTTCATGTCTCAGAATGCCACTTCTCAACTAATGTAGTGACAAGATCCTTGCTGGTCGTAACCTCAGGGAGATGCAACACATGATATAAACCAACATGACGAATCAAAGCAATGTCCTTAGGAAACAATTGACCCCGCAATGCCAGACCACTGGGCCTATTTTGCTAAGTGCCTAGAACACCAAGAATCTCATGCATGACAATATATCATAGCATTAATCAAAAGGTCCAATTATGAGATAACTTTTCAATAAAAAAGTGGAAATTCATGTCACTACAATGCATGCGAACTTGATTTTACTTTTGTGACACAACTATTACTTATGCGAAATGGAAATTATGTATGTGACAAAGTTACAACTAATGTGACAAAATTATAACGTATGCAAAAAACAACATCTGAATGTGACAAACTTAAGTGCATTGCGCAAAACATAACATATGCAACATGGAGATAACAGATGCAAAAACATTAACATCAATGCAAAAAAGTCAACATAAGTATACAAAATGGTTAAAATGAAGAGCTTTGACAAATTTGGAAAAAAATTCAATACATAGGAAAAACAAACAAAATTTTGGATATACTCACCATGCCTCCTATGCCAACTAGATGTTGGTATGATCAGACTTGCTTAGATAAGTGTTATCATGCTCCAATGCTTGCCATCACACTCAAAACGCTCACAGAAAGCTCACAATATGCTCTGGATACTCTAAATTCAAGGAATGAAAATGAGCCAAATGAAGCATAACTTTTTTATTTGTAGGCCAAAATTAGGGTTTTCCCCTCCACAACAACCATGGACCCCGTGAACATCAAAGCACTTGTGGGTCAGTCAAACAGACTTAAAAATTCACGAAATTGAAAACTATAACTCATGAGCATAATATTGTTAATTTGGTCTCAATTTCATAATTTTTTGACCAATTTTCAGAGGGGACATAATTACACCCCACTATCATCGAGGCACACTAGGGTAGGAAAATCTTTCATTTTCTTTGAAACAATGTTGTTCTAACATTGTCTCAAAGAGGGGCAAATGTAGACACCTAAAAATGTCTCATCGCTAATATACTAATTATTCATCTTTATTGGTTAAATAATTCTTTAGTTATTTAATTAATCTAATTAAATTATTCTAAACTAACTTAATCATCACCTTTCATCATATTCTAATTATTCAATTTCCCTCCAATCATTTAATCATTTAATCCCCTTTCTTATTATTATTTTTTTTGATCGATAAAAGGCCGAGGCCAAAGAATTTTAATAATTTTTAAAAATAGATAGAATTACATTTACACCTCCATTTGGTGTGGGCACCGGTAGGAAAGAATGGAGGAAAGAAAACCTCCGGTCTAGCCCAGATCCCTCAAGGATCAGAAAAAATTAAGAATGCAATACAAAATGGAGATACAAGATCACAAAGGGAACTTGTCTAGAATAATGAAGATTGTCTATAGAAATCCTCTGTGTAAGGTTGAGCATCAGATTGCCCATTTCTTGGGGAGTTGCTGCCATTTGTGGGTGAAAGTTCTTTCTATTCCTGAAACACAGGGTTAAGCATGCTCTGCTCCATATGCTACACAAAAACTTGAGAAAATCTCTCACCAGAATGTTAGGAAAAGGAAAACCGAACAGGTCAACTTATACAATATATCATACCTGCCTAGATGGTCACCCTGTTAGGATACACAACTCAAAATATTAGTCTCAAAAAATCTACAGAACATAATGCAAGAGTGATTACCCATCAGAGAGCATAAACTCAATAAATATTAACGAGGCAAATTCCATAAGTATGCCTGCAAAGAGATCGCGGGGAGCTACCATCTTCAAGAATATACATAGCTTAACAAGATTACGAAGCTAAGTTAAAGCAACCTAGAGACATTGAAGCCTGAAAGCTTCTTGAGAACAAAATAAGAGACAAAACATCAAGAATATAGGGGACCAAAAAAGATAAATTAGAGATGAGGATAGCTCAGTAAGTGTTAGTCCTAAAAGAAGGCAATATCTACATAAATAATAATACCTATATATCTATGATCACATATATTCAGAAGAGATATGCCAACACGTTTATATACCTATGCTAATTAATGTAAGGTCTTGCCTCCTAGTCTTAAAACTTACCATGGCAGAGCAACGATGAACCTCAGAAAAGACTCATCAAAGACAAAAATTCCATCCTCAAAAGATAACGAGGAGAGAGAAGATGGTTTTCATCGACGGGAGAAGGTCTTTGAGGAGATAATACCATCAGTGTAACGTAAAAAGGGCTCACTGAAAGGAAGGTTCTCATCGAAAGAAAAATGTCGATCAGACAAAAGGAAGCTACATCAATAAAGATATTGATGAGGAAATAGGTATCGAGGACGCTAAAAGGCATGCCTTCGATACACAAGGTTTCACCGAAGCGCCTATATGAGTGGAAGATGATAAGGGAGGATAAAGAAAGGCTTGGTGAGACAAAAGATCCATTCATCGATAGGGCATGATGATTTTGATGGAAGGAGTGTTTCGGTGGAAAAAAGGTCACCGGGGCCCAGGGTTTCTTCGACATAAAAACCTAATGGATATCAGATAGGTATCGGTGGGGAGACAACCATAGTGACCGAATACAGTATATCGATGAAGAAGGATTATTTGTGAAGTTAAATTAAAAAGCCCCCTATTGTTAAAAGAAAAAGTCATTTTCATTAATACCAAGGTAGCCCATAAGTCATCAAGCGGGTGAAATAACATCCTAATTAAGAGATCCGGGTTCAAATAATATCGATGGGACCCAATGATATCTCATCGTTATAGAAGGGCCATTGAAGAAAGGAAGTGCCAATGAACTTCAGAAAAAACTCATCGATGACAGTAATTCTATCAACAAAAGATATCAAGGAAAGCAGAGATGGTTTATATTGACGGGAAATGAGCTTTGAGGGGATAGTACCATCGGTGAAACATAATCACCGAAAGGAATGCTCTCATCGAAAGAACAAAGTCAATCAGATAAAAGAAAGCTACATCGATAAAAGATATGGATGAGAAAATAGGTTTCGAGGAAGCGGCAAGGCATGCCTCCGATACACATTGTTTCAACGATGCAACTTTATCGGTGAAGGATGATAAGGGAGGGTGAAAAAATCGATGAGACCCAACAATGTCTTCATCAATATAGAAGGGCCATCGAAGAGAGGAAGCACTGATGAACTTTAGAAAAGACTCATCGAAGACAAGTTCCATCGACCAAAGATATCGAGGAAAGCAGAGATGTTTTTCATCGATGGGAGAAGGTCTACAAGAAGATAATACCATCGGTGTGACTTCTCACTGAAAGGAATGTTCTCATCGAAAGAATAAAGTCAATCAGACAAAAGGAGGCTACCTCAATAAAAGATATCGATTAGGAAATAGGTTTCGAGGAGGCTAAAAGGCAAGCTTCCAATACGCATGGTTTCATTGAAGTGGCTTAAAGGGAGGATAAAGAAAGGCTACAGTGAGGCAAAAGATCCATTCACCGACAAGGCTTTTCGATGGAAGAAGTGTTTCGGTGGAGAAAATAAAGGAGGTCATCGAAACCTGCGGTTTCTTCGACATACAAACCCACTGGATATCAGATAGGTATTGGTGAGGAGATAACCATTAGCCCACAAGTCAGCAAGAGGGAGAAATAGCATCTTATTTAAGATATCCGGATTCAAATAATATCGATGAGACCCAATGATGTCTCATTGATATAGAAGGGCCATTGAAGAAAGGAAGCATCGATGGACTTCAGAAAAGACTCATCGGGGATAGAAATTCCATCGACAAAAGATATCAAGGAAAGTGGAGATGGTTTTCATCGACGGGAAGGTCTACAAGGAGATAGTACCATCGGTGTAACATAAAAAGGACTCACCAAAAGGAATGTTCTCATCGAAAGAAAAATGTCAATTAGACAAAAGAAGGCTACATCGATAAAAGATATCGATGAGGAAATATGTTTCAAGGAGGCAAAAAGGCATGCCTCCGATACACATGGTTTCACTGATGCGACTTTATTGGTGGAAGATGATAAGGGAAGAAAAAGAAAGGCTATGGTAAGATGATAGAGTCGTTCACCGATAGGGCATGATTATTTCGATGGAAGAAGAGTTTCGGTGTAGAAAATAGAGGAGGTCACCAAAGCCCGTGGATTCTTTGACATAAAAACCTAATGGACATCGGATAGGTGACGGTGAGGAAACAACCATAATGATCGAAAATAGATACCATGGTAGCCCACAAGTCATCAAGTGAGTGTAAAACCATCCTATTTAAGATATCTAGGTTCAAAAAATATCGATGAGACCCAACGATGTCTCATCGATATAGAAGGGCCATTGAAGAAAGGAAGCACTGATGAACTTCAGAAAAGACTCATCGAAGATAGTAATTCCATTGACAAAAGATATCGAGGAGAGTGGAGATGGTTTTTATCGACGGGAAAAGGTTTTCGAGGAGATAGAACCCTCGGTGTAACATAAAAAGGACTCACCGAAAGGAATGTTCTCATCAAAAGAATAAAGTTGATCAGACCAAAGGAAGCTACATCGATAAAAGGTATCGATGAGGAAATAGGTTTCGAGGAAGCAAAAAGGCATGCCTCCGATACGCAAGATTTCATCGATGTGACTTTATCAGTGGGGGATGATAAGGGAGGATAAAGAAAGGCTTAAATGAGACAATAGACCCATTCACCGACAGGGCATGATGAATTCGATGGAAGAAGTGTTTTGGTGGAAAAATAAAGGGGTCACCGAAACCTGAGGTTTCATCGAAATAAAACCCAATGGATAATAGATAGGTATCGGTGAGGAAATAACCATAGTGACCGAATACAATATTTAAATGAAAGAAGGATACATGCATTGAGAGTGCTTATCTATCCCAGATAATTCATGAAAGGGTCCTGGGCCGCAAGAATGTAAGATAAAACCTACAAATATATATATATGAGCCAATGAGAGGTTGAATATGAGGATGGATGACTGAATCAAGGTGAGGGTCTGAAAATGAAAGTTCCCAGATAAGTATATACAAAAATATTAAACGAGGGGCCTCTCCTTGGGCAAAAGGATGGAAGACTAAATGGGTATCAAGGAAAGGAATAAATTCTATGATTGAGATTTGTGTTTTAATGATTATATCTGACCATGGATTGAGCCTAACTACCTGAGTTAAAGTATGGGAGAATAGATATATGGGCATATTTAAATTGAATGTTTGTCTGAGTATCTATACGTAAATATAGGGGGCAAGTTGAGGAATAAATAAGGGGGTCAAAATAGAGTCTGGGCAACAGAAACATAAGGGGATGAAAGGAGGAACATTCTAACAACCACTTAGGACACAAAAATAGAAGAGGGGGTTGCCTTAAGAAGGCATAGATAGGAGATTGATGCCATTGGCTCCCAAGTTGTCCAAATCATCCACTCTTTTATTGCCCTCCCTATAAATATGATTGACTGTGAACCTATCAAAATCTCTACATAAGTCAAGAGCTTTTGACAGCAAAGTATTTAGTCTCCAATTAGGCATACTACCTTTCCTTAGAGCATTGACAATTATAGCCAAATCTCCTTCAATTTCCAAGTCCTTAACTCCTAGTTTCCTGCATAAATGTAGACCCTCCACCAGGGCCATAAGTTCCACCCAATTGTTGGTTCTGATGCCAATCGAAGAGGCAAGGGTTGCTAGTTCCTTTCCTTCCCAATTATGAACAACACAACCTATCCCTGCTTGCCCTGGTTTGCCACGGGATGCCCCATCAAAGTTTAGCTTCACCCAACCTTCGCCTAGGGGTTGCCAACTGCATGCATCCCTTGATCGAAGACTTGCAATAGGACCATCACCTACAAAGGGAGGAAAGGATAAGCCTTCCCATCATTTTTGAATCTTTTCATCCCAATAAGTAATAGGGGCATTCTTCAGTGTGCCTGATGACAGTCGGTTGTTCATGAGCTCAGTGATAGCTGACTCTATCCTGTTAATGATTATGGGAACCTCTAGTTTTTCATTTTTAAAGAGATGTCTATTTCTCTCCTTCCATAGTTCCCACATAATGGAAGATGGAAGAGCTGTCCATAAACCTACAAAGAGGCAGCAACGCCTGAGGAGAGGCCAAGCCTTGAGCATTCCAAAGATGGTGTGGGGAAACTCCGCGAACCATTCAAGTTTGTTGGTGAACTAGATCCAACATTTGTGAGCAAAGGGGCAGTTAAGGAGGATATGATTGGTGTCTTCCTCATCTGCCTCACAAAGAGGACATCTACTAGGGCCCTCATACCCCATTCTTCTAAATTTTTTCGTAGTTAGGAGCTTGTTTTGAACTGCAAGCCAGGAGAAGATACCTGCCTTAGGCAGACAATATTTATCCCAACAAAGTTTCAAGGGAAGCTCAGTCATAGGTCTTATAAATGATTTGGAGATGAGAGAGTACCCATCCTTGGAGTTGTATTCTCCTCTTAGGCAGCCATCCCAGACGAGCTTGTCGTCATTTTGACCTAGGGCAATGTTCCTTGATTTAAGAATTGCCATAAGTTTTTGTTTATCCCTTACCGCGATATCCTCATCTTCCTTCTTGATCCACTGCCATCTAGCCCCATCCTCTAAAGGGGAGATATAGTTGTTTAACATGGGTCCTCTTTGAGATTCAAGAAGGATACGGGTAACACGAAAGTCATGGATATTATCAATAGCCTTATATCCACCCCATGAATATGACCAGAAAAGAGCTTTATCCCCAGACCCCAGGTTCCAAGTAAGTTTGTCTGAGATAATCCTCTTGCAGTCTATCATAAAATTCCATAGGTACGACCCTCTGAAGATTTGGATAGGATTCCCTCCATTAAGGTATTTGTGGTGCAGCAAGCGAGCCCATTTGAGATAGGGGGTTCTGAACATCCTCCAGACCAACTTGGCACCCAAGGCTTTGCCCTGATCGTGAAGGTTTTTAATGCCAACTCCTCCTTCTTCTTTAGGTTTGCATATCTTGTCCCAGGATATGAGTGATATTTTATGATTGTCATTAGAACCATGCCAAAAGAAAGTCCTGAGATGCTTATTGAGCTCTGTAAGTTTAGAATAAGATAAATGTTGACAGGAGAGCTGGTAAATGGGCATAGCTGACAAGACTGATCTAACCAAGGTTGCTCTACCTGTAGATGAGAGCCATTTTCCTTTCCAAGTGTTAATCCTAGACTTGATTTTATCCACCAAGTTGTCCCATAATTTTGAGGGTCTTCTATCCTTGTCAAGGGGAATGCCTAGGTATTTGCAAGGAAGAGTTCCTTCACTAATCTCCAGGACATTGCTGATCACATTTCCAAAGGAGGGGTCTATGTTGAACATAAAAACTACAAACTTGGCCAGATTCACCTCTTGATCCGAGGCTAGCATATAGGTATTAAGGATGACTTTGAAGACTCTCGCTTCCTTTACACTTCCCTGCCCAAAAAACATCGTGTCATCGACAAATTGCTGGTTTGTAAAGGGAGGGAGGCCATTGGTAATGGAGATTTCTTGGATCCCACCTTCCTCTTTGACCTTAGAGATGGATCTACCAAGGGCTTCAGCCATGATGATGAAGAGGAAGGGAGACATAGGATCTCCTTGTCTGAGCCCTCTTGAGTTGCTGAAGAAACCTTCCGGGGAACCATTAACCAAGACTGAGAATTTGGGGGTGGATATACATTCAAAGATTAGGTTGATCCAGGATTTGGAAAATCCAAAGGCCTCCAAGCATTTGCATAGGAAGCGCAATCAACTTTGTCGTAAGCTTTACTTATGTCTAATTTGACTAGCATACTTGGGGCCCTGTTGAGCTGGACCAAATGAATGGCTTCTTGGGCTATAATAACCCCATCATAGATTGATCTATCTGCTACAAAGCTGGTTTGTTCTTCACTAATGATAATGGGGAGAAGATTCTAGAGTCTAGCTACTAGGGTTTTGTTTAAGAGTTTGTACAGAGTGTTGCAAAGGGCTATTAGTCTAAAGTCATTAAAGATTTCAGGATTCTCTTTTTTGGGGATGAGAGCTAAGAAGGTATTGTTGATTTCTTTGAGAATCTTACCAGAGTTCCTAATACCTTCTAAGGCATCCATGATCTCTGTCCCCATAAAACCCCAAAATTTTTAGAAAAAGCTAGCAGGAAAGCCATCTGGGCTTGGGGCCTTATCGGGATTCATCTTCATAAGGACAGATTTAACCTCCTCCTCACAAAATTTCTTTGACAATATTTTGTTGTGGTCATCGTTAATGAGTTTTGGAAGATTCTTGATAATATTGAGTTGGCCTCTGAGGTTGGAGCCTTCAATATTGTTTAAGATTTTATCAAAAAACCTTGTTGCCTCAGAGGCAACATCATCCGGTTCAGACAAGATGGAACCCTGGCAATTCTTAATTTTAGAAATTCAATTGATCCATCACCTCTGCTTAGTACTATTGTGGAAAAACTTAGTATTTTGGTCCCCATCACTCAACCAAGTCTCCCTTGATTTTTGTTTCCAAAAGATCTCTTCATTTGAGAGTGTCTTTTCATACTCAGAGAGTAGAGCCTTTTCTTTGAGGAAGAGATGTTCATCCATCCCCTTCTCAAGAACCTCAATGTTAACATTCTTAAGATCATTTTCTATTAGGAGTTTTTTATCGAAAATATTTCCAAAATTAGTCTTGTTCCATTCTAAGAGCTTCCTTTTGATAAGCTTTAACTTGCTTGTGATAATAAACATCTTCAAACCAGAGAAAACATAGCTTTTCCACCAGTTCTCAATTAATTTTAAAAAGTTATCATCTCTGAACCACATGCTCTCAAATTTGAAGGGACATTTTTTAGGGGAGTGGTCAGATAATAAGATTAGTTGGAGTGGGAAATGGTTAGATCCTGCTAAAGGGAGGGGTTCTGCATTCAGGGTAAAGTTAAGCTCCGAGAGCCCTCCATGGATAAATAACCTATCTAGTTTCTCAGCAATTTTACAGAAACCAAGCCTTCTATTGTTCCAGGTGAAGACATTATCTGCCATCTGGATTTCCAACAGGGAGTTCCTATTGATCCAATGATTGAAATCTACAGCCGGTGGAGGAAGTTTATTTCTACCTCCTCTTTTGTCTGCTACCTTAGTGATAGCATTGAAATCTCCCCCAATGATGCATACATCATTTGGGAAACTTCTAAGGAAAGACTCCAGTTCCACCCACACCCTAGCCTTAACCCTATTTTGGATAGGACCATAAACGTTAATCAATTTGAATCTTAGGTTATTTTTATAACTTACTACTTCTCCTCCCATCCAGTTTTGCTTAATCTCTAAAGGTGTAAATGAGATGAATCTAGAGTCCCAAATGATGGCTAAACCCCCTGAGGCCCCTGATGTAGGTGAGTATTTTAGCTGTCTAACGCCTAGTTTTTTCTCAAAAAGGGCTATATCTTAGGAGTTCATTTTGGTTTCTTGGATTAACATTATATCTGGTTTAGAATCAGAGATGCAACACTTTAAGATGCACTGTTTGTTAGGGGCATTCAGACCCCTAACATTCCAAGTAATGATTTTCATGGTTCCGTGGGGAGGAACTTCCCCTCCCTTGCATTAAAAAGAGTAGATATTTTAGATTGACCCTTGGCTTCTCCATCCTTTGATCTTAGTTCAGCAAGGGATCTTCTACCTCTTCTCTTACTGTGTTTAGTGCAGTTAGGAGAGTCTTTGCTTCTATCAAAGCTGAGAATGCCTAGAATATTTGGGTTATCATTTTCTAAGTTATCTAATGCTACAAAGAGTTCATCTATTTCTAAGTCAACTCTAGTAACATCCACAAGATTTTTGACCAAGAAATCCTTTTGTCTTTCCAACTCCTCATCATCACAGATTTCATCAATCAATAGGTCCATGAGGTCATTTAGTACTTCTTCCCCTACAAAATTGGCAATGATTTTAACTTCCCTAGCCACTTGATCATTCTCAGATTCTACAATTGGATCAGAAACAACCTTCAAAGATGGAGGGCAAACCTCTGCCTCCTCAAAGCCCTCCATACTTGAGACTAGAGAGATTGGTTGACCCTGCAAGGATGCCTATCCAGCTTTGTTGATTGCTCAGAGGAAATTTGTTCCATTAAAGGGGGAGAACCCAAGGGACTCAACCTCTCTGGTGGAATGAGAGAGGTAGATGATGACAAAATTGTTAGGTCGAGCTGCTCTTTCTAGGGGATAACCTCATTGATTTCACCATCTTCCAGATTTTGATCCCCCAGAAGAGTGTCAACTATAGGTGAATTTATAGTTAGTAGTGAAGGAAGAGGGGAGCGAGAGGGATTAATAGGGGAGCTATGAGGATATAGGCTAGAGGTAAGATGATTAGGGTTAATATCAGTCTTATAGGCCTCTAGGGTAAAACCCCCTCCTTCCACGAATCTGAATGGAGCGCCATTAGACTTGAGCAATGATACAGGGAAAGGTTTCTCAGAGGGGATCTTCCTTGTCATAGAATCTTCAAAGGGACCATTATAAAAGGGTAATTCTAGGGTTAAATAATATTTATCACATTTCAAAGTTATAGGCTCTAAAGATTTAATGTTAATATTCATTTTAACGATTAAGAGCTGGTTAAAGAAGCTTAGGGCTGATTTTTTGACTTCTACAATTTTACCTATTTTGTTGCCTATTATTCTTAAAAAGTCATTATTGCACAATTCTATAGGGAATTTGTCAAGTGAAATTGCTCTATTAACCATGTAGGATTTGAATTGAGATGGGAGAAAGAGAGGTTGCCATTCCCAGCAATCAAACCCTAGACCTTTAAATTTTAGTATATCCCCATTAAGAAATGAATTTCTAAGATTCTGATTACCACATTCAATAGCTAGGAAATTATCAGGAAGGATGTCAATTCTTACTTGGTTATTGAAGGAGGATGACACCCAGTTAGCAATTTGTTCCGATGGGATCCCCCAGCCTTTCCACCAAGCAAAGATCATTCTATCGCAGCAATGCATTTGATACCTAGCCTGAGTATAATTATCAATTTCAATGACCAACCTGTTAGGAGTAGCTGGGGAATTTGAAGGTAGAACCGACATAGGGTGCTTAATTTCCTTAGAATTGTGACGGCCAGAGGTTTCCATCTCCTCTGATTTTGGGTTATATCCTTCCTTGCACAAATGTTGGACCACTGACTTTGAGCTTATCGTGGTGGGTTTTCTTAACCCTAATTTTATTCTGTTTGCCCCTAATGCAACATCGTTTTGGGCTCGAGAGAATCTCTCCACCCGAATGTATGGTGAATATGAAACACTGCCTTTGTTAGGGTAACAATTATCCAGAGAAGCGTTCGAGATGGTAAGAAAATCCACTCTCTGTTATGATAAAGGATTTTCTTGTCTCTTTAATGGTGCCCTAGGGTTCCGTTTTGTCCTTCTCCAAGCTGGGTTAGCTATCATAATTGAGGAAGATGCCAATTCACCTATATTTCTCTGGCTGGATGGGGGGCACCTTGGAGCCCCGACAACCCTTTTACATATATCATTAAGCTGTAAGTTAATCAAATTTGCTCTTGTAGCGCATGATTGAGAGGCATTCAGAGTTGCAAATCGGTTTGAGGTGCCCACAACATTTTTATGGACCTTATAAAAATTTGTTCCGCTATGCCAATCACCATTAATCCTCCCCTGCTTTCGAGGATGTTTTGAGGGTATTGCAGAAATGAATCTACTTTTTGCATAGACATTTGCTATTCACATTTTCACATAAAATTGCTTTTTTGATTTTTTAAATTTAAGTTATTATAAAAAGTATATTAATCCCCCTTTCTTATTATTAATTAAATATTTATTATTTAATTAATTTTGAATTAATACCTTTAATTAAATAGTCTTTATTATTTAATTAAATTCAATTTACTATAATTAAATAGTTTCTTTAAATTAGTTAATTAACTAATTCATTCTACTCAAAATCCAATAACGAATTCCCCAAATGCTAATTTCATCCAATTTCAATAAAATGTGTATTTCATTTCATATTTTTGAAAATCCAAATTTAAATCAAATGTAAATAAAATTTAATTTTCAAGTCAAAATCCTACAACACAAGTCAAAATCCTGACTGGGCAATCAATCCAATCAACTTCCCAATCAATTCAATATCATCTCCCCAGTTAACTCAGTTAACTCCTCAATCACCTTTTCTAACTCACAATCAAATTTTCCTAATAGATCAATCAAATTAGTTAACTTCCCAATCAAATTAGTTAACTAATCAATCTATCCAAGTTCACTAATCAATCAATTTAGTCAACTCATCAATGAAATGAGTTTATCTCTCAATCAATTCAATTCAACTATCCATCACATTTTTATCTCTTTAGTTCCACCTCTCAATCAATCTCTTCTCAATTTCTATAAATTGAGCATCCATTTCCCATTTTCAACAATCACAAGCTTTGAATTCTCATGTCACATTGCAAGTTAGTAGCACAATATTGAGAGCCATCATTACACGAGAAGCAGAAGGACAATGGAAGTGACTTGCGTCGCTACAATAGGGAGTTTTTGATTGAATTTATCTATAAACATATTGTTTTGATTGCATTCTTTCATTGATATTATGAAATTCATTAATTAGATAGGATTCATGATTTTCCTATTGAATGTGATTGACAATGATGAATTTTCCCCTTAATACACCCACATGCCCATTAATTTTATATCTCTGAGTAGAGAACATGAGAGGGACAAACGTAGCTTCAAGTTTATATAGTAGGGAGAAAAAGGATGTGAATCCTATTGCATTTTGGAGGATAGATGTTGAGCCGAGAGTTATTTTATAAACACCTACTTTGCAGTTTGCCAACTATTGGGAATTGATGTACAGACCAAGATGCGTATGCATTTGATGGTGTTGGCCATTGATATTCAACACACATATGTCAACACCCTCTTTGAATTTGCCTCATATGTTTCTAATGCATTCACAAAGCCCTTACAGATATCAAGAAGGGTAGCCCTATTGTTCATTTTAGGTGGTATTCTTTATTACACCACATTCTTTTATATAATGGAAGTGAGGCCTAGCAATGGGGCCCATAGATAAAGTTGAGAAAGGTAGATGAGAAAAGTAAGAGTTTGTCAATTCAAGAATGAATGTATTTATGGGAGATGCATTGTGAGAATTCCAATTATGACATATTTGAGGAATTCTTTGTGATACAAAATGTGTGTTGCCTAGTCAATTGGAGATTATTTGATAGGGTAAGGAGATTTTTAAGGCCCACCTGATCTAGGAGTGAAGAATAATTGGGGAGACTAGTTTTTCTACCCTAAGTACATTATCATCAAAGGTCATGGTGCCCTAGTTAATCCCCATGTTTTGCCTAGAGATGTATCAGATATAATTGCTTTCTTGGAAATCATTTGGCAATTGAATGAGTCTGACAAGATTTATTTAAGAAACACAAATAAGGGCTCCTTCATCCCAACAAATCTTTATTTCTCTTATTTTGAGATCATAACCAAAGAAGCATTGAAATTGGTATTTTCCAAGTTACTGAGCTATGTCAAATGGCTTTTGAAAAATTCAAAAATTGTGATTCAGAACACTTTATTCATTAGACCAAGGTTGGGGTCAAATTGGGACCTTTCGCTCACGAACATGATTAAATTAAGGATTTAATAAGAAATTTTTCTTCTGCTGTAGAGGTTTAGAGAAAAGAGATATGGGTTAAGGTACACATAGTAGATGAAAAAAGGAAAAATATTGACCCAATATCCAAAGGGCACACATTTATTTATAGGATAGGCCTCACAATAGAATGATCATAAACTTTAAAACAAGCAAAGATGAATAAAATGACGTCAAAGCATTGGTATGCTTTACATTTATATATGACGATAACTTTGTGCATTCTCAAGAATTTAGAGATTTTATCCTAAAGAAAAAAAAGGAGCAATTTTCTAACATGGTTAGAGAAAGTTTGGCATTAGGGAATCATGATGTTAATGATAGATTTATAGCCAAATTCTTAGAGGAAGCTAATTTTTATATATTGAAGATGATCCCTAAGGCAACACAACATATTGTAAGGAATACTGGATATTTGTTACTTGAAGGTTGGGACCTCTCTTCTACAATTGTATTAGATGCCATAAGAAGGGAATCACCAAACTTCTTAGCTTTACCAACTAAATAGAAAGCTCAAGAGTTGTATTTTGGATCATGTTATAGCTCCCAATATGAGGCACTGGCAATGTAGTCAATATTTCTTGATGACCAGGAGAATTATATTACAAAGAAGGTAGGAAATTTTATTGGCAACTTGGTTGTTACAAGGTTGAGTGACATATCTGCGACGTAAGAAGCTACATTTGCAAGCAACCCTACTCTATACACTTAAGTAGTTGTTAACAAGCTTCAAGCTGATTTGAACAAGTTAAAAATTGCCAATGAAAAATTTCTTGGAGAGTATTATAAGGTGGTGTAACTCCTCCCTTATCCATATGCTATTTCTACTTCTACCCCTTAGTCTTCCCAACCACCTTCGTCAGATGCTTCAAGTTTAGTTCAGGGGTTAAAGTTCCTCAAGGATGATGTAGCAAGGTTGAAAGATGAGCTCAAATGAAGCAATGAGGTTGAGAAAAGGTCAAAAGATGATGGAAAGAAAATAGTTAGTTATTTGATTGAGGAAGTAGTAAAGTTGAAAAATGAGCTCAAAAGGAGGAAATAGGATTAAAAAAAGTCAAAAGATGATGGAGAGAAAAGAGTCAGAGATTTGCTTGAGGAATTGGAAAGGTTGAAAGATGAGCTCAAAAGGAGCAAAGAGGTTGAAAAAGGTCAAAAGATGTCAGTGATTTGCTTGAGGATTATAATAAGGTCAACGTGGTGTTACTATCACTCCCTTCTGAATCCCTCTTGCCAGTGTCACTATCAAATCAATACATTTTAAGTGAGTTGATTCAAAATCTGCAAAACCATTAGACATCTAACATCCTTTATTGTGCTAAAATCTTATGGGAGTGTTATAAAAATTGACAAATACAATAAAAATTATGAAACAATACAAATGCGATGTAGATGCTACCAAAAAAATTGGTCTCCTCATGTTAAATTTTAAAAATCTTCCTCAATCATGCAAAATTTGATGTTGATAGTCTCATTTCTATTTCATTAATTATTGCTGAATTTGATGAGTTGGGAAATAGTCTCCATGCTCTTAATTTTTATCATGACTTGTTAATTAAGGTGCAAAAGGAATATGAAGAAATGCCAATACTACTAGATAGGATGCCTCTTATTTTGATAGTATAAGGAAGTTGGAGAAATAATCACACTGGAGGATGAATTTTTTGTTTAGGATTTGTCTCTCATCTTGCAAAATTGATAATTATGGCATTGTAAACTTGGTTGTGCTAAATTCTACATTGGACAATATTTTTTTCATTGAACATTTGATGGGTAGTTATTACGATGTTGTGGAGAAAGTGGTAATGATGCTTGAATCATAGAGAGAGTTTGGAAAACAAATTCTTTCTCCATTGTCTATTGTAATTGTAATTTTATGTGTCACAACAACATATATAATTATATTTTCA
Organism: Cryptomeria japonica; assembly: GCF_030272615.1. NCBI lineage: Eukaryota > Viridiplantae > Streptophyta > Pinopsida > Cupressales > Cupressaceae > Cryptomeria > Cryptomeria japonica. The sequence goes on along the minus strand of NC_081409.1, from coordinate 419,439,684 downwards.
TAATATCATAAATTATTATTTGTTCTCAAGTTTGGATCTCAATATAATTATACCCAGTGTCATCTTATTTATTTTACAAATAGTTGTGATGACAAATGAGAAATATAAACTTAAACAATTTTGTAAAATCCAACTCGAATAACAAAATGGGTTTCAATTTTGTATTGATTTTCCAATTAATGGATATATAGAAGTATTGATAAGTAGGAGGTATTTTCCACAAGAAGTCAAACTATGATATTGCTATCAGGGTTCAACTGTGTAGTTTTTGAGTCAAACTCATTGACCCATGCTTCATGAGTAGTGTAGACACTTAAATTAATTATTTTAATTAATTTAACTCTTTCACATAATTAATTTATTTAATTATGTTAATTCTTATCCTTCTCAATATTAATTAAATTTAGTCTAATTAATATTGTCATTATAATCCAATAATTGATTTATTTAATAAATCAATTTTCCTTTCTTCTTCTAAGGCAATCAAAATGAATTCTTCTTAAATATCCCCTTTTAATTAATTAATCTCAATTATTTAATTAATCATTGTGATTCCTACAAATCACCTTTTTCTAATCTATAATTAGTCTAATTAATTCTTCTAGAAACTCTCTTAATCCTACTTAGCATTATTCCTCAGTTTTTAATTTCCCCCACTCATTCTCTTTCATAGTCAAATCCTCCTACAAATCCCACTTGCTCTAATCCCACCTAATCCCTCTTCTAATTTCTTGTAATATCTCTTCTAATGGGTTGCTAGTGGCTAGTCCCCATGATTAGCCACAAAGTCAACTCCTTGTCTCCTCACTCAACCACTTTCCTTAATTGCTCTTCTCACATCTCTCCATGCATCCCCCCATCCAACTACCTTCCTTAAATGCTCTTTTCCTAGGTGAATGTGAGATTTTCAAAAATCTCACATTCCTCTATGTATCCCTTCACCCAAAGAATTTTTAATTCTTTTTTATTCCTAAAATCCCCATGCTCCCTTTTTTGGGGAATTTTTAAATCCTCCTTCCCATCATCCAAGGAATATTTTATTCCTTTTGTCTTTCTTAGGTGCATTGGGAAGCCTTCCCAATGAACCTTGAGGAGTGTGGAGACAAGAAATGCCTTTATGACATATCTCTTGGACTCCACACTTGTCATATCAGCCCCTCTTGATCCATGTGTGGGCTCACATGCAATCTTGGCCCTCCATCTTGGATCGATCCTAGCCCTCCATTTATCCTCCCATTCTTCTATAAATTGAGGACTCCACCGCTTCATTGATCATCTCCAAATTTAGTAAGTTCATGCTGCCATTTTGAGTCCAAGGAATCATCCAAGCACCTAGACTATAGAAAATTTCACACTCATCCATCACTAAGTCATCTATCTTGCATATCCATTTCATCCTTAACTCATCCATCCTCATCATCCTTTTGATCATTTGGTGCACATTTGGAGAGCCACCACATTCAATCAAGGAGCATACCAAACCAGGTTGGAGAAGAGGCGCTACTTCAACCTCATCTCGCTTAATCCGAGGAACAAGTGAAGATTTGTGAAGGTATAATGGTGTTTGTTGAGTTTATTTGAATATTTTATTCATATTTGTATTCAAACTAACCTTATATCTTCATGATAGTTTTCCTCGGGTTCAAGTAGTGGTTCACAAGAACCCATCTCTCATGAGAATGAATGGTCCACTTAGAACTCATTGCATCTAGGTGATGCTCACAAGGGTGAAGCATTGGGACTTCCTGGGAGGTCACCCATCCCAGTACTACTCATACTCAAGCGTGCTTAGCCAAGAAGTTCCCTCCAAGGTTAAACCCACTTATCTTGCAACCCCATTTTCAAGCTAAGTGGATACAATATTTCTAATTTAGAAATTATAACATCTATTTCAAATTAATAAATTTATAAAATACATTTATGGCCCTTGGTAATTTCTAGATCATCTAATTAGCTTTTGTAGTATGCTCTACTATTCAGTTGAAAAAGTTGAAAGTTGTTCTAACTTATTATACCTAACTTGCACATCTATTGACAATTAATAATTGAAAGTGAAACTTGACTTGAATATAACAATCAATTATTCATTCAACGATATCAGTGATTTGATTGAATCCAAATTTTTTGCCTCATCTACCTTCGAAGGAATTTGGTCCAAGTCATACCTCATATTCTCCTCCATCTTGTTATTTAAAGGTTCATTACAAATGTATCTATAAAATGTGTCAAAAGGTTGGGGAAAACCAAGTTATGTGAGTAATTCAACCTTTTCTTGTAGGTCCTACAACTTTTTTTCAATCTTCACCAAAAATTCCTTAGTTTCAACTAGATTGGATCATTTTTGAATCATATTTTATACCTTTATTGAGGCATCAATGCAGTTCCGAATTCCTTTGGATGCCAATTCAGTATGACTGCATGTGCAGAGTCCTTAGAAAACTTGACTAGCCATTTCCTCTCATGATTTCAAGTCTTTGTTGTCCCTAACATATTGATTGAGCTTCTTATTATGTTCCTTTAGATTGAGAAACAAGAAAATACATTGAAACAATTGATCGGTGCTCCGCATTATTTCCTCCCAATTTTTTTTATATACCTTATTGTTTGACAAACTTTAGATAGCCTTTTTGTATAAGACTCATTTATTGCCTATTGTTTTTTTAGGGTTATAGTTAATTTTTCATTGGCATGCCTCAAATTCACATTGCTAGTTTGCACTTGACCTTCTTTTTTCTTGGGTTGGTCCAGTTTGACATTGGCTTGCTCCAAGTTTTGTTCTCATTTTTTTCTTTAGAGACTTTCATTTTCATAATTCTTCTTCATTTCATCTAAATTTTTCTTGAGGTTACTCTATTGTGTTGAACACACCACAAGACTAAGATGAGGGTGAATTAGTCAAGACCTTGAAATACTTAGAATTTTATCTTTAAACTTTAAAATCATAACTATATAATCACAACAATAATAAATCATGAATTTACACTTCCAAACCATAACTATATAATCACACCTTAGCATCTTCACCAAACCACACAACAATACCATAATACTCACTTCTAGACCATCTACAATACATATCAACATCAATGACAACACAAGATAGGTTGACATCAACGAAAACACAACACAACAACTCAAGTTTCCAACATTCTCCCCCTTTGTCATTGATGGCAATGCCACCAACAACAAAGAGCACATACAATTGATCTTTCCCCCAATCTATAACTCTCTCCCCCTTTGACATCAAAGACAAAGGGAACTCTACTAAACTCTCTCCCTCTGTCTGTCTGTCTGTCTGTCTATCTGTCTGTTTGTCTATCTGTCTGTCTCTCTCTTGCAGATAAGCTTTGATAATTGCAATACTCACCACTCCCCTTGATAGTAGGCACCACATTAATCCATGAGAAAAAGATGAACTCTAGAACTCCTCTTGGACAAATGCACCACTTGAATGCATCTAGTTTAAAAATGAAAGGGCAGTGACCCCCAACTTCCACCAGAGATACTCAAAGGTATCCTTTTCCAACACCCTAGTAAAGATATTTGCAATTTGTTATTTAGTAGGTACATACTCCGATTTGAGTTCCTTCTTTTTAACCTTCTCTCTTAAGAAATGACACCAAATTGCAATATATTTAGACCTTGAATGTATTAATAGATTCTTTGAAATATTAATGGCACTTGTATTATCATACAAGATATGAATTGATTCATCATAGACTACCTTGATATATTTTAAAGTTTGCTTCATCCACATGACTGGAGTACAACAAGATGTTGCTGCAATGCATTCTTCCTCTGCAGTAGATAATGGTACTAAATATTTTTTCTTACTCAACCAAGAGACCAATTTGTCTCCCAAGAAAAATACTCCACCACTCATACTTCTCTCATCATCAACACAACTAGCTCAATCAACATCTATATGATTTCAGTATGAAATCATCATCCTTCGTATACCATAACCCATAATCTGGTGTCCCTTTCAAATATCTGAATATCCTCTTCACTGCTTGATCATGTAATTGCTTAGGACTAGCCTAATATATAGCCACCAAATAAATGACTTGCATAATATTCGGTCTTTAAGTAGTCAAACACAATAATCCTCCAAACATAGATCTATACCTTTTCTGATCAACATCCTAAGATCCATCATCCTTGCTTAACTTAGAAACAATAGCCCTAAGGGTTGCAACTAGTTTAGAATTCTCCACCTAAAACTTTTTTAACATCTCTTTGATATACTTGGTTTGAGAAATAAAAATGTCCTTTTTTGATTAACTTGTAGACCAAGAAAAAATTACAATTCACCCATCTTAGACATCTCAAATTCCTTTTGTATCTCTTCTGAAAACTTCCTACATACACTATCATCTCCTCCAAATATGGTATCATTAAAATACACAACAACAATGAACAATTTACCATCTTCATATTTGAAATAATGATTGCTATCTGTAACTTACCTTTTCTGAAACTTTGCTGCAACAAATACCTATACAATCTTGCATACCAAGCTCTAGGAGCTTGCTTGAGTCCATACAATGCCTTCTTCAATTTGCAAACCATATCTATATCTTATAATAGATTGAACCCATCCAATTGTTCAATATATAATTCTTCCTCAAGTTCTGAATTCAAGAATCTTGACTTGACATCCATCTGATATACCTTAAAGTTCTTATGAGTTGAAAATGTAAGAAACATCCTTATAGATTCCATCCTTGCTACTCGAGAAAATGTATCCTCAAAATCTATGCCTTAAACTTGTGAATAACCTTTGTAGACCAATGTTTCCTTGTTTCTAGTGACTTTTCCATCTTTCTTCACCTTATTTTGGAACACCCACTTAGTTGCTATCAAATATTTGTCCATTGGTATAGGTAGTAGTTCCCATGTCTGATTCTTTTCTATTTGAATTAGCTCTTCTTCCATTGCCTTTATCCAACTCTCATCTTCATTGGCTTCTACATAGGTCTTTGGATCAACTTGAGATAAGAAACAATAATTTTCTTGTTCACTAGATTTTGCAAGTTTTCTTCTGTCTTAAAAACCTTTTCTTTAGTCTCCAATGATCTGATCTTTCAAGTGATTCTTTTGCATATACTTTTTATTTTATTTTGAGAGCTCGTTCAATTTCTTCTTCTTATCTATTATTCTCTTCCTCTTTTGGATCAACTTTCATTTTTGTAATAACCGGTATAATTTCTATCTCAGTCTCAAGTTTAGATGCAACCTCAGTTTGATTCCATTATTCATAAACTTTCACATTTGTACTTTCCACAATATTTTGTAGCCTCTTATTGTAACACCGGTAAGCCTTGCCATTTTTAGAATATCCCAAATAGATTCTTTCATCTTCTCTTGTATCAAACTTGTGATCTTCTTCATCTCTCTTTATGTAGCACTAGCTTCCAAATATTCTGAAGTGCTTAATTGTAGGAGGTATTCCATTCCAAGGTTCATAAGGTGTCTTTGTGTGATTCACTCTTGATTTGTACCCTGTTAAGAAGATAAATAGAAGTATGCACAACTTTCCATTTCACATTAGGTAGGTTATCATCTTTCAACATAGTTCTAGCCATCTCAACAACAGTACTATTTTTCCTTTCAACTACACCATTCTACTAAGGATTCCCTAGAGTAGAAAAGTGCCCCCTAATACCATGTTCTTTGTTTGCTAATAGGTTTTACTACTTAATTCTATCTTTCAATGACCAAACAAAGCAAAAAAAGTACAAATAGTTGAGTTGGTGTGATGTCCTTCTACACCCACTCTCTGCTTCTTTTACAGGGTGCAACTACCTTTCAAAGATTTACAATTAATAATTTTTATGATGCTGTTATCTAGAAAGCAAAACAAATAATTTTTTTTAACTAGAAAGCTTTACAAGGATTTTACCACCCAAAATATATGAAGAAAAACATATTGATAAAAATCTCCTAATCAAGTCTCATTCTCACCACAAAGTGATGATGTGGATTAGGAGAGCAAAGTTTATGATTCAACCAACATTTGATTCATTGATATTTTAAGTTTATTCACAGATAAATATCTCATAGCAACAAATAATAATAACATACAAGATTCTACGCTACTCAGAATTTCCAACCATTCTGATACATCAAATTTATACCATCAACATAACAACATTCTTAACATCATAATATAAACACCTCAACATAGCACACAATCTATGTTTAAGAGAAACCACACCATTAGTATCATTAAAATTTTATCAAAAGTTCAGAATTTAATAGATATTCTTCCACTAACAACACAAAGTTTGCATAGAAGTCAAAAATCCTTTTTTTCTAAGTAGTTTCTAGCAGTTTTTATCCTTATTATCCAACCCATCAAATCAGCTTGGTTCCAATATTTAAAGCCCAAAGCACATACCAATTCAAAATAAAAAATAACGGCTTCTTGAAGACAACTATTTTTAATCCAAGTTTAAATGCATAATTAAAATAAAATGGCTCTCTAGAGACAATAGTTCGAGAGACAGACCATAAAGAGAATGAAAAACAAAAAACAAATCTAAACTAAACATCCACATAATCATCTTCATTTTCCTCGCTCCTTTCCCCTTTATCTTCTACCGCTAGGTCATCTGTCATTCTCCGATTCGCTGCTGCCACATCTGCTACATTTAATGGAGATTGTCATGTCGTTTGTGCTTTCACCCTTTTCTTGTAGGCCCTATACGTCATGATTATCAGCGTCAACACATTGGATGCTAGAGTACCTGTTACATCCACCTTGGTCTTAAATTTAGCAATCCTTTGATCTTCTTCTATTATTTCTCTAGGCACATCCTGAATTGGACTCTTGAAGGACTTGAGAAGATTCATAGCATCCTTTAGTTGTTCCAAGGAGTGGGTACCTATGGTGGTCGACAAGAGAGAGTCTTCAACCTTCTTACAAAAATCTCAATGCCCACTGCAAAGAAGTCGCTCTTCACCTCGCTCAATGCTGTGATGTGTTGGGTGATGGTACCTGTCATCTATGATTATAGTTCACCCAGGACTTGAAATTTCTATTCTAACATATCTATCCATATTACAAAGTTGTTCTAAGTGAGATCGTTGATGATTTGTTTGGCTATCAAGACAAAGGAATGAATTTTGGCAATCTCTCCCATCTCAATGACAATGGTGAAAAGGCTTCTCGATTCTCTCTTTACATTCCTCAAGTCTTGACAGAGGATATTCAACTTCTCTGTGAGAGAGGTATACACCCGTAAACCATTCTCAATAAAAGACAAACCACTGAGAATGACTTGGTAGCCAATTTATACATTGCCATAGCAATAGCTTGGCATCTTTTAAATCATACAATTTAATTTGGGCTACCATAATCCGTAAGGGGTGCATTGGATGAACAAATAGTAGTTTGGGTATTGTAGACAAGGCAAATTGATTAAAGAAAGCCAAGGCATTCAGTTGTTTTGTTGTTCTCTTGGTTCATCTTCTCTATTGTCTTTGTATTAGGGTTAAAATCATCATAATTAATCAGATTATAAGAGCGAATCACAAACTCTAATCTAATTAGAATTAATCCTAAATAACAATTGAATAATGTAAAATCAATTGAATTGAGCAAATGAATCTAATTAAGACTATCTTAATCGATTTGACAAAGCTTCCATTGCTCTTCTCCTTAGTTGTTGTTGAATTGGCTCTCAGGTATTGCACTGATTTCTTGCATAGATTAGCAACTATTTCGAAGAGTGTGATCCTAGTTTGAAATGATAAATTGAGTTGGTTTATATAGATTTTCAATCAAAATTGGGTGACAAAAAGAATTGAAGTCTGATGGACAGTGAACTAAGATTGATTGGCCTGTCAACAAAATAGATTGAATTGTTAACTCAAATTGACTGGGCAGTTGACTCAATTGATTGATCAGTGAACTGAATAGATGAGTGAGATGACTGAATAGAATGGAGAGATAAGTGGATTGATGGATCAGTCAGAAAAATGTGATTGAGAGTTAAAAGGGGGATTGATTAGTTAACTAATTCGATTACTCAGTTAGGATTTTCATGATTTTGAAATTGAATTTGACATTCATTTTCAATTTGAATTTGAGTTTGGATTTTCGAATGATGAAATGCAAAGGAAATTTGTTGAAATTAAATAAAATTCACATTTGGGGAATTTGAATTTGAAAATGTGAAATTAAATGAAATTAATTGGTTACTAGAATTTGGGGATCTTGGAGAATTAAATTAATTAATTAAAATTCAAAAGATATTATTTAATCATAGTAAAATGAATTAATTAAATAATAAAGATTATTTAACTAAGAAAAATGTCGCAATTAATTAAATAATTAATATTTAATTAATATTTGAGATAGGGTTAATTGATTAAAATGATTTAAAAGGTGAAACTGGGCAATTAATAATGATTTAAATTAATTAGAAGAATAAATTAACTTAATTAAATAATTAAAGAATTATTTAATTAATAAGACGATAAATTAGTATGTGATGAAAATGACATTTTTCAGTGTCTACATTTTCCCCTCTTTGAGACAATGTTGAGATGACGTTGTTTCAAAGAAAACCCCAGTATGCCCCAATGACACTTAGGGTGTAAATATGCCCCCCCCGAAAAAAGTGGTCGAAAAATTGTGAAATTAAGACCTTTTTTTCAAAAATATGATAGTAATCAATCATGTGAATTTTGGTGAGGTTTCGCTCTTGTTTTATATGGCTACAACTACATTGAATTTGGAGGGGACCACAACCGTTAGGGGGGCAAAAACCCTAATTTTGAGATATAAATTGAAAATTGGTTTTGATTTCAGCTCATTTGTACTCATTTGCTTTGTAGGAGTTCCTTTGAGATTTTAGTGCTTTCGACGTCCTTGGAGTGAGATGGCGGGTCATAGAGCGAGGTGGCACTTGTCTGAGCGAGTGTGAACATATCAGAGACCTCCCGACACTTGCAGCATGGCGAGTCTTTCAAAAAAATTGCATGTTTTTGTCTGTTTTTTCTAATTTTTTCATCGATGCCTATCAGAGCAAAAAATTTGTAGTTTGCAATTCCATTTGAATTGGTCGGAATTGATAATATAAATGTGCAATTGAATTTAATTGTTTGCAATTGAATTTATGTCTCACATTTGAATTTTCTAGTTTGCAATTGATATTAGTAATGCACAATTGAAAACATTAATTCACACTTGATAATAATAATGCACAATTGGTTTAAATGATTCGCAATTGTCATTAATGACTCACATTTGATATAAATAGTTCGCATTTGATTTTCCAATAATATTTTTGTTTTTCCCTTGATGCAAATGACGTATCTAATTTGTTCACATGTCTTAAATGCATGCAAATTATCCAGTCTTGGTAGCAAGACAAAAGAGGTCAGATGGTCTTGTTCGATGCCATGAGTTAGATGTCAAGGATACAACTTTGCTTTGACAAGTTTTCTTATATCATATAGTGCACTTGCCTGAGGTTATGACCAACAAGGCCATGATTACTACATTGATTGAGTAGTGGCATTTTGAGACTTGCTCATTTCATCTTTCGACAGGTGAGGCATCCGTCAAACTTGAGGACGTGTGGCATATTCTACACATTCTCATATATGGTGCATGAGTTACATTTGATCGTAATGATGGAGTATCTGCCATATATGCTTTGTTTGAGTGTTCCAAGGATGATCTTCATATATGGGGTCGTTATGAGATTCATTGGGATGATTTAGATTATGATGATCTGTTCGTTGTTCTTTGTTGCAATGTTGTTGGATTATTGATCCCCTATAGATGTACCCATGGTTTCCCTGTTGGATGGGGACGAGTGATTCATGATATGGTTATTGATAGATGGGTGTTTGGTTGGGGTCCTTGTCTTCTTGCCACTTTATATCATCAGATGCATGGGATTGTATATTTGCAGCAGAAATCCATTGGATGTGGTGTTACTTTGCTCCAGATATGGGCTTGGGAGCACATAGCTATATTTCGTGCTATGATACATGTAGATTTATAGCCAGAGCAACCATATGCTTATAGATACACCATTGGGGTGAGACATAGGGCATTAGGTAACACTTTGTACTAGTGTCATCATATTGATACCTTACAGTACTTCTCATGGAGACCTTATCTTACTTGCCCCGGTTGGGTTGATGATGCCCAACACCTTCCTTTTTATTGACAATAGAGATACCTTATTGGGTGAGATGTTGGTGGTCATAGAGTTATTGATATGCATCTTCCTGGTCATGTACTTTGACAATTTGGGGAGATACAAGGTTTTCCAGATGTTACAACCTATTTTGCTCGTACTACTCACGAGATCAGTGATTGGGGTACATGTGTGCAGCCTCATGTTGCCATTGCAGACTTTGATGCTCTTCTTCCTATTTAGTGGGGTTGGTTAGTTGGTGTTGAAGATCTAGGAACCACACCATAGTATTATTCATGGTGGTTACAACATAGGTCCATACCTTCAACAGATCCGATAGTTCCAATTACAACTCAACAGATTAGACACAACAGGGGTCCCAGGGGAGAGGGAGAGGATGAGGGAGAGATGGTGGGGGATGAGATGGAGGAGGGAGAGATGGAGGTCAAGGAGGATGGGATAGGGGTCAGATAGATATGATAGAAGAAGTTGTAGAGTAGGTGGGGAGTGGAGAGGAGGATGTGGATATCAGTGGAGACACCGCATCTACGAGCAATTTTGATGGGAGTGATAGTGAGAGCGGTGAGTCGGTATCAAGCTCATTGAGTAGGGATGGAGATGAGGGTGGGGATGGTGGACATGATATCGATATGCCTCAGGCCATGAAGATAGGAGGTGCGGAGGGAGGTGTTGAGGGGGGAGATGATGAGGAGATACTGAGGGCTTGAGTTAGGAGTCTAGAGGACTTGGTTGCTACTTTGTGGCAGCGATGGATGGAGGATAGAGATTAGTATCGATGGGCGATTGGGGATCTGACTACAGAGAGGGATTAGATAGCCATTAAGAGAGATCCTCTATAGAGGGAAAGGGATGATGCAATCAGGCACGATCAGATCACCACGGATGCATATGATCAGCTATTCAGGCCAGTGACAGAGGCACGAAGCCAGTCAGATAGATACTTTGCTGCTGCACAGGAGGCCATATACTATAGGTAGGCTTATGAGAGGGCCATTCTTGAGGGCCATAGAGAGTCTAGTTTTAGCGCTTTCATGGGGAGGATATCGAGTCGGTCTACCTCTCGACGTACTAGCAGTGGAGGAGTGATGGGTCCACCTAGGCACCGTCAGGACAGACTAGAGTTAGGTCACTAGCTAGGCGAGATACACCTACTGATAGAGGCAACATCTATTGAGATGCTTTGTTATTGATGATGTATCATAGATACAATGTATTTTGACACATTGATGAGATATATGACATACATTTTTGGTGATGAGTTACGCCTTATTTGATGATGCATTCTATGATCTAATGTGTTTGCTTTTATTTTATGCTTACTTGATGATGCAACTAATGTGACTATGATATGATGCAGACTATGTGATATAACTTTATTTTATGATGTATGAATCTATGTGTGATAATGATCTAAAATTGACTAAGTGAAATTATTGCTACTATTACACAATTAAAAAATGTAAATGTGAATGTGCAAAAAATGACCTAATGCAACATTATATGCAGCTGTGAAATGATTTATATGAAAATGTAATGTGATGTTTTGTTGTGTCAAAATAGGTGTTGAAATTCATGAATTTTGGAAGAAATGTTAGTTGTTAGATGGAAAATAGATTGATAAAACTTTGATGAGAAAGTCTTTGTTGCTTTATGCATAGTGTAATACATTATCATCATTGAGCCTTATTATGTAACAATGGATCTTATTACACCAAGGTATGAGGAACCAAGATGTATAGATATCTCCTTGCAAGAAACAAACACATAGCAAACAAGGAATGAACCCTCCATTTCAGAAATTATGTTGGGAGTTGAGGTATGTGCGGAATTCACAGAGCGAATGTACTTATCACAGACACCCACAACACAACTATACTGAAACATCATTGGTTCAATCCACAAACAACAAACAAAGAAAAGGATCATTCCCATCACGACTCCTCTAGTCACTTTTTGGACATCCTTGAGTAGCTAAAAGCAATGATCTTTGCCAATTTGATAAAAAGATTCAACCAAGATATACAAAACTCAACAGTTGGACTGACTGTGTCTTTGCTTTGATATGTTTGATGTGATTTTGATAATGTTTGGTTTCAGAAGTTTTGGACCCCGTATAAGATTGACCTATCTAGTTTCAAGTTTACCAATTCTGTATAAGACAATATGTTGATCACGTTGATAGTTTGATAGTGATTCGATAGATTAGACAGTTGATCACCTTGATTGCAGATGTTTTGACAAGATAGTTGTATCCTTTGTTTAACTTTGTGCGAAGTGTTTGCTGGATTCTTGGAGACAATTTATTGCAAGTTTTCAATTGATTTTTCAATGTTTTTGTATTTTTGATGTTTTTGATTTTTGATATATTTGGTGTTGTGTTTGATTTTTTGATATTTTTTGATATTTTTTTTGATTTTGAAATTTTTGATGTTTTTGGATTTATTTCAAGACTTTTAATGATTTTTAAGTTTTTTTAGAGGACTTTTTCTGATTTTTAGGTTTTTTTCATTGCTTTTTATGATTTTTAGGTTTTTCATGACTTTTTATGATTTTTAGGGTTTTTTAGGACTTTTTATTTTTTAAGTTTTTTTCATGACTTTTTAAGATTTTAAGGCTTTTTTAAGCTATGCCCCCAGTATGCAGACCTATGATGACATGATGATTTGCAGAATATGGTAGAGACAATGAATTTTTAAATGAAAATTATGCTAATGTAGTATGAAGATGCAATTCCTATTCAAACAAGGATGAATGTGTGTGCTCTTCATTCTGAAATGCACTAACTGAATTGAAGGTATGAAACATTTAGAGATAGGAGTTCAATCCGTTCTCAGAAGATTTTAGATCGTCTAATCTAACACACTATGTAACCAAGATTTATGAATGGAGGCGCGTAAATATTCTCCATCAATTCTTGAAACTTTGATCTTCTTTTGCCAATGTGTGTGCATTTTAATTTATTATGACTCTTATAAACACCAAAGACCCTTGGAATCCTATGTGGCTAGCTACGTGAGATATTCTAACTTCAAAACCATCCTGGATAGAGCCTCACTGCCATCAAACTTTTAGGGCTTTGATGAGGTTATGCACTATAATCTCTCAAATATTGCTCCATTGCCATCATGTGTCCATAGACCTGATGGAGTTACTTGCATGTTCCCATAGTCAAGTTTTTATTTCACATGATATTTTAGTTATATATCATTGCTTATTTTGCCATTAGAAGGATATTGAAATAGTATTTTTCTTTTCTTTTCTTCATTTTCTTTCCTTGAATTGTAAGTAATAAAACCTACTTGGGTATGACGATCACAATGGCGTTGAACTAGAATTTAGGATTTTTCACTAGCCACATGACCAACTAGGTATCTGTAATGATTTTGAGCTTATTGATTAATGTGTGAGATATATAAATTGATATATTTTGGGTAATCAAGGCTCAATAGAGAAACCTCTACACAACCATAGATAAATCTTAATGACAAGGCGACATTGAAGATGCATGACTAAAGGCCTCTAAGGACTTCGTGATCAAATATCTAGGAAAAGAGACCACCTTCTTTCCTTTAGGTGCAAATAGGTGAATAATTTAGACAATCATCCTTTGTTATTAATGCAACGAAATGCACAAGCAAAACTAGTATGCTATGAATACTGCATTTATAAAGGAAACTATATGAGATGCAATGCTTACAAAATGATATGCAAGTACAAGAAGTAAATTCTAATTAAAACCAAGACCTTTAGATGTAATATCTTTTTAGGTGCATGCTATTAATGGGATCTAGGAGTGGATCCCCCTCCATCATTTGCAAATGATAAGCGTCATTTCCAACTACTTTGGTTATGACAAAAGGACATAACTAGTTAGGCTCGAACTTTCCTGGGTTTTCACGTTCAACAAGATTCCTTTGATTTTATTTAAGAACAATATCTCCTACTTTGAAGCAACGTGGGTTTACTCTTTTGTTGTAGCTTCAGCTCATTTTATTTTGATATCCTTGTAAATGATTCAGAGTGCTTTGTCATTTTTTGTCTAGGAATTCCAGTTCTTGCAAATGTGCTACTATGTAGTCTTCTTTTGATATAATGTGTTTCAGAGAGACTCTTAGTGATGACAATTCTACCTCGATAGGAAAAATAGCTTTTAAACCATAAACCAAAGAGTAAGGTGTGGTACTAGTGGGTGTGCGGACACTAGTTTGATAGGCCTAGAGAGTTGGATTCAGCTAAAGATGGCAAACTCGTCTAGTGTCTTTGACAACTTTCTTTAAAATTTTCAAAATAGTCTTATTTTTTGACTAAGCTTGAAATTTGCTTTGGGGATAGTAGGGCGTCGCAAAACGTTGCTGGATATGAAATTGGTCGCAAAGTTCACTCACTTCTTGATTTTTGAAGGGTCGTCCATTGTCAGTTACAATGCATATGGGGACTCCATATCTGCAAATGATGTAATTCAAAAATGAACTTAGCTATTTTCTTTCTTGTTGTGAAGGTCATCGAGATTGCTTCAACCCATTTGGTGAAGTACTCAATAGTTGTGAGTATAAACTTATGTCCATTGGAGGAGGTAGGGTTTATTTTCCCCACAAGATCCAATCCCCACTGTGAAAATGGCCATGGTGATGTTATTGATAGTTCTGATACTAATTGTAAAGTACAAATGCCGATAGCTAACAAGATGAGAGGGGGGGGGGGTGAATCATACAAACTTAAACTTCCATAAAATCAACAGATTCAACCTCGGTAACTTATACTTCAACAACTTAACCAAAAACTGCTAAACATGCAAACTCATAAACACATAATCATCATAACACTCATAACACCAAATTTAATGTGGAAACCCAAATAGGGAAAAACCACTATGGGATTTCAGACCCACTAAGAAATATACTCTTCTAGAGTATGCTCGGTTAAAAGTAAATCCTATTAAAGATTATAAACACATTGCTAGATGTGACCCGGTTAAGGGATTTCCCTCAGATCTGTTAGGATCTTCACTTTGTTAGAAGTGACCTTGTCAAAGGATTTCAAACACTCATTTAGAATGTTACCTTGCTAGAGGGTTTACAAATAAGACTGTTAAGTCCACTCGGTTAAGAGATTTTCTGTCACTTACAAAATAACAGTAATAAAAATCTATCTGCAACTTCACATCTAAAATGCTAAAGCAGATTCTTATTTGCTTAGAACAATCTAGTCATAGGACTTATCTTGTCCCTTTGCTGGGCTCTCTACTCTGTTATTCAAACAGGTCTTCAAGCTTCTGTGCTCGGTAATCACTATGTAGCATTCCTGTGCTTACACTTGCTTGCATACATTGTTTATTAGTAATTCATTATTTATAAACAATTTCTAACCGCTTAATCTCCTTGATCACATTTCTCATGATCACTCTTAGCCATCAGATCTTCAAACTTGACTAGGTTCAATGTATCCTTCTGATCTAAAAACATTTTACCTTGCCTCAGGACTTGCATTCCTATCTTGGAACTTGCACAAGGTTATTGCAGTTCAATCTGCGCTGTAGATCTTCCTACCAATTTTCCTTTGCCATAGATCCTTAACAAACTTCATGCACGACATACCAATCATTTACATCTCCAACTAATCATTGTCCTTCATTAAATAATGCTTGTATTCATCCAATGCACACTGTCATAACTTGGTTGCAACTCGGTAAATACTAAACTTTACTCGGTAGACATTCCACCTTCATTAACCGATATTGATAACCTTAGGGTTTACCAACTAGGTTCCTTAGGGTTTACCGACTAGGTTCTTTACTCGGTGACATAGTATAGTATTAACCTTACAATCAACAACATATGTAGGATATCAAAACAATCTAAACATCATGATCTCATCATTGTCTAACTCGGTAATAGTTTCCCATTGAATAACTTATCTCTCCTCTTATTCATCACATTCTTTCTGTGTCTTTTACCGACATCTTAATTCTCTTCTAATCAATCTTCTCAAGATATGGCAACATCATACTGAATCAGATAATCAATCTCTTGACATCAATGACAAAATAATGTTATAAAGATAGTTATCATCCTTCTTCAGTTATATCAATAATCTTCAACAACCTTCTCAATATCCTTATTGAATATCAACAATCTTTCTTTCTACTGAAATGCCAACAATCTCCCCTTTGGCATTGATGGCAAAACCAACAATTAAATGGTAATACCAACAAGATATTCAAATTGATTTGGATTCAGATTGTTGTTAGACTTCTCCTGTTATCTTTGATCCGTTGTCTTACATTTAGTCTTCTCCCTGTTGCAGTAATCTCCCCCTGTCATTAGTCTTTTGTTATTTTCATCATTCAGGGATTTACCATTCAGTCAACCATTTAGCCTTCCAACCATTTAGTCTTCTCCCCCTTTGACAACAATGCCAAAAAGTAAAAAGAACTAAATCATGATTTCTTCCTCTGTGAAGTGATTTGCCTTGATGTGTAACATCTCACTCTTGGTCAGATCAACTTGTCTCTATTCACTTTTTCTTGCACACCTTTAGAAAACCTTCTAAAGTGTGTAAATCAACATCAATCCACACATAATATTCTATAGATTCATCGAATTGATGCTTTCACCGAACTTGGTAAGTGAGTAGAAGATAGGGGCAGGACCCTTAACTTGCTTTTGAGATACTCAAAAGTGTATTTTGGCAATGGCTTTGTGAAGATGTCTGCTAATTGCTCCTTTGAACTGATATATTCTAGCACAACTTTCTTCTCTTGAACTTCTTCTCTGAGATAGTGATACTTTATAGATATATGGTTTGTCTTAGAGTGCATTACTTGATTCTTTGAAATGTTAATGGCACTAGTATTATCACAAAATTTAGTTACTGACTCGGTAACTTTCTCATTTATACCTTCCAATAGTTGTTTGATCCATGCTATATTGGTACAATTCAATGCTACAACAACATATTCAGCTTCTGCTGTTGACTGTGAAATACATCCTTGTTTCTTGCTACGCCAACTTACTAGTATTTCTCCCAAAAAGAAAGCTCCACCACTTGTGCTTTTCTTATCATCTATGTTGCTTGCCCAATCAGCATCAATATAAACTTTTAAATCAAAATTATTCCTCTTTTCATATACTAAGCCATAATCTTCAGTGCCTCTCAGGTATCTGAAAAATTCTCTTGATTGCTGTCATATGGGTTTCCTTGGGATTTGCCGAGAATCTTGCTACAATACCTACTGCATGTGCTATATCCAGTCTACTATGCACAACATATTGCAACTTTCCAATCATAGATCGGTAAAGTGTCTCATCAACATATGCAGATTCATCATTGTTTGATAATTTACAATTAGTAGTCATAGGAGTACTTACTGGTTTAGAATCCTCCATTCCAAATTTCTTCAAGATTTCCTTTATGTACTTGGATTGAGTAATGAAAATATCATCTTTCATTTGCAGTATTTGTAAACCTATAAAATACTTTATCTCACCGATTAGTGACATCTCAAATTCTTTGCTCATTTCATTTCCAAAATTTTTGCATAAGGAGCCATTTCCACAAAATATAATGTCATCAACAAATATGGCTGAGATCAGTATTCCATTGTCCTCATCTTTCTTCATGTACATATTGCTGTTTTCACTTGTCCTTATAAAACCAATCTTGATTAAGTAAGAGTGCAGTCTCTCATACCATGCTCTAGGTGCTTGCTTCAGACCATATAAAGCTTTGTTTAGTTTGTATACCTGATCTTTACTCCTATCTTCAACAAATCCTTCAGGTTGTTCAATGTAAACTTCTTCTTCTAGTATACCATTCAAAAATGCAGATTTAACATCCATTTGATATACCTTGAAATTTTTGAAAGCAGCATATGCCAACAATGTTCTTACTCCCTCAAGTCTAGCCACAGGCGCAAAATCCTCACCATAATCTATTCCTTCTTCTTGAGAATAACCTTTGCAAACTAGTCTTGATTTGTTGCGAATGACCTCACCTTTTTCATTTAGCTTGTTTTTGAAAATCCAGTTTGTACCGATTACATTTTTTTCCTTTGGTCTTGGGATCAGTGTCCATGTGTCATTCTTCTTGATTTGATCAATCTCTTCTGTCATAGAATTTACCCAATCTTCACTATTAAATGCCTCTTTTACTATTCTTGGTACAAATTTAGAAATCAGACATGTGTTATGTCTCAGTTTGTTCCTTGTCATCACTAGATCATCCTTATCTCCTATAATCTGACTTGATGCATGATGTCTTCTAACATATTTGGCTAATATAGGTTTGGTAGGTTTTGTATGATCTTCTTCATAACTTGGTAACTGGACATTATCTTCATTTTCTTCAGCAGCTTTCTTGGTAGGACTTCTGGGTTGAACATAAACAAATTCTTCATAATCTTCTGGTTCTTTGGAATTTCCTTCATCATTTCTTTCTACAATTTCATCAATTTTCACATTTGCACTTTCCACTATTTTGTTAGATGATTTGATCAGACATTTAAATGCTTTACTTCTAGAAGAATAACCAAGAAATGTTCCTTCTTCACTTTTCTGATAAAATTTCCATTTTTGTCTTCTTTGTGAACATAGCATCTATTTCCAAAGATTTTAAAATAACTTACATTAGGTTTCTTGTCATACCATATCTCATATGGTGTCTTCATAGTTCCTTTCTTCAGTTGAACTCGGTTCACAGTGTAAACTGCAGTGCTGATTGCTTCTCTCCAAAATGTTTGAGGTACCCTCTTTTCTATCATCAGGGTTCTGGTATAATCCACAATTGACCTGTTTCTTCTCTCAGCTATCCCATTTTGCTGAGGTGTTCTCGGTGAAGATACTTGCCTCTTTATACCATGATCATTGGAGAATAAGTTGAATACATCAGAAGAAAATTCTCCTCCTCTATCATATCTAAGACATTTCAACTGTCTTCCTGTTTCATTTTCAACTCTTGCCTTGTACCATTTAAACATTTGAAAAGCTTCTGATTTTTCTTTTAAAAACATGACTGCCATCATCCTTGAGTAATCATCCACAAATAATATGAAATATTTATCACCATAATAACTTTGAACTTTCATAGGACCACAAAGATCAGTATGTACTAGATCTAAAATTCCTTTAGAAGTGTAGGACTTACTTGTAAAGCTTGATCTTGTCATCTTACCCATCTGGCATCCTCGGCACATAACATTCTCAGGTTTTTCAAGACTTGGTAGACCTCTTACTCGGTGCTTCTTACTTATTTTGATCAGATTATCAAAATTTACATGACAAAACCTTTTATGCCATAACTAGGCATCATCTATCTTTGCACAAAGACACTTGTTCTGAGTTGAGTCAAGATGAAATATATTACCTTTTGTTTGAGTCCCGGTAGCAGCTAACTTTCCATGCTTGTCATGAACTTTGACAATTCCTTTCTAAAATTCTATTCGGTATCCTATATTATTTAGCTGTGCTACACTCAACAAATTGTATTTTAATCCTTCAACCCAGTATACATCATCACATTTAGCATTGTCAAGAAGTGCTATAGATCCTTTACCTTTCACTGGACATGGTGCATCATTACCAAATCTTACATAACCTCCATCATAGTCTTCTAATTTAACAAACTTGTGTTTATCACCTGTCATATGATGTGAGCATCCATTGTCTATGATCCAAGAGTCATTATTATTTATGTTAGATATTAGGGCTTTTTCTTCATACCTTTCTTCATCAGATCCATCTTTAATAGCCACATAAATGACTTCCTCTGTATCAGTTTCATCAGATTTGTCATTGTTGGATTCCTCATCTGCTACTAGACATGTCTTTCTATCTCTCCTTCTGAAGTCTCGGTGTCCTCTATATTGGTTGTCTTTCTGCCTGTTATCTCGGTATTCACTCTTTTCACTAGATTCTTTGTTAGGGCAGTTAGAAGCCATATGTCCTATTTTATCACAATTGAAACATTTTAAAGGTAGCTTCCCTTTATACTTACCTTTGCCTCTCGGTAACCTTTTGGCTAATAATGCTTCAAATTCTTCTTGATTCTTGATTTCCTTATACAGTTTGTGCACTTTTTCCATGTTCTTGCGAAATCTTTCCCTTGCTCCATTGTGATCCCCTTCAGAGTACTTACTCATTCTATCATTGTAATCATCAGATTCACCAATATTAAAAGAAATGAATGCAGATTCTACTTTATTTACTGAAGACCCATTGTTATCAAAATTACTTAACTCAAATGCATGTAGCTTACCAATAGTAGCATCCAAAGAAACTGGCATGTTAGGTACATACCTCAATTCATTGATTGCAGAGTCTTGAATAGAATAAGCTGGTAGAAGGGTTCTCAACAACTTACTTGTTATATCCTTTTCTTCAATAGTTCCACTTGCTCCTTTAATTTGATTGACAATCTCCTTTAGTCTTGTACTGTATTGAGTTATGTTCTCACCTTCATTCATTCTCATGGATTCAAGTTGTCCTCTTAGACTATCTACTTTAGCTCTTTGAACATGTTCATCACCTCCATACACAAATATGAGCTTAGTCCACATTGCTTTTGCATCATTACAACCTTCTAGATCATTAAACTTTGAGTTGGTCAATGCTGATGTTATTTCAATCATAGCTTGAATATGTTCTTGCTTTGCCTTTATCTCTTCCAAGGTCATAGGATTGGTGCTCGGTAAAATGTAATCATTCTCCAGATAATATGTTGCATATTCTCCAATTCCTGATAAATGTAACTTCATCCTTTTTTGCCATGTGGAGAAACTTGACTTGTTCAACTTCGGTGCATCCCTTTTATACATCTTCGAATATTTGCCTTAAGTACCTTTAAACTTTTTCTTCTAGAGTCCAAAGCTCTGATATTAATTGATAGTTATGATACTAATTGTAAAGTACAGATGCCGATACCTAACAAGATGAGAGGGGGGGGGGGGTGAATCATACAAACTTAAACTTCCATAAAATCAACAGATTCAACCTCAGTAACTTATACTTTAGCAACTTAACCAAAAACTGCTAAACATTCAAACTGATAAACACATAATCATCATAACACTCATAACACTAGATTTAACATGGAAACCCAAATAGGGAAAAACCATTGTGGGATTTCGGACCCACTAAGAAATATACTCTTCTAGAGTATGCTCAGTTAAAAGTAAATCCTGTTAAAGACTACAAACACATTGCTAGATGTGACCCGGTTAAGGGATTTCCCTCAGATCTGTTAGGATCTTCACTTTGTTAGAAGTGACCTTGTCAAAGGATTTCAAACACTCATTTAGAATGTTACCTTGCTAGAGGGTTTACAAATAAGACTGTTAAGTCCACTCGGTTAAGATATTTTTTGTCACTTACAAAATGACAGTAATAAAAATCTATCTGCAACTTCACATCTAAAATGCTAAAGCAGATTCTTATTTGCTCAGAACAATCTAGTCATAGGACTTATCTTGTCCCTTTGCTGGGCTCTCTACTCTATTATTCAAATAGGTCTTCAAGCTTCTGTGCTCGGTAATCACTATGTAGCATTCCTGTGCTTACACTTGCCCGCATACATTGTTTATTAACAATTCCTTATTTATAAACAATTGCTAACCACTTAATCTCCTTGATCACATTTCTCATGATCACTCTTAGCCATCAGATCTTCAAACTTGACTAGGTTCAATGTATCCTTCCGATCTGAGAATGTTTTACCTTGCCTCGGGACTTGCATTCCTATCTTGGAACTTGCACAAGGTTATTGCGGTTCAATCTGCACTGTAGATCTTCCTGCTGATTTTTCTTTGCCATAGATCCTTAACAAACTTCATGCATGACATACGAATCATTTACATCTCCAGCTAATCATTGTCCTTCATTAAATAATGCTTGTATTCATCCAATTTGCACTGTCATAACTTGGTTGCAACTCAGTAAATACTAAACTTTACTTGGTAGACATTCTGCCTTTATTAACCGATATCGATAACCTTAGGGTTTACTAACTAGGTTCCTTAGGGTTTACCGACTAGGTTCTTTACTCGGTGACATAGTATAGTATTAACCTTACAATCAACAACATATGTAGGATATCAAAACAATCTAAACATCATGATCTCATCATTGTCTAAATCGGTAATAGTTTCCCATTGAATAACTTATTTCTCCTCTTATTCATCACATTCTTTTTGTGTCTTTTACCGACATCTTAATTCTCTTCTAATCAATCTTCTCAAGATATGGCAACATCATACTGAATCAGGTAATCAATCTCTTGACATCAATGACAAAATAATGTTATAAAGATAGTTATCATCCTTCTTCAGTTATATCAATAATCTTCAACAACCTTCTCAATATCCTTATTGAATATCAACAATCTTTCTTTCTACGGAAATGCCAATAGTTATTGGCTGAAGATCTTGAGTAGGTGCATGGATCATGTTTCCATGTATTTAGGATTGCTTGCATCTTTGGACATACTTTTAAGCATCCTTTTCCATTGTAGGCCAATAATAACCTATTCGCAACAATGTTTTTGCTAGAACAGGTCCAAAAGATTGTGCCCCACATATGTCATCATGGACTTTTTTTAGGGTGATTTGTGCCTCCTCAACATTAGGGCATCTGAGAAGAGTATCGTCTAAACTCTTTCTGTACAAAGTGTCAGCAATGATTGAATGTCTTTTTGATTGTCAGATGAGTGCCTTTCTTTGATTTCATGAAATATCAGGAGACATATATTGATCATGAAGGTATGCATATATATCTCTATACCATGGGGACTCAGGTCCTACTATTATACATACATATTCAATGGATGGTACTTCACAAGATAGCACAATGAGTTGTTCCACTTGAAATTCAGAGCGAGTCCCATTGTTAGGCATATCCAAGAGAGAGCCTACTGTTGCCATTGGATTGGTTTCCTTGTTCCACACTCTTGGTTTTTGTTCAAATGTTACATTGGTGAAGTGTTGTTTGTATTCGTCCACCAATTGCTTGTATGGTGTCAACTTATCATATTTTGTATTGTAATCATTATTGACTTGGTTAATAATAAGCTGTGAGTCTCTGAAGACTTGTGGTTCCATAATTTTCCACTGTAGTGCAGTACTGTTGGTGTAAATAATTAATCATGGATATTATTACACTTACTTAAGTTTACTTAGGAAATGCATTTCATAATAGTTTGGGTATGAGACACTTGGGTGTTTGTGCCACATTGGGATAGTGTGTATAGGAGAAATTCCACCTTTTATGGTGTTGATCTTGTTGTTACACTCCACATTCAGTGGGTGATCCACCTCATGTGGACTATTATATTATTTCTCCTACCTACCCACACCTATTTCCAACCTACCCTTGTTTCTTATTGAGCCACATGTCATGTTTGTGTGCTCACATATCTCTAGCCTTGCCTATATAAGCAAGCTCATCTACATTGTATGTAATTGATTATTGATCATTTTCTATTGATGAGAATACAATTTATTCTTGTCCTATATTGTGTCTCTATTTTGTACATTTCATTGAGCTCTTGATCTTGGCATAATCTCACAAGTACAAATTCCTATCTCCAGGGCTTCATATTCAGCAATGTTATTGGTGCAAGGGAAGCTGATCCTGAATGATTTGGGAATGGAATATCCTTGAGGAGTTATGAATATAATTCTTGCTCCTGCTCTATGATTTATGTGAGATCCATCAAAGTATAGTTTCCAGTTTGTTTGTGCTGATAGTGCAAATATTGATTCATTTGGAAAATGTACCACCATCAGATGACTGTCCTATAGGGGTGCCTTTGCAAGTTGATTTTCTATGATCTACCCCTTGATGGATTTTCTCTTGACATATTCAATATCAAATTCATTGAGTATCATGACCCACTTGGCAACCCTTCTAGTCAATGCTGCTTTGTTCATCAAGTACTTGAGTGGATTGAAGTGTGCAATGAGCTAGACTTTATGACTCAACATATAGTGTCTCAGTTTTTGTGATGTAAAAAATACTGCAAGACATGATCTTTCTATTGGTGTGTAATTGAGTTCATATCCAATGATTGTTCTACAAATGTAGTAGACAACTCTCTCTTTTCCTTGCTCATCATGCTGCGCTAGAAGAGCACCTAAGGAGGAATTTGTTGCAGCTATATACATGAGTAATGGTTTTCCATGTATGGGTGGAACCAAGATTGGTGTGGACAAAAGATATTCTTTTAGTGTCTGGAATGCCTCTTGGCATTGTTTTGTCCATTTGAATGTGACACCTTTCTTTAAAAGATGTTGAAATGGTTGGCACTTTTTTGCCAATTGGGCAATGAAGCACCTTATGGATTGTAATCTGCCCTACAGAGTTCTGAGTTGCTTGAGTGTAGTGGGCGATGGCATATCTAGAATGGCTTTTACTTTCTTTGGATCTATTTCAATGCCACGATTGGATACAATGAATCCCAAGAGTTTTCCTGATGTTACTCCGAAAACACACCTTTTTGGATTGAGTCATACATTGTATTGCTCAAGTCTATCAAATATATTAGCCAATATGTCTAGATGATCATCCCTTGTGTTGGATTTTTCTAGAAAATAATCTATATAGTCTTCCATGATTGTGTGTATCATGGCATGGAATAAGATGGTCATTTCCCTTTGATAAGTAGCACCCGCATTTTTAAGGCCGAACGACATCACATTCCAGCAATATGTTCCCCGTGGACAAGTGAATGATGTCTTAAATTGGTCCTCTGGTGCAATTTTGATTTAGAAAAACCATCCATGAGTGATAGCATTTCATTTCTAGCTGTCATGTCCACTATCATGTCTATGTTAGGGAGTGGAAAATCATCCTTTGGGCAAGCCTTGTTGAGATCTCTAAAGTCGGTGCAAATCTTGATACCTCTAGTATGCTTGGTTACTGGGACTAAATTTAAAATCCACTCAGCATAGTCTATGGGTCTAATGAAACCCACATCCAATAATTTTTGTAGCTCAATTTTGACCAACAATGCTATGTGAGGGTGCATCTTCCTAAGTTTTTGTTTATATGGTTTTACTCTTGGAAGTAATGGCAAATGATGTAAGACCAATTAAAGATCTAACCCTAGCATATCTGCATAAGACCATGTAAAATTGATCGGTCTTTGTTTAAATAATTGGATAAACTTCTCTTTTTCTATTGGATTCAGGGACTTTGCTAGGTGTATATTACGAACATTTTTAGCATCACCGGTGTTTATTTCTTGGGTTTCTTCTACCAATAATGTTGATTGTTGTTTTTCAATAGGAAGAGTGTCCATTCTATTATGAGTAATGTGTTCTACTTCATTATCATTGTCTTGATTAGAAGAGGAGCTTCCTTCTCTGAAATATGCATTTTTCTCCAAATCTATTGCAAAGCCAACCTTGTGGTCATCATAAGGGAGTCCATCCCTTGCACCCAAGAATTTAGCTATGGCTTCATCATTTTGAAACCAGTCTAATTGTGGTTTTTCTTTTTTCCCCCAATCTATTAAGTGAGGATACTTGAGGCAAAGATCTCATTCTTCTATTGGAGGAGATGTTGCTGAGAGCATACAAATTCTATTGTGGTCATAGACATATTTGACAGATGGTGGATAGATTGATATATCTTCATATTCAATGCCATCATCTTTGTCTGGTTGGTTATCATAAGCTCTGAAAAACTAAATATGTGCTACAAGTTTGGGTAGATAGGAATTCATAATCATGTGAATTAGTAGTTACACTTTTTGCATAGGTTTCTCTGTTGAATTCCTCTTCATCAATTTCCTCAATTGGAGATAGAGGAGTTTCATTTGTGTTGATGATATATGGGAGAGTAGTCTGATTTGTATCTTCCTGTTCCATGATGGATACCTCGTTAAGTGCTTGAATGAGAGATAGGGGCAATATGGAATTACCATCTCTTGTTGGTGTTATATCTATTTCTATTGAGGCTTTTGTTGATATTGATGATGATGCAGATATCTGATGCTAGTGCAATCCCCATTTCCATCACTATATTTACATGGGAGGCTAGTTGAAAAATTGTTTGCAATGTGTTGCTAGATGACCCAAGATTATGTTTTCCTCTTGTTGTTGTCAAACTTTGAATTGTTGGGGAATCTGGTTGGGATATTTTTCTCCTCATTGTTAATCTAGTGTATCCCAAACCCCAATTATTAGTATTTTGTGTAGGCAATATGGGCTCAATGATGCCTTGTGCATGTTACCCCAAGCTTGTGGTTCCATCATTAACCATGGCATTTTAACATTTTGAAACCATGCCCATATTATTCTAAGGGGAGTTGGAAATTTGGAGTATCACTTTCTTCTCTGTGCAACCATCCATTTATATCTTCTACTAAAGATTCTTCATTGAGTCCTCCCCACTGGATGAAGGAGCAATCATTAGAAAACTAGATTATTTCTTTTCTTTTGTCTTTTCCTGTTGATTGCGATAATGTTCTCTCGAAGGATCTGGGAGATAGCTTCCCAACTGGTAATGTACCAGAACATGAGTACTCACCACACCCTTCATCCTTGATTTCAAGATGAAGTGTTATGGGTGTGCAAGGTGTTGATGCTGGTGTTTCTGCAACCTTTAGGGATTCCATTTGTAAGTGGAGTGGAGTTGCCTGTGTTGGAAAATGCACACTCCAATGAGAAATTGTAGATGATTTAAGGTATTGTCATTGATGGCAACCTTACAATCATATGATATCGACAGACACCGGCACTGACAAACTCTAAATCGACATACAGTTCACCGACACCGAAAAGAAAGATTACCTGCACCATGGCCGACAAGAATTTTGTATTTAATTATAAAATCCTTTTGTAGGCCAATAGGGAAAATTTTAATATGAATCATATAAGTATGAGATCTTATAGATCATTTAGGTAGCAAGTATGGAAGGATTATTGCAGACCTAATGTGTGAATTGTAAGGCATATTTTGGATAAGGGTTCATGATTATTGCGGAGCTTAAACCGGTACTGAATCTGGCATAGTAGATGCTGATCTGAAGTAGTACATGATATTGGATTTGTATAATCCATTTTTGTAAGTCAATGCGACTTCTTTTGTAATTGAGCAGTGAGCTCTAGGCACTTGGCCTTCCTACATGTGCAGGCCCCTATTGTATCAGTAATATTCTCTTATTGGCCAGTAAGCGAATATTGTGGGTCACAAATCCCACCGAGGTTTTTCCCACACCGGGTTTCCTCATTAAAATATTGTGTTATGGTGTGTCTTTCATGTTGTTCTTGTTGTTCTCATTTACTGCATTATTTTTGGTTTACCAGTACATAGTTTTGAAATGCTTTTCATGTTATAATTCAAGAAAATTCATATACCAGTCAGATACTGATTCACCCCCCCCTCTTAGTATCTTTGGTAATCCTAATAGCATGATTGTTTGGTACTTGATTATCTATGCTCACCCTTAAATAATTGCAGTGTTGAAAAGGGTTTGGGTCTCCATGAATGGTGATCTCAATGCCATTGTATAGGAACTTAACACAATGGTGAAAAGTTGATGGTACTTCCTGCATGGTATGTATCTATAGGCAACCTAATAGCATGTTGTATCCCAATTCTCTGTCTAGGACCTGTAAGGTAATATCTATTGTAACTGGTCCCACTTGTATTGGCAAAGTCACTACACCCTTAGAAGGGCATTCCTCATCATCATAATCTTTGATATTGATTCTCTTGGTAGGATCAATATAATATTCAGAATATCCTAAAGCTTTAATCAAATGCAATGTGCATATGTTAAGGCCAACTCCACCATCTATAAGTAATCTTCAAACCTTCTTTTGGTGAATCAAAGCTTCCAAGTATAAGGGATCATTATGCATGGGTCTGTCTATAGGTATATCATGTTTAGTGAATGAGACCTTTGAAGTTGCCAAGTTTCCAACTATGGATTGGAATGTGTTCTCATCAATATCTCTGGCAACAACTAAATCTTGTAATGCTTTGTCAATGATTGCCTTATGAGCTTGCAAGATGCACAACAACTCAAATAATGAAATTTGAGCTGGAGTTCGTTTCAATTGATCCACCATATTGTAATTACTAGTTGGTGGAGGGGGATTTGATGGCACCCCTTGTAATGTGACCTTTGATCTTCTAGTGATGACATCATAGTATCTTCTTCTTGGATTTATTGTGATTGTAGCCACTATTTCATCTCCTGCACCAAGTGTGTTTATGGCATAATCAAATACGACATTGGTATATTTGGAAGTGTTGTTTTGTGCATTGTAACTAGAAGCCTTTCCTTTGTCATGCTTGACAAAAGGATCCTTGAAGATGGTATGATCTATGTTTGGTGTTTTATTGGCATCCACAACAATGTCTCCTTGATCAATGAGATCTTGTATGAGGTTCTTCAGCTTGTAGCAACTTGTTGTCTTGTGACCTTTATTGTAGTGGTATTCACAGAAATCATTGTCATTCCACCAAGTGGGCTTGAACGGACCCAGTTCATATGGCCTAGCTTCTGGTAGAGTTATGGCATTAATTTGTATTAACTTTTTGAGTGTTGATTCAATAGGTTCACTAAGGGGTGTAAAGTTTCTTTTGGGTGCACCTACCCTTGGTGGTCTTGGATTGCTTGACTGAATTACATTGGCGTTGTTTATTTGAGTTTGATTCTTATTGGCAAAATCAATTGGTCCTTGTAGAGATACTGCTGGTTGAACTCTATTTACAACATGAGCATCAACAACTCCGTCACTTGTGACATTTTTGTTCCTAGGCCAAAATTTTGGCCTTTCATTGTTTGTACTTGCGGCTGGCCCATTATCTTTGTGGTGTTTTAGTATTCCTTGCTCTAGTAACTCGCTTTCACACTTGATGCCTTTCTTTGTAATATCCTTAAAAGTGATTAAGCACTGCATTTGAAATGGATACTTAATTTGACACACAAGGTTTTCATTGAAAATGTCTACTTGCTCAGCTATAGGGATATGACTAAGACATCTATGATATAGGCCCCTCCATCTTTGTAAGAATGTAGAGAAGGTTTCTCCTTCCTTTTGCTTTGTTGCACATAAATCCATCAAGGTAACTAGATTATCTATATTGAATGCAAAGTTTGATATGAATAACTCAGCCAATTCACCCCATGAAGCAATTTTGGGTGGAAGGTCTGAAAACCATTCCAATATTGTCCCTCCCAGACTTTTGGAAAATAGCCTCATTAAGTATGTATCTTCATGGGCTACCTCAATACATGCTGTGAATAATTCCTTGACATGATCTCGAGGATCACCTTTCCCTCTATACTTGTCGAACCTTGGAGTTTCAAAATACAGGGGAAATGGTGACATGTACAAATTTCTATCAAGAGGATATGGACAAATGTCTTCCATTGTATAGCTCTTTTTGTCATGAACTGTTTGCATATTGGTCATCTGCTTTTGAAGATTCTCCACTTGTTGAGCTAGGATCTTTGTTTGGATTAATGGTGCACTGACTTGATAAGTGTTTCCCACAAAAGGGATAGTGTTGGAGTATCTTGGAGCTTGTTGAAATGTGGGCTGACAATGTACTTGTGCACCATAAGTTCCACTGGGTGGTATAAAGCATGCAAATTGTGTATTGAACCGAGCTAGTTGTCCCTTGATTCACATTTTGGCCACTGTAGGTGGATCCAATAGAAACTGAAATTGAAGGTTGAGTTATACTTGCTGAAGTAGTGTTTTGAGATATTGTAGCTTGCATTTTTACTCTGGGTGTTGTCTGGGATGCAACATTAGTACTTGTTGATGCCATTGTTGACTGTGCTGAAGTTGTAGTTGCTTGAGTATTTTGAGATACACCCTGGGTTAATTTAGCAAATGCTATGTGAGTCTGTGTAACAATAGGCACTTGAGTAACATTTTGATTCAATGTCATTCTTGGCAGCACTATTACCGAAATGTCCACCCTTGGAGGTAATTTGGCTCCATTTTGGACTAAAAGTGCAAGATATTTGTCTCTATCATTGTTGATGAGGGCGCTGAGGACCATAAGCATTGTTGGATCTTGTTGGGCTGCCTCTAATTCTTCTTTTGTCAGATTATGTTGTATCTCATCAATGGAAGGCAGCCTGTTTGTGTTTGTTGGTAAGGTTGTGGGTCTCCGACCATGTGTTTGTTGATTTGTGGACATATCGATATTCCATGTGGGGTTAACCAAAGGGTCGTTGTTAGGATCCATCTGATGTTTTTCCTTTTGAGCACGTGTTAATGGCATGAAGTTATTACAAAGTGATCTTGACTCTTTAAGACTCTCTAAAATGTGAATGCAAGACTCAACTAAATGCAAGCTCCTATAAAGACACACTATTGAGGTTGTTGGGGAGGAGCTTGTTCTTGTATTGTAAGCTTCTGGCGCATTTGTTGAACTTCTTCTTGTCTTCTTTGTTCCTTAATTTTGATAGCAAGGTAAACCTCTAGACACACTAATCTTCTGATTTCTCTATTTAGGACAACTTCAATTTCTCTGTATGATGGAAGATCAATTCTTAAAGCCCAAGCAAAATTGTCTAACCTATCAACTATTTTTAATTGACTTTCACTTGGTCGAAGGTTGGGTTCTTCAAATGGAAACTGACCTTCTCCTTTCAAACCCATGCAACTAGGTATGCTTCTAAGACTCTCTAAAGACTAAAATGTAGACAATGCAATCTATGAATGAAGACTTGCTACCAAGGATTTCAGAATTCAAACACAAGGTTTTTAGCGTATTGCCGAAATGTTTCTAGTCCTGCCTCTTCTTTGATTTGATTTTCGAGGTCTATGTATATTTGTGCTAACTTCTGAACTTCATCATCTATGACAAATTAAACTATGTTGTACTGGTCTTAATCAACTATCAACTCCTCAACAAGAATATTAAAATCATCAATTATTTCTAATTGAACATTGTTTGGCCCAAGATTGGGTTTCTCAAATGGGAATTCACCATCTCCTTTCAGACCCATATGCTAAAGAATACAATGCAAACTATGTAGAACTTAGGAATGATTGATACTTTACTTTAAGAACTCTAACTAGGATTTAGAAACTCTACTATGGTCTTTTCGACCAATTGTCTAATGGCTTCTTTTTGAGCTGCCTTTTTAATCTTTTTCTTCATTTTTTCATCAAGACAAACAGATTTTTGGTTCTCATTGTCTATGACAACTTCAACTATGTCATACTGGGTATGATTAACTTTCAATTTCCAAACAAGGTTGTCCAAACTATCAATTATTGCTAATTGGTCATTGTTTGACTCAAGATCGGGTTGCTCAAATGGAAATTTGTCGTCTCCTTTTAGGCCCATGTACTCAGGCATGCTTCTAAGACTAATACAATACCGAATTCTATATATGTGGATGCAAACTTGATTGAAAACTACTCATTTGTGATGTGAGGACTTGTGCAAGGACTTTGTGTAATATGATGACACTAAAGGATTATGCATGAACTAAATGTCTAGGACTTAAGATCACTTGAAAATGCCATGTTTTCCATATTTGAATTTTGCAAGAGTTTCGGTTTAATGTTGATGTTGAAACTTGAATTTGTTGATGTGTTGATCTTGTTGAACTTTGGTATTGCAAAGAAACTGTAGCAAGCAAAGAAAACAATCTTAAATAAAGAGAGCACCTGTTTAAAAGGACTTTTTCAAATCCTTAAGAATGTTGAGATCTTTTTAAAGACCTCATTTTGTTTTCGATAGTGTTTTGGAAATTCGATAGCACATCAAGTAGACTCTTCTAAGGTCAAAAGGTCACAAGTATTATCACAACCCACAGCTTGATACTTCGTCAACTCAAACAACCCTGTCACACCCTAAGGTGCACCCATTTTTTTACCTTTTTTCTGAAAATTAGACCAAAGAAGATTGCTCCTCAATTGGCCCGTTATCGTGGGAGATATATGGTGAGTGTCTTGGGGGTGGATTCTTCCCCACCCTTGCATTGTGATAATTCAAGTGTCTGGTTACTGATTCAGTTTGGCCTCTAAATCCTAGAGTTTTTAATCAAGCTTCTATTTAGGTGGTCATAATCAGCAGTGTGTTACGCTTCGTAAAGGAGGTCTCCCAGTCTGAAGAGGTTGTGCTCTTCAGGTTTTTACATGCCAAAGACACTGAGGGGGGAATAACGCCATTATGAAAGCATGTATCACCTGTTGTTTACAATTTTCATTGCAAACACATTTATTTTATAGTGTTTTAGAACACTTGGCTTTAGCCGTTACCACTTAGGTCGTTCCCTCTCACTAGGCCTTATGGGCTACTTGGGAGGTAGGCCTTCTAAAGGTTTTATCCTAATACAAAAAATGAAATAAAGCATAAAGAGGTGGGTCTGGATTTTTGATCACCCATTTGAAGGGGAGATCATATACCTATCACCTCATAAACACAAAACCAAGATTATTTTTAACTCCAAATTGCAAAGTTTTCTAGTCTAAATGGAGATGTTGCTCCATGAAAATATGGTGTTCATTTTATCCTTCATAGCTCAATTGTGAAGCAAAATAAAGAGGAATGTTATTTGTGGTTTATTTTATTTGCACCAAATTGAAGTGTTTCTAAGCTACCCCTGCAAGAAAATCAGAAAAATGTTAGTTGATACATGGTGGGCTACCCAGCCTAATTTTTTTTTTCAATTACAACTTTTGATCTCTCTGTGCAGAAATAGGGGTAATTAATGACAAAGAATAGAAAGAAGATTGAATAGAAACATTTTACCCTCATCATGCAAATGAGAACTACCTACTAAGAAATTGCAAATTATTCTAATAGTAAATGCAAACTACCTACTCAACAATTGTGAATTAATGACAGATCAATTGCACACTAGTTAAATTGGAATTTTTTTAGAAAATTAAAAAGAATGAAAAGACAGAAGAGAGAAGTTATTCTGTGTTGATATCACTCCAGATTATGTGAGCCATCACTTCAATGTCATCGTAGAAATAAAATTTGGCAAGGAATCAATGAATGTTTCCGTGGTATTGAGCAATTGCCTCTTCCACTTCAAGTTCACAAAGTTTTCTCTCTGCCTTTAGAAGCCTTTAGTGTGCTTTAAGTTGCCTCTTGTGCTGTCTCCTCCTTCTTGCACTTGAAATCTTGAATGTAACCCTTCCTGTCATCAGATTAGACACATCTCATGCAAAAAAATGAATTTTCTAGAATTAAAAAATATTTATGGGTTAGGTGCGCAAAATCAATTAACTGAGAAACGACAAACAAAAATTCAATTTTGACCCCTTTCTGGAAATTGTGAGCCATTATGAAAGCAATTGCAAATTAATATGACATCAATTGTGAATTGATATTTGCAATTGCAAATTTCTGTAGTGTCAATTGCGAACCTACAATTTCTAGGTTTGTACAGACATGCAAAATCAAAGAAATCAGAGAATGAAGGTTAGATCTATTTGTTTCACGTCGGGTTCACCATTTGTATTAGGGTTAAAATTATCATAATTAATCAGATTATAAGAGCCAATCACTAACTCTAATCTAATTAAAACTAATCCTAAATAACAATTGAATAATGTAAAATCAATTGAATTGAGCAAATGAATCTAATTAAGACTCGCTCAATCAATTTGACAAAGCTTCCATTGCTCTTCTCCTTAGTTGTTGTTGAATTGGCTCTCAGGTATTGCACTGATTTCCTGCATAGATTAACAACTATTTCAAAGACTGTGATTCTAGTTTGAAATGAGAAATTGAGCTGGTTTATATAGATTTTCAACCAAAATTGGGTGACAAAAGAATCAAAGTCTGATGGACAGTGAACTGAGATTGATTGGCCTGTCAACAAAATAGATTGAATAGTTAACTCAAATTGACTGGGTAGTTGACTCAATTGATTGATCAGTGAACTGAATAGATTGGAGAGATAAGTGGACTGATGGATCAGTTAGAAAAAGGTGACTGAGAGTTAAAAGGGGGATTAATTAGTTAACTGATTTGATTGCTCAGTCAGGATTTTCATGATTTTGAAATTGAAATTGAATTTGGATTTTCGAATGATGAAATGCAAATGAAATTTGTTGAAATTAAATAAAATTCGCATTTGGAGAATTTGAATTTGAAAATGTGAAATTAAATGAAATTAATTGAAAATTAGAATTTGGGGATTTGGGAGAATTAAATTAATTAATTAAATAATTCAAAAGATATTATTTAATCATAAAAAATTGAATTAATTAAATAATAAAGATTATTTAACTAAGGAAAAGTCACAATTAATTAAATAATTAATATTTAATTAATATTTGAGATAGGGTTAATTGATTAAAATTATTTAGAAGGTGAAATTGGGAAATTCATAATTGTTTGAATTAATTAGAAGAATAAATTAGCTTAATTAAATAATTATAGAATTATTTAATTAATAAGACGATAAATTAGTATGTGATGAAAAGGACATTTTTCAGTGTCTACAGTCTTTACTCTCTTTGATAGGTTTCCCATAGATAACTCTGCGTAATAAATATCTCCCTTAGTAGTTGAAGGGCCCATATATATATGACTCACATTAGATTCTCCTTCTGTGATCTCATGCTCATTCGTATCCACTATGGGATTGACAATCTCCAACATCTGATATTCTATATTAAGATCAATAATAATTCGGGCCATCCTCCTACCCCTCTTAGGTTTTGGAACATCCCCTAGCAATCGACTCACTGTATCATTTTGAATTTCTATATCAGGGTGTATTATTTCTTCTTTTTCTCCACAACCTTCTTTAACCAAGAAGAGGATGAGATGGAAACTGAGTCACAAGTGGTATTTGTGGCAATATCAAGTGTAAGAAAATGATATGGCGAGGGAACAATTCTTTCCTGAGTTTGTGAAACTGAGTAATCCGACAAGGAACCTAAAATAATTTCTTCTCCCAATTGATAAAAAATGTGGGTATCCTCACCATCTACATCAACAATTTGAATTGATGTTTGTTGAGCTAACAACCTCCTCTTTTTGGATGGCACTAATGTGCTAGTTTCATAGGTAGACTTCAATTTTTGGGTTCCTTAAGGAGGATCTTCATCACCTCCAAATTGTGAATTATCCTTTTGAGGATTTGACTTTGTTACAACACTATCTTTCATATTCTAAGAATTCTGTGATGAATTATCTCCTCTATGAGGTGTGCCTTTTTGAGAAGGTGAACCCGCATGGGATTTCAATTTTTTTCCCGGCCATTTATATGTTCTATCCAAACATTGGTGGTTTTGACTTTTTATCAGTCACCTCTTCTAGAACTAATGGAGACAATTCGAAGGCAATGATTTGATCAAGAGACAGTCTCATAAAGTCTCTTCTCAAGGCTTCCTTATTATTTGCACAATCCTCCAAAAATCCTCTAGATGGGGCACATGAAAATACCATGCCACCTCATAAAGGTTGTGTCCAACATAACCCTTACTATCAAAATTGTTCCTCAGAGGTAAGGAACAGAAAACAAATTCAGCAAGCAACTTGTCAAAAAACCTAGCGGCTTCATTACCTTTATAGGAAAAATGT